>NC_050447.1:25939575-26265409 GCF_903995425.1 Onychomys torridus | reverse complement strand
CCAGCCTACCAAAAGCAATGTACAAATGCAATACAGCCCCCTATAGAAAGCACATTCTAAATCATTAAACAATTTAAAATAGAAAAAAATCTAAAAAAATTCATTATCTTACAGTATTTTTTCTCATTAATGATTTTAGAGTCTACTTTATCAAAACAAAATTCTAAATAACCAAACAAGCACAAAGAATGCATTTTAATAAGAAATCCTTGAATCATTGTCTGGGGTGCTTGGTTCCCATTATATGACTGGAAACTTAGTCATGTGCTTCTGTCAATATGTGATAGGAGGGATAGGTGAGAAATCAACTATTTTATTAAAATAAAAGCATAGTGAAAATAAATAAAATGCATGGACTATTGGAACTTGGGACAATCTGAAAAGAAATTGCTCTCTAATATATAGGTATAAATAGAAGAGAATTTTTTTAAAGAACAACATTCACCATTCCCCTTTCCACTTTATAGAACATATTTGGGATGAGACAAGTGAGGACAGTTTCAGAAACATTGTACAGAAGCTGGTCCTGACAGCACTGAGTGGATTGAGCAAATGGCAGAGAGCACATGCAGTTGTGGTGTAAAAGCTACATGTCCTTTCCTAAGCAACCCATTTCTGTAGCTGGCATCAGCCCATCTTGATGAACTGAGTAATTGGGGCTCTTTGGATACCAAAATGAATCTCTAGTTCCAGAGACATATTTCAGTCTTTATAATAGACATTGCATTGTTTATTTTTCCATAAAGCCTCAGAATGCATATCTCTTTTCTCTGTTGATAAATTTTAAATATCTAAGTAATAAAACTAATTTAGTTGTCTGTGGTTTCAATCTACAAATTTTATCAGAGTCCACTGCTGTGGATATCACTCTGTATAAATAAAATGCTGATTGGCCAGTAGCCAGGCAGGAAATATAGGTGGGACAAGCAGAGAAGAGAATTGTGGGAGGTAGAAGGCTTGGGAGGACAGAACCACCAGCTGCTGCCATGAGAAGCAACATGTAAAGACACTGGTAAGCCACAAGCCATGTGGCAAAGTATAGACTAACAGAAATGGGTTAATTTAAGATAGAAGAAGTGGATAACAAGAAGCCTGCCATGGCCATACAGTTTGTAAGCAAAATATAAGTTTATGTGTGTTTACTTGGTTGGGTCTGAGTGACTGTGGGACTGGCGGGTAAGAGAGATTTGTCCTGGCTGCACCAGGCAGCAAAACTTCAGTCCACTGTCAGAATTACTTGAGTACCATTCTCTAAACCACTGGGTCTGGAACCTAATGCCAGGAGAATCATCACTGTTCCTGGGAGAAATAGTCTAACAATAGTGACAGCTCCCTATTAGTGACCTCCCAAATAATAGAATAGACACATGACACACAGATAAAATAACTTTAAGAAGATGAAGAATATGCATTAGGAGGGTCAATGATGGCTTACCAGGAGAGAATAAAGGACCAGATTTTACAGTCTTTTTCTAATGAGTCTTTTATTGAGGCAGAAGTGAAAACTCTATCTGTCCATGGTAACGTGAGTACTGATCAAGAAACCAGCTCTCCAATTTTCAGGGACAACCAAGGAAGAAATAACTGAATGCATTCTATTACTCTTGAATGTATCTTGGGGTTGCTTAAAGGATGTTACAAATGACATCAAACTGAGGATGGTTTCTGATCCTGGAAGTAGCACCACTGTAACCAGAAGCTTTTCTGTGTCTTGCAGCTGCTCAGTCCCAAATAAACACACAGAGGCTTATATTAATTACAAACTGTTTGGTCTATAACTCAGGCTAATTGCTAACTGGGTATTACATCTGAAATTAACCCATTTTGATTAATCTATGTATTTCCATGTGGCCATAGCATTACTAGTCTGATGGCATCTTGCTCCTTAGGTGGCTGGATGGCATCTGCCCCTGATTCTTCCCTTCTTCTCCCTATTCCTCTGCTTGGATTTCTTGCCTGACTCTTATCCTGCCTTACTGTAGGCCAAAGCAGCTTTATTTATTAACCAGTGAGAGAAACACATATTCACAGCATACAGAAAGACCATTTCACACTACTCCCCCTTTTCTGTCTAATCAAAAAAGAATGTTTTCATTTTAATATAGTAAACATATAACAAAACAGTTTTCATACAAGAATTATAGTTACAATATCTAGTCTATTTGTATTTTGCAAAATTAAAGAAACTACATCATCTATTCCATTTTGGGGAGTCTAAAGTTTCATATCTAATTTACCCGTTAGTATAACTAAGGGAAACTATAATTATAACTATACAGTCTTCAACTCCATCAAAGACCCCAGAAAGATATATCTGAGTAAACAAGGTATTACATCTGAAATTAACCCATTTAACCCATATTGCAAGCAAGTTTCAAAATTCTACAAATGACAAGAGAGACATCTGGTTGCTTGGACAGTTAGTTATCCAAAGTTCTTTGTAATGTTGGATCATCCATCTTCAGTCTATAGGCCTAGAATATCTGGCAGACTTTTCATTGAAGCAAGAAATTTGAAGAACTGCTCTGCCTATTAGCAAAGTTCATCAGTTGTTTTCTTTTGTGTCCTGCAGAATGTCTGGCAGTTTTGTTTGTTTGTTTGTTTGTTTTTCTGTGAAGCTCCCAGGAGCCTGAAGTACCGTCTTGCCTTATTTTGGCAAAGTTCAGTGATCACCTTTCTATGGGTCCTGCATGTCCAGTTTATCAAGCAGTCCAGGCAAGAGCAGTTCCTTGTCCAAATGGCTAGCTTTTTTCCATATTGTAAGCAAACTCCATAATGAGTTTCTTAGATGCCCATCATCCTCTGAAGTAATTGGTGCTGCCAGAAGCAGACATGTCTCACTGTCCAGAAACGTCTATGTTCTTAAAATATTTTAAATGCCATATTCTGTAGGCTTTTAAAGTGTTTAAAGATTACCTATATATCTGAATATATCTTTGCATATCTAGAAAACCTAATTAACATGACTATAAGTTTGCATATTATAGATGACTATTAATTTGTATTTTTAAATTATATATTAGATTTTTAAATGAGCTGCATAAACATAATACCTTAAACCATTTATAACAAATTTACCTTAAATTTGTATTAATAAACCAAAATCCATAATAATGTAAATTATTTTGAGATTAACAGTTTTTTTTGATTAAAGAAGATTCAATTATCTACCTTTTTTCTCATTATTTCTATATAATATCCCCCACATTTTTCTTTAGAAAGAGATTAACTACGACCATTAACCATTTATACTCAAACCCCTTTAAATGAAAACAAATATTTTCAAACAGTATTTTGGGAATTTGGGCATAACTTTATATACTACTTCATGCTGATTGGAGCAATCTTATTGGAATCCTGAGAAAATTTAGGATTATGGTCAAGTCCTGACTGGAGTAGTCTGTGAGTTTGCATCATCTAAGCCAGCTGTCTTAAAGCTGTTTTGGATGTTGGATCATCTGGGCCATTGCTTCCACTGGAGACCTCTGGGGGGGGGGGTGTCTTCCTTATTTTTCCATATTAACCAGGAAAAAATCCATAGCTTCCCATCTTCTGTTAAAACAAAAGTAAAACCTTTTTTTTTTTCCAAAACAACATATCCTTAGACCCAAATTTCATAGTCAAGATATCTTTACAATATATATGTTGGTTTTGCTTAGCAGCCCACAATCAAATGTCTCTCTGCAATTAAGAGTCCTAAAGACAGCATAATAATATACACAATCCATACCCTCTACTCTATTTTTCATCTTTATATGGCCTTTTTTATTATTTAATTTCTTTTTAAGGACTTTATCCTTTTTCTTTTCTCTCCCAAGTCTATGTATATTTTTAAACACACTGTAACCCATTTAGAGGTTTGTTTGTTTGTTTTCATCTGAATCTATTTTATTGTGTATTTTTAATCCTTTTTCTGACCAGGAGAGTTTTAAAACTGCTAAATTGCACAGCTACCACCAAAGTGGTGGCCCTGGCTGCTGGCTTTGCCCTGCTTGGCTTTTCAACATGGTACAGGTACCAACAAGTCATGCTTACTTCCCCAATTCTGGAAAGCAGTATTAAGTAGCATGTGTGTGTTTTTAAGCCCAGGGCTGTGCTCCCAAGCCTGCAGGTGGTGAATGGGACAAGTCTCTTTGTATTGCAGCTTGTGAGAGACCAAGGGAGTCTGCCATGTTGCCCCTGAAGCCCGTCACAGCCAGAGGACACATCTTTGTACCTTGGTCCACAGTGATACCTGAAGTAAAAAGCAGTTCTTGGCTTTGTTATAGAACCTTTTTCAAGCTTTCAGATTTTATGCATAAATTCTTACCAAACATTGAGTGTCAAATATAACTGGAAGCTTTTCTGTGTCCCAAAGCCACTTGTTCCCAAATAAACACTCAGAGGATTATATTAATTACAAACTTTGGTCTATAGCTCAGGCTTACTGCTAGCTAGCTATCACATCTGAAATTAACCCATTTCTATTAGTCTGCTAGCATCTTGTTCTTTGGGTGCCTGGATGGCATCTGCCCAGACTCCGCACTTCTTAATGTCCCTCTGCTTGGAATTTTCTCCTGGCACTTATCCTACCTTACCATAGGCCAAAGCAGCTAACCAATGGAAGCAACATGTATTCATAGCATACAGAAAGACAGTCCCACAACATACCACATTGATTACTCTGAATTTATATTTTAGCTTTCTTAGCTTTGGAGCAGGAAGGATGAACACATGCCTGTCCTTGCAACACTGTTATCAGTTTAGCTTTTGAGGTTTGTGACCACATTAAAGGTCCCTGTTCCTCTGGTTCACTTTGAACTAACCCCCAACTATAAGTTTGATGATTGCTTGCTAAAATGTTAGCATCTGATGATTTATGCCACTTCTTAATAAATCTATTTTCTCTCCAAATTGCCCAATTCTTTGCTATACCAACAAATCCCAGAGACTGGGGTAGGCAAGAATACCATGGGTATTCCACACACATGGAACAGTTAGTATCCTGAGCTGAAAGACTAAACAATCAAAGAAGGTTGAAAGAAAAAAGATTTGCTTTTTGTTTTCTCTCTAAGGCAGGAGAATCCATGGTAGAAGATAGATAGCAAACAGCCTGATAAGGGAAGATGTCACAACAGTGTCTAAGGCTTCTAGCTTCACTCATAAATAAAGGCAATAAGTTCTAAATAAGGAAGCTGAATATTATGGAAGCCATAGAAATTAAACAAACTAGTGGCAGGTTTGTTTTGACAAAACTTTTTCCAGAAAACTTACACACATTGTTACAAGAAACATCTGCATGATGAGTCTCTTATGAATTTATTTTCCTCCTGTTGTTTTTTATTTTTATTTTTGAAACAACTGAAATCAGAATTCTGAGAAAGATTTATGTATGTTGCATGTTCTTCATATGTGCAAATGAAAATCCATTCTTCTACCTAAAAAATAAAATCAGGAAGACAAAGATAAGGAATAATTATTAGAATCACAGTTTGGGGAGGGGTATATCATTAAATCCTTCCTAGGTAAGAAAACTAAGACTCAGCGAGTTTCACAAAATTATCTAAAATATAGAAAAGAAAAAAGTAGAGCATTTAACAATGAATTCAACATCTTCAGATGTTGACAGGTGGGTAGTATTAAAGAATTATATTCATGCGAGAGGGGAGGGAGGAGAGACAGGTTGGGATATAATGTATGAAAGAAGAATCCAAAAAAAGTACATCCTCAGAAGATTTCCTTTGATTCACCTAATTGTGGGTAAAATATTTGAAAGAGATATTGTGTCTTTACAGAACTTGCACAGACATTTCACTTGTCATGGACAATACCATAGGATATGAATATTGGCACAGTAAGCACACTGATTTATATGTGTTAAGTGATATAGAGAGAATTTGAAGCAGGTAGGAGGATATTTACAAATCACATGTAAAGGACATTTGACCACACTCAGGGTTTTGGTATATGCAAAGGCTGTTGGAGCAAAATCCCAGGAGAAATGGAGGTGTAACTGTACAGACTTGCCCTAATTGAAGAAATATAATTGAAATTTGAATGCCAGAAAAACTGCAACAATTTTTCCTCATTCTAACCAAGTTAAGTGACACCTGTTAGAATTAGATTCTGGAACCAGTTTTGTTAAAATACAGTTTCACACTTTTTGTCAAGTAATATGCATGTTGAACTTTTAAAACACAAAACACAGAAGCCCTTAATGTAGTTTTTTATAATCTTTAGTTTAGTTCCTTTTCCTTACTGTAGCCACAGTCTCCTTAATCAATAGTATTTTGGTTTAAAAAGGGAGATTAGAGATAACAACATACCTTAGACAGTTGTCTCCAAAGTCTTTCCCATTCAAGATGATCAAAAATGGATTACTGCTCTAAGCAAATAAACAATGGGCAGAAACAAAGCAGACAATCAATTAAAATAAATGTTTTTCTAAGCTTCATTCCTCCTCTTGAATGATTAGTTTCCTCTCTTCCTGGGTGCCACCATAGGAATTCTGAGAGATAGATTTTGGAGTCACAACTCAAAGAGAAAAACTGTTTCATATACTGTAAGACTGAAAGTGTGCATGACTTCCACAAGTCATCCAAGAGCACCCTTCTCATGGCATTCAAAGATGAAATTGCTCCCAACCCAGGTCCTTGGTTTGTGCTTGATTTTACAAAACTCATTCCTCAGCAGCAGAAAAAATTAAATCACATCAGAACACCATCCCTCTTCAAATCTTCCATTGATTTTTCCATTATTTTAAAAATTGAATTCAGTCACTTGCTTGGCTTACATTGTGGGATATTTGCCGCTGTCCCTGGCCTCTCATCCTTTCCACACCTGCTTCCTAACATGCAGCATAATGATATCAAGTATCCAGTCACTGATTTTATCCTAATTTTGAGTCCTTCAACTTTTGTCTTTGCTTCCTGGAAAATTCTAATTCACTGTGACTGGATCCTCATATGCTAATCATCTTTCTCAAGATCCTATCTTAAAGGGGCTGTCCATCATCAACACTCATAAGTAGTCTTAAAATTGTGGTAAGGAGCACATATCATAAAAGCTTCCATCTTTCTCCTATTAAGACTGAAATCTAGAGGTGTTACAAAGATTTAAATTGTTGCACATCAGACTGCAGAACTTTTATATTTCAAAACTTACCCTCAAACCTATTGAACAAGACTTTGGCTTGATCCCCAGAGTAACACTTTTGGGTGACAGTGGAAATGTTAAAAAGTGGAGGAAGGGGGAGGTTTCAGGGTACTGGGAATTTGCAAAACATTTCTTAAATGAAGCCCTGGTTGATCCAGCCAGAGCTTTCAAATATATATATTTGGAAATATATTTCACATATAATTATAAACAACTATATATATATTAATATATTTTACATATCATATTATATATATATATATATTATATATGTGTCCAACATAATGATCTCAATTATTTAATCACTGATTTCTTCCTAATTTAGAGTATATATATATATGGATGTTTATACATATATGTGCATATATATGGCATACATATACACATATGCATTCCATATAAAATATATACATATATTTGCATATAGCCATATAAATGTATATGTGTATGCATGCCATATACCATATATACATATACATATGCACATATATGTATTTATGTATATATGTAATTTCATTTGTATGTAATTTGGATAGGTTTTTTTGGATTTGTAAATTAATATTTCATATTTTTCAAATATTTTACATTGAAATTTTTTCACTCAGCTCAGTCCCTTTTATTCCTCTTTTTCCTTAGACTGTCTATTAGTTTTCTTATTTCCCACAGGTTCTCACCTTCTTTCATGTCATGAATATTTTATTGACATTTAACTGTACATATTTATGGGTACAGTAAACTTTCTGTTCATATATGCATTGTCTAATGCTCAAATTAGGGCAACAAATATATCCATCATTGCTACCATTTATGTTTTATTACATGAAAAACATTTTACCAATAAAAAATTTGAAAACAGAAAAATATTGTTTAAATTATTAATGACATTATGAATTTTTAGTAGTATGAAACCTTAGTAATCTTTAGCACACCCAGTAATATTAGCAAAATAAAATATTTTACAATATTTCACTGAGACTAGGAGCAAAGTTCCTGAGAAACTTTAGAAATCCTGTGGACATAGAGTATACTGACGGTTATTTCCTGTGAAGCTGAGTAGCTCTGGATTCACTAGACTGTTGTTGTACAGTTTTGGGTTTACATTCTATTAATTTAGAGCCTGAATTTATAGAAACTGTTTCCTTGTCCAGAACTGCTCTTTGCCCAAAATGTAGGAGTGAATAATACAATAAGTGATAGGCAGTGGAGGCTCAGGAAAAAAGACAGTGTGCTCATAATGCTTGTATTCATGATGGTTTCAGTATCTTATCCAATGTGAGATTTCCTCTAGAAGTGTACTTTCTATCCTTTTTCCATCTTTGTCCTTGTGTGTTTGCAAATTTCTCTTCTCCATCTTATTCCTCTGGCCAACAGCAACTCCCATTTTTCTCTGATCTGTTTTATTCCATCCCTTTTCATGCTAAGCATATGAGTGCTATCTTGGCTTTTAAAATCATCATTCACTATTTTCCATCAGCAAAACAAAAGTTTCACTGGAGGAATTTCTTTCACTGTAAAGTCAGTAGAAATAGATATTAGTTAGAAAATAAGAAGGAATGCAAGTGATTATGGTCATTTTAGCAGGGTGACTTCAAGAGTCACATAGCTAAGGTACATTTGAAGAGCAAAAGAACTCAAATATATTTAAAGATTTCAGGTATTCAAATATAAGCAACTTCATTTATAACTATATTATTTTGATCACAGTAGTGTAAGATTTCATAAACTTTAAGACCATTTAATGAAAATACCTAGGATCTGGGAACCTTCTGACATAACATTTAACTCTGAGTATGTGCTTCTAGCTTTTATTTCTAATATCATTACATTTAGAAGCTGGTATTCACTGATGATCACACACACACACACACACACACACACACACACACACACACACACACAAATACCAAAACAAACAAACAAATGAACAAACAGACAACAATGGAAAGATGAATTTCTTTTTAGGGTTACTCTGAGTGTTTGTGTGTGTGTGTGTGTGTGTGTGTGTGTGTGTGTGTGTGTGTGTGTGTGTGTTTAAATGCTAATTGTGTAATTACGAGCTATTTTTACTCATAAAACCTCATGTTTGCCCTTTCTTGTTAGTACATCTGCTAAATTCCTTCAAATAATGCATTTGGAAATTCAAAACTTTGAATTAAATACATTTCCTCAAGCAAATGTTGTGGAAATGCTGCAGGAGACCTGCTCTGGTTTCTCTTATGTACTCTGCCTGTTGTAGCAGTCATCTGTACATGTTGTCTCCATTATGTGTACTAGAAATGTAGGTGCTCTTGCAGCCCTCAGATTGCTGGCTATTTTTTCTAATTTTTATCATCAGCTTGACTGCATTTGGAATCATTTGGAGACACTCCGCTGGTTATGTCTCTGGGGGTGTTTCCAGAGGGGCTAACCTGAGAAAGCAAGGACGACTCACCGACTATTGAACTGATCTGAATAGAAGTTATAACCATGAGGCTTCAACACTATGCAAAAAATACAGGGAGCTGCCTAAAGCTGGGAGTAGGAGAGGTGGTCCTGAGGGAACAGAGCACCACTTGCTTGTCTGATGCCGAACTGTTAACCCTGAAAACATACCTACAAGTAACATTATATAGACTCAATATGTATATTTGGAATCTATATATGTAAATGCACATACATGTATGCAAACAATAAGAAATAATGAAAAAAGTAAGTTATGAATTTGAAGGAGAATAGGGAGGTGTGTATGATAGGGTTTTGTAGGGAAGAAATGGAAAGAAAAAAACATTACAATTTAATTACAATCTCAAAATTAAATGAAAAAAGTAAATAAAAAGAATAAAGCAAGCTGGGCCCTAACATACATGTCTCTCTGCATCATAGCTAGAGGTGAGATGTAACCAGCTGCCACAGATGCTTGCCACCACAGCTAAGCTGGACTTCCTACCATGATGGACAGACATTACACTCAAGCCATGAACCTAAACAAATCACTCTTTCCTTAAGTTGATTCACCAGGCATCTTGTTATAGTAATGGGAATGTAACTACTGTAATGATTTAAAACAGTCCTTGCAGGGTTGTACAGATGACTCAGTATTTAAGAACACTTACTTAAGGTCTTGCAGAGGAAATGGGGTTCAGTTCCCAGCACCCATATGACATTTCACAAGCTCTTATAACTCCAGACTTGTTTTTTTTTTTTTTTTTTTTTTTTTTTGGTTTCCATGGGCACGCACCTGCATGCTCATGATGTAAACTCCTCTTTTCTCTCTCTCTCATACACACACACACACACACACACACACACACACTCAGTTATCCATAAATAAATACAAATTTTAAAATTCCCCTTTTCACTAAAAATAATGTATAGCATTAGCCCAAGAAGAATTTGAATAAACAGTTGACTCACAACATATACACACCCACAAAGGGTTAATAATGAAATTAACAAATAGCATTTAAGACGAACTGTGGCCAGCAACCATAAAAATATGGAAACTATTTTTTCTAGTCACAATTGCTCCTCTTCAACCCCCTTAAATGTTCATTTTTATCTCCATTTTGTTTTCTTCCCTGCTTCTCTCATCAGGGAGTTCTGCAGCTCTTTCTATTCAATAAGAAGGGGCTTCTCACTTTTAATACAACCTCTGTTATATAATTAGTTCCAGACCCATCTCTATATTTCTAGAATTGGTGGCACAGAGACTCTCCATTTAATAGTGTCTTCTTTCTAGAAAACATACTAGTTGTACCTTTATGGGGTGTATTTCTCTCAGTCTGTAGACTGAACCCTGGACTTTCTGCACACTATATCCTTTCAATTCGACCGCATGTCTTTATTCTTGAGTTCTTTTAGGAGGACCTCCTCCCTCATTTAGGATGAATCACATTAATCCTGTGGCTTGTTTTTCCTGTACATTATGTCTCCAGTATGTATAATTTTATGCTTCTCTTTATTTAAATACTTTGCTCCAGACAGTTTTCCACAAGCAATTTGTCCTTCCTTGCCCCAATGTCTCTTCTAATAACCCACTTTTCTGGTCTCAAATGATTTAGTATTTTAAGTGGGCATTCAAAGACTCTGTCAAATCCATTTGTTAAACCTTTATTAAGTTTAACAGTAAAAATCTCATAAGTTTGGCTTGGTTAATCTATCAATTTAAAGCTCATTAAGATAAGGAATGACAAAGGTGGAAGCCAATGCCTGTCTTTTCTTGAAAATACTTAGGAAATTAAGCACTCAGCTATTTCCTTATTGTATGATGCTTTGGAAATGGCAGGCAACTGTGGAGTGTCAGAGTCATCAAAAATACTGCTAGCGTTGCCCATGGAACAATGACTACCAGAAACACACAGAAAATTACAGGAGCAAAGAAGCCCTGGAGGACCAGGGTCCCCCATTTAAAGACTGTAAGTTTCTCATTTGTGGCTCTTTGTGTTGAAGAAATGGCAGCACATGGACACAGGCACCACATAAACATGCCTCTGTCTCTTTCTGGTCTATCTTCCATGTTCTGCAGGTGTCTGTCCTAATAAATAAACAAATAAGACATTAGCTTACCACAAATCATTTTTTTTGCCTTTGGGTAGAAGAAAGTTACTGCTTGGTATGATTTAATTAAGCAGAATGTAGTAAAACAAATAGTAAATTCTAAAGGTTGAGGCTAATTCTGTCTACTCAATTTCAAGAATGACTTTGGTGTTCTGTGTAATTTGAACATAGATACTGAGAAAGAACCTTGGTTGCAAATGTGAACAACTAAATCTTAATCCTACTGGTACTCTATGAGACATGATGTTTATTACTTAACATTGAAGTGTGAGAGGCAGAGGTAATAGGATAATGTTACCCACTCACTTTTGTTTAATGTTAACCACTGACTGATCAAGGCTGCTCCACACATCTGTTGAACAGATTCTCAAGCATTTGTCAAGGTGGTCTGAAGAGTGCTGAGTATGATACCACACACCATCATCTCAGAAGTAAGAAGGCCAAAGCAAAAGTTTCAAAAATTCCAGCTCACATGAGTTTATTTAATAAAAAAATGATCAAAAATTAGTATGATGTGGCAGAAATTCTAGATGCAGTACTCTTGTAGCACCTGAGGTTTTGCTATAGTAGTTGACTAGATGTGTCTTTGGTCAACTAATTTTCACAGAGAATAATACATAAACATATTAATAATACATGCATAATTAATATGTGTTATTTATATATTATATATAAAGTTGATAATATAATAAAATAAAAAATATTTATATATAGGCATATAGATATAGTTGAAATTGGCATTTTCAATATGACATTCATATTCCTCTGCTGGCTAATGCACAATGTTTCTTTTCTTCTTGGTTCTTAATTTGTTTAATGTTATTTTGTTTCAGGTGAATGTGTTTTATAAACCTTTCTCCCAGTCTTGCTCCTTAACAATGACAATTCAAATGTCTTCATAATCAAATATCTATAAAATCATGGGACTGTAGGAAGAAAAAAGAGAGTAGACAGTCAAATATTAACTTTACTTAGTAAAGTGAGAACCATAGAGTCTGTCTCTTCCACAGGTTTTGTTCCAAATACTAAGAAATCTTATTTTTCTTACATCATATTTGTGGCATTGTTCCCTTAAAAATTACCAATACTGTGGTGGGTGAGAGTAAATGGTTATTTAGCCTGTACCTTTGTGTACAATATGCTGTATTCTCACTACTTTTTACTTTGTTGTCCTTGTCTCCATTCTGTCTTTCATGAACATATTTCTATGTCATTACTCCATTTCAGACTTTTCTCTTTCACATTCTCCTCAAGGTTAGTATTGGTCATATTCTCATCCTTGAATTTCCTTTCTTTGAAATTGCTTTCTTAGGCCTCAAGAGAGAAAATAGCCATCACCTGTTGGCAGAGTATTAGCAGACTTCATTTTAAACTTCCCTGTGCTGAGATCAAATATTGTGTGCTTCAACTGTGTCATTTTAACAAAAAACAATATGTTCCACTTTATCCAGAAACAGTGGCACATATTGCAAAACCACCTAGGCTTTCTATTTCCTGTGGAAAATTAGAAAATTTGGTAAAACTAGGCACTGTGTGTACATACAACTGGCAACAGCTAAATACCAACCTTCAACTATAAAATTGTAAGTTACTAGATTGCCTGCACATGGTCAATTCAACTCACTAGCCTCTTTCATTTGTCTCTTGTCATAAGATCCTGGCTTTAATTACTATGGGTGAAAGCAGAAAGGAAGCCAATCTTCTTCTTTAAAAATTTTATTTATTCTTATTTTTTATGTTTTTTAAAAGTTGTATGTACATTGGTGTTTTGCCAGTGTGAGGGTGTCAGACCCATGGAACTGGATTTACAGACAAGTTGTGAACTGTCATGTGGGTGTGGGAACTGAAACCAGGTTCTTTGGAAGAGAAGCCAGTGATCTTCACCACTGAATCATCTCTCTAGCCCCATGAAATCTAAACTTGTATCAAGTGTATTCTCACTTTCTTTTTTAACACTCCTTCAGGTCTGTCAGCATTGTGAATTTTTTTTTAAGCTACAAAGATCTTACATTACAGGTTTCATCTTTTTGTCCTAATTCTTAGTCTTCTTTATAATCTGCACGTCCCCTCCTCTTCCTCCTCCTCCTCCACCTTCTCCAACTCCTCTTGCATTCCTCTTCCTCTTTATCTAAATCCATCATGGTGGCACATACTTAAACATTTACATCCCCAGAAGTTACATTTTGAAATTTTTTTCTTGCTATCTTGTGCTACCAGCACAGACAACTAGCATGATATATTGTGTGCTCTAACTTTTACAGTGTCTGTGAAACCACTGAAAATTACTTTTGTGAACTCTTGTGAATGTAGATTTGCAGCACTGAATTACATCATGCTGAAGAAAAAAAATTAGCTAAATATTACTAATTATTCAGCATTTATAATCTACAGGAGCCAAATAAGGTAAGTACCAAGTAAGACTCTGTTCTCCAGGTAAGAAAGACTCTTAAGTAAATTATGAGCATATTTATTGAGTGATTTATAATTATTTTGATAATCACTTGTAACTTTGCATTTTAATTCCTAATGTCTCTTTTACAAAGTATATTGGCAATTTGGACATTTTTGAAAAATATGCTCTAGTAAATATGACTAGCTAGATGTGCATTCATTTTTATTATTATATTTGTGTTTTAATTTTACACATTAGCCATGGGTTCCCCTGTCCTCCCCCCTCCTGCCCCCAATCCCACCTTCCCCCCATTCCCTCCCCTCTATTCCCATCTCCTCAAGGGCCAAGACTCCCCTGGGGATTCATTTAAACCTGGTGGATTCAGTACAGGCAAGTCCAGTCCCCTCCTTCCAGGCTGAGCAGAGTGTCCCTGTGTCAGCCCAAGGTTCCAAAGAGCCAGCTCATGCACTAAGGACAGGTCCTGGTCCCACAGACTGGATGCCTCCCAAAAAGTTCAAGCTATTCAATTGTCTCACTTATCCAGAGGGTCTGATCCAGCTGGGGCTCCACAGCCTTTGGTTCACAATTCATGTGCTTCCATTTGTTTGGCTATTTTTCCCTGTGCTTTTTGCAATCTTGGTCTAAACAATTCACACTCTTACAGTCCCTCCTTTTTCTCCACAATTGGACACCTGGAGCTCCACCTGGGGCCCAGCAGAGTATCTCTGCATTCACTTCCATCAGTTATTGGATGAGAGTTCCAGCATGACCATTAGGGTGTTTGGCCATCTGATCACCAGAGCAGGTCAGATCAGGCTTTCTCTTGACCATTGCCAGCAGTCTATAAAGGATATATCATTGTGGATTTCTGGGGACCTCTCCAGCACTCTGCCTATTCCTGGTCTCATGTGGTTTTCAAATATCATGATCTGTTATTCCTTGTTCTCCCTTTATGTTCTAGATCCAGCTGGGATCTCCTGCTCCCCTTAGCTTTCTTTGCCTCAAAACTTGCCCTTCATTACTCCAACTGTGGTCCAGGTTGTCCATGCAGATCTCATCTATTTCTCTGTCATTGGGTGATCTCTGTGTCTTTCCTAGGGTCCTGTTTTGTAGGTAGCCTCCCTGAAGTTGTGTAGCAGTCTAGTCATCTTTGTTTTACATCTAGTATCTTCCTATGAGTGAGTACATACCATGTTTGTCCTTCTGAGTCTGGGTTACCTCACTCAGGATGGTTTTTTCAAGATCCATCCATTTGCCTGCAAACCTCATGATGTCATTGTTTTTCTCTGCTGAGTAGTACTCCATTGTGTATATGTACCATATTTTCTTTATCCATTCTTCAGTTGAAGGGCATCTAGGTTGTTTCCAGGTTCTGGCTATTACAAACAATGCTGATATGAACATAGCTGATCAAATGCCCTTGTGGTATGATTGAGCATTCCTTGGGTATAAGCCCAAGAGTGCTACAGCTAGGTCTTGGGGGAGATGGATTCCCAATGTTCTAAGGAAGCGCCATATTGATTTCCATAGTGGTTGCACAAGCCTGCATTCCCACCAGCAATGGAGTAGGGTACCCCTTTCTCCACACCCTCGCCAGCATGTGCTGTCATTTGAGTTTTTGATCTTAGCCATTCTGACAGGTGTAAGGTGGTATCTCAGAGTCGTTTTGATTTGCATTTCCCAGATAATTAGGGATGTTGAGCAATTCCTTAAATGTCTTTCAGCCATTTGAATTTCCTCTGTGGAGAATTCTCTGTTTAGTTCTATAGCCCATTTCTTAATTGGACTGTTGGGCATTTTGAGGTCTAATTTCTTGTGTTCTTTATATATTCTGGATATCAGCCCTCTGTCAGATGTGGGGTTGGTGAAGACCTTTTCCCATTCTATAGGCTGTCACTTTGTCTTGTTGACCATGTCCTTTGCTCTACAAAAGCCTCTCAGTTTCAACAGGTCCCATTGATTGATTGTTCCTCTCAGTGTCTGTGCTACTGGTAGTGTATTTAGAAAGTGATCTCTGGTGCCAATGCGTTCAAGAGCACTTTGTCTACTTTCTCTTCTATCAGGTTCAGAGTAACTGTATTTATGTTGAGGCCTTTGATTCACTTGGACTTAAGTTTTGTGTACAGTGACAGATATGGATCTATTTGTAGCCTTCTACACATTGACATTCAATTATGCCAGCACCATTTGTTGAAGATGCTTTCCTTTTTCCATTGTACATTTTTGACTTCTTTGTCTAAAATTATGTGTTCATAGGTGTGTGGGTTAATGTCAGTGTCTTCAATTCAATTCCATTGGTCCACATGTTGGTTTTTATCCCAGTACCAAGCTGTTTTTATTATGGTAGCTCTATAGTAGAGCTTGACGTCTGGGATCATGATGCCTCCAGAGGTTGTTTTATTGTACAGGATTCTTTTGGCTATCCTGGGTTTTTGTTTTTCCATATGAAGTTGAGTATTATTCTTTCCAGATCTGTGAAGAATTGTGTTGGGAATTTGATGGGGATAGCGTTGAATCTGTAGATTGCTTTTGGTAAGATTGCCATTTTTACTGTTAATCCTGCCTATCCATGAGAATGGGAGGTCCTTCCATTTTCTGACATCTTCTTCAATTTCTTTTTTCAGAGACTTAAAGTTTTTGTCATATAGGTCCTTCACATGCTTAGTTAGAGTAACCCCAAGGTATTTTATATCATTTGTGGCTATTGTAAAAGAGTGATATATCTCTGATTTCCTTCTCAGCCTGTTTGTCTATTGTATATAGGAGGGCTACTGATTTTTTGAGTTGATCTTGTGTCCTGCTATGTTGCTGAAGGTTTTTATTAGATGTATCAGTCCCTTCGTTGAATTTTTGGGGTCACTCATGTATACTATCCTGTCATCTGCAAATAGGGAAAGCTCGACTTCTTCCTTTCCAATTTGTATCCCCTTAATCTCCTTATGTTGTCTTATAGCTCTGGCTAAGACTTCAAGTACTATATTGAGTAAGTATGGGGAGAGGGGACAGTCTTGCTTTGTTCCTAATTCTAGTGGTATTGCTTTGAGTTTCTCTCCATTTAATTTGATGTTGGCTGTTGGCTTGCTGTAGATTGCCTTTATTATGTTTAGGTATGTTCCCTGTATTCCTGATTGCTCCAAGACCTGTATCATGGAGGGGAGTCAGATTTTGTCAAATGCCTTTTCTGCATCTAGTGAGATGATCATGTGCTTTTTTTTCTTTGAGTTTGTTTATGTGGTGTTTTACATTGACAGACTTTCGTATGTTGAACCACCCATGCATCCCTGGGATCCCAAGCCTACTTGATCATGGTGGATAATTGTTTTGATGTGTTATTGGAGTCTGTTTGCCGGTATTTTATTGAATATTTTTGCATCAGTGTTCATGAGGGAGATCGATATGAGGTTCTCTTTCTTTGTTGCATCGTTGTTTGGTTTAGGAATCAGGGTAATTGTAGCCTCATAAGAGGAGTTTGGCAATATTCCTTCTGCTTCTATTGTGTGGAACAATTTAAACAGTATTGGTATTAAGTCTTCTTTGAAGATCTGGTAGAATTCTGCAGTGAAACCCTCTGGTCCTGGGCTTTTTTTGGGTGGGAGGCTTTAATGACTAATTCTATTTCCTTAGGGGTTATTGGACTATTTAAATCATTTATCTGCCCCGGCCAGCTGGGTTTCAATGGGGGAGACCCACCTGTGTGAGTGAATGAAAGGGAAGGGCTACACAAAGGAGGACAGTAAGACAAGATTCTGATCAAGCTGCCAATCTTTATTTTAATCAGCAAAGCTTATATAGCATGGAGGGGAAGGGGCAGGAAGGAGCTCCGGAAGGGGAAAAGGGGCATGTAGAACATGGAAGGGGTGCAAGATGTGTGAGGCAGATCATGCAACTGCAAGATGTCAGCTAAGGTCACTGGTCAGGGGCAGTTTATTCTGTTGCTAGGCTACCTGACCATAGAATGCTCCTTACATTTGGTTGTCATGGCACCTGACTGTGGGATGTTCTCTTATCTTTGGGGGCCTCTGGTTACTGTTCTGGGAAGGGGCTTATGACTTGTTCTCTGGCCTAGCTAATACTCTCCATGGTTCATGTTTGGTTCCTGACATCTTGGTCCCTAACATTTATCTGGTCTTGATTTAACTTAAGTATGTGGTACCTATCAAGAAAATTATCCATTTCTTTTAGATTTTCCAGTTTTGTGGAGTAGAGGTTTTTTGAAGTATGACCTTATGATTTTCTGGATTTCCTGATTGTCTGTTGTTATGTCCCCCTTTTCATTGTGATTTTGTTAATTTGGATGCTCTCTCTCTGTCTTTTGGTTAGTTTGGATAAGGGCTTGTCTATCTTGTTGATCTTCTCAAAGAACCAACTCTTTGCTTCATTAATCTTTTGTATTGTTCTCTTTATTTCTATTTTATTGATTTCAGCTCTCAATTTGATAATTTCCTGGTATCTGTTCCTTCTGGGAGACTTTGATTATTCCTGTTCAAGAGCTTTCAGGTGTGCTGTCAAGTCACTAGTGTGAGATTTCTCCATCTTCTTTATATGGGCATTTAGTGCTATGAATTTCCCTCTTAGCACTGCTTTCATTGTGTCCCATAAGTTTGGGTATGTGGTGTATTCATTTTCATTGATCACTAGGAAGTCTTTAATTTCTTTCTTTATTTCTTCCTTAACCCATTGGAGATTCAGTTGAGCATTATTCAGTTTCCATGAGATTGTAGGATTTCTGTAGTTTTTTCTTGTTGTTGAAATCTAACTTTAAACCATGGTGGTCTGATAGAACACGGAGGTTATTCCAATTGTTTTGTGTCTGTTGAGATTTGCTTTGTGGCCAAGTATGTGGTCGATTTTAGAGAAGGTTCCATAGGGTGCTGAGAAGAAGGTATATTCTTTTTTGTTTGGGTGGAATGTTTTGTAGATATCGATTAAGTCCATTTGAGCCATAACATCAGTTAAGTTTCTGTTAATGTCTCTGTTAAGTTTCAATTTGGCCGGTCTGTCCAGAGGTGAAAGTGGGGTGTTGAAGTCTCCCACTATTAATGTGTGGAGTTTTATATGTGATTTAAGCTTTAGTAATGTGTCTTTTACATATATGGGTGCCCTTGTATTTGGGGCATAAATGTTCAGAATTGAGACTTCATCTTGGTGGATCTTTCCTGCAATGAGTATGTAATGTCCTTCATCCTCTCTTTTGATTGATTTTAGTTTGAAATCTATTTTGCTGGATATTAGGATGGCTATACCAGCTTGCTTCTTAAGACCATTTGATTGGAAATTCTTTTCCCAGCCTTTTATTCTTAGGAGGTGTCTGTCTTTGAATTTGAGGTGTGTTTCTTGTATGCAGCAGAAAGATGGGTCCTGTTTTCATATCCATTCTGTTAGTCTGTGTTTTTTTTATAGGTGAATTAAGTCCATTGATATTAAGGGATATTAATGACCAGTGATTGTTCATTCCTGTTATTTTATTTTTTGGCGGTAGTGTGTGTGTACTTTTCTTCTTTGGAGTTTACTGCTGTGGTGTTATCTATTGCCTGTGTTTTCATGGGTGTATGTGACTTCCTTAGGTTGGAATTTTCCTTCTAGTGCTTTCTGTAGGGCTGGGTTTGTGGATAAATATTATTTAAATAAGGTTTTGTCTTGCAATATCTTGTTCACTCTGTCTATGATGATTGAAAGTTTTGCATGTTATATTAGTCTAGGCTGGCATCCCTCGTCTCTTAGTGTCTGCATTACATCTGTCCAGATCCTTCTGGCTTTCAAAGTCTCCATTGAGAAATTGGGTGTTATTCTGAAGGGTTTGCCTTTATAAGTCACTTGGCCTTTTTTCTCTGCTGCCCTTAATATTCTTCCTTTATTCTGTACATTTAGTTGTTTAATTATTATGTGGCGAGGGGACTTTTTTGGGGGGTCTAGTCTGTTTGGTGTTCTATAGGCTTTTTGTATCTTCATAGGCATTTCCTTCTTTAAGTTGGGAAAGTTTTCTTCTATGATTTTGTTAAATATATTTTCTGTGCCTTTGATTTGGTACTCTTCTCCTTCCCATATCCCTATTATTTGTAGGTTTGGTCTTTTCATGGTGTCCCAAATTTCTTGGACATTTTGGGTCATGACTTTGTTGGTTTTAGTGTTTTCTTTGACCGATGAATCTACTTCTTATAACGTATCTTCAACACCACCAGAGATCCTCTCTTCCATCTCTTGCATTCTGTTGGTTATACTTGCCTCTGAAGTTCCTGTTTGTTTACTCAGATTTTCTATTTCCAGCATTCCTTCTGCTAGTGTCTTTTTCTATTTCCCTCTTCAGTTCTTGGACTGTTTCCCTTGTTTTTTCATGATTTTCTTTCAGGGACTTATTGTTTTCTTCTGCTTTAATTGTCCTTTCCTCTAGTTTTTTTTTTTTTTTATAGTGTTCTTCCCATTTTTTGTTTGCCTGTTCCTCCACTTTACTTTTGATTTATTCTATATAAGGCTCTAGCCTCTTCATGATCTTACTTCTAAGGTTTTTTTCTTCTGCTTCTTCCATTCCGTGATGTTCAGGTCTAGCTGTTGGAGAAGGGCTAGGTTCTGGTGATGCTGTATTGTTCTTTATTTTGTTTTATGTACTTCTGCCTTGATGTCTGCCCATCTCCTTATGGGTTCGTTCAGTGTACTTGGTCCAGAGAGAGCTGACAGTTTTAGGGAGCCTTTCTCTGGTCCAGATGGAAACTCTGGGCTGGATGGGTGCTCTGATCCAGATGAGAGTGCTGGCCAGATAGGAGCTGGGGGGCTGGACTCTGAGTCTCAGGAAGTCTCTGGGTTCTCCTTATCTTGTCCAGATGGGAGCTCCTTTTGTCAAGATGGGAGTTCTGGGAAAGGATGGAAGGTCTAGTCCCGTTGGGAGATCCCGGGGAGGATGGTAGCTGGGGGCTCTCTGTTCCAGATGGGAGTTCTGGGGCAGATGGTAGCTGGGGGCTGGTCTCTGAGTCTCAGGAAGTGGCTGGGGTCTTGGGCAAATGGGTATGGGGGCAGGGTGTAGAGACTGCAGGGTCTGCCTGCAGTCTTGGAAAAGGGGAGCCTTCTTGCAGGGCCTGACAAATGTCTGGAAACTGGGGCCAAGTTGGGCAGGTCCTCCCGGGATGGCTGGTTCCCAGGGGTGGGACCCAGAGGTGGTTGCCTCTCTGACTACAACCCCAGTCACTCACCTCTGGTCCAGATCTAGATGTACATTCTTATTTTCATGATCTCTTTCATTCTTGAGTAAGCCTGAGGGAAGTTATCTTAGAAGTAGAATAGTTGTCTCCAGGGATACAGAGCTAAGTCCTGAATGTTGATCTATAGCACTCATTTTCAATGGAGCTAAAATAAGCTCTTAACTTCCAATTTATTTTCAATTTACACAATTCCAGTCTCTAAGATGAGAGGCAAAGGCACTGGCTTCCACCTGCAACATTTTATTGCCTTTTTAGATCATTTGGATACTTCTAAGATGAAGGGAGCTATAATGTATCTAACATTCCCAGTACCATGCTGGCTACAAATTGAAAATTATGTGAATGCAAATTCTTTCCTTTTTTCTTTAATTTTTCTATTTCTTTTTCATTTGTTTTTTACTTTGTGGATTTCTTTTTATTGATTCTTTGTGAATTTCACATCATTCATTCCAATCACACCCATCTTCCCATTCCCTTGTATCCTTTCTCTTGCCCTTGCAACTCCTTCCCCTCACCCCCCCCAAAAAAAACCCCACAAAATTTAAAAGAAAAACCAAAGACCTAACATGACAAACAAATCAAAACAGAAATAAGAGAAGTGTAGAATCTGTTGTGTGGCTCTTTGAGTCACACAATTTACCCTTTAATCCATTCATCTTTACTTGCAAATGTTTATTACCAGGAATCACTGGAGTCATTGGTCTGGCTTAAAGCCTCTGGCTTTTGCTACACCACCATTAATGAGTTCTCAACCAAACTCCTTTTGGATATCCTGTTGTCCTGTGTCCTGTGTCATATAGATCCCACTGTTTTGGATCTATAGGTTCATCCCCTTCACATGGTCCAATAGTTCATAGATGAGGTAGATGTTGGGGTGGGCCAACTCACAGTCCTGGTTCTGGGCCTATGTGGTTGCTTGGTTGGTCAGCCTGACAGCTTTCTTTCATCTTCACTACCAGGACAGCTTTCCAGCACTGCCTCAGCTAGCTCACCCAATGCAGCCTGCAACAAGGAGTGGGGTCACTTCTCCTGCTCTCCGATCCTCAAATCTGGCTGACTCACATTCACATCCCCAGAGCCAACTCTACTGTCTTTCTCAGGTGAGGTACAAGGTCTTCTCTCTATGTACAGTTCATACTAGGGAGTGGTGGGGTCAGCTCTCCTGCTTTTATGTCCTCAGGCTGGCTCACCTATAATCCTGACAACAGACCTCTAGCATGCTGTCCAGGTGGGGCACAAGGCCCACTCTCCTGTGCATTGCAGCTGGTAAGGGCCAGGGCTGGTGCTCTCACTCTTGTGATGCTAGGGCTAGATCTCTAGACTGCAGTAGGTAGCAAGGGGCAAAGGAGAGAGGTCAACTTTCCCTCTTCCAGACCACTACATGTCAGATGGGGGAGAGCAGAGTCAGCTCTCCTGGTCTTACATCCTCAGGGTAAGCTCACCTGCTTCCCCAACCACAGGG
This sequence comes from Onychomys torridus, assembly GCF_903995425.1. Taxonomy (NCBI): domain Eukaryota; kingdom Metazoa; phylum Chordata; class Mammalia; order Rodentia; family Cricetidae; genus Onychomys; species Onychomys torridus. The sequence goes on along the minus strand of NC_050447.1, from coordinate 26,242,695 downwards.
TCAGCTCTTAAGTGCTGCCTGTGTGAAGTGCATGCCTGTAGTGAGGGGTGGGATCATCTCTCCTGAATGTAAGTGGGTGTTGGGCAACTTTCCTCTCAGGGTTGGATCCAGCTATCCTGCTTCAGTATGTAGCAAGAGGAATGGCCAGGTATCCCAGGGCCAGTGAAGGGCAGGGATGGCTCAGTGCAACATGGTTGCAATGGCCTCCTGTGCTAACACTGGCCAGAGGTGTCATCACACTCCAGCTGCAGCAGGACCATGGACCCAGGTATGGCTCTCAGCAGCTCTAGCCTGGAAGTCATTCTGGCTTTGGTGACAGCACCAGCCATTCAGATCAGCATGGCTCTCAGACACCAACATGGTCTCAGGTAGCTAACCCGACTCCAGTCATGCAAAGTACCCTTTGTGGTGACAGGACCCATAGACATCAACTTAGATCCTGACTGCTCTAGGACCACAGAGCAGCAAAACTAAAGAGAACTGGCATCCCACAAGAGGAATGGCCCCACTTCCTGTGGAGGGAGCAGGGAAAGTAGTCAGAAGCCTCACTATGAGTTTAAAAGGCCAGGTAGATAGATAGTAAACAGAGTGTGCCCTAAGGACAAAACAAATAGGGGGAAATGAAATGATAGGGAGAGATAAGGACCCCAATACTCACCACTTGGGGAAGGAAAACATAAAACAAGAAGAGAGTCTATTCACCAAAAACAGCCAAAGGGGGTGTGTCACAATGCTGAGTCTTTATAGGGATCAGGACAGCAAGCTGGCCAGCAGTAAAGAAAGAAGATGACCGAAAGTGCAAGTCCCAGGTAGGGATCCATCCATGTTGGGGGCCAGAATGTTGAAAACTCTGCAGCTGACTTCTAGATGTCTCTGATCCCAGGGATGGGGGTGAGAAGATGAAGAGTCAATGACACAGACTCTGGGAGTTTGCAAGCAATCTTGTTTATTAAACAAGGGCTGAGGTATTTATGTGGACTGTTTAGCTGGCTTTTGCTTCCAGCTGCTGTGACATTTCTTGGTTGGCTCTGGGATGCAAGTCATCATTTTCCCACTTTTGAGTTTATGGGTCAGGTTTCCTCTGGCAAGAGTGTTCTCTGTGCATGTCACAGCTCATTGTTTGCTTAAGGGATGGCCCAGTGCTTTGGCCTTACTCACCTCACTCCACTCCATGCCTTGCTCCACCTATGACTCAACCAAGAGCCACTGGCACCAGGCAATCAGGCATCAGTATGGTGATAAAGTACAGGTTGTATAAATGGAAGAAACAGAGACAAGAAATGGTTCTTGGGCTGGAGGGAGGGGAAAATCTAAAACAATGAGGATCTCAAGGAACAGGCTGACTTGAATGGCCTGATAGCTACTGGAGTCCAGGGTGAGGTCCAGGCCTGTGCTACTGCTAAGGACCAGGTTATGGTCCAATCACCTGAAGTAGCCAAAAGAGTCTGTGTGATATCTGTGGCTCTTGCTGTCACTGAGGGCTAGGCAGCTGCCTGCAGTCTGGGCCCGTTATGGCCATGAAGTGTCAGAGGGCTGTGCTGCTGCCAGAGCCATGCTGATCTGAGTAGCCTGCTTTGACACCTGGGGCTGCTGCCAGCCTGAGGGCATGAAAGCAGGAGAGCTGACTCCACCACCCCCTTGCATGTCTTGTACATAGTGAGAGGGCCCTGCACCTCACCTGAGAAAGATAGTAGAGTTGGATATGGGGATATGAATGTGAGTCAGCCAGATTTGAGGACCTGAGAGTAGGGGAAGTGACCCCATTCCTTGTTGCAGGCTGCATTGGGTGAGCTAGCTGAGGCAGTGCTGGAAAGCTGTCCTGGTAGTGAAGATGAAGGAAAGCTGTCAGGCTGACCAACCAAGCAACCACATAGGCCCAGAACCAGGACTGTGAGTTGGCCCACCCCAACATCTACCTCATCTATGAACTATTGGACCATGTGAAGGGGATGAGCCTACAGATCCAAAACAGTAGGATCTATATGACACAGGACACAGGACAACAGGATATCCAAGAGGAGTTTGGTTGAGAACTCATTAATGGTGGTGTAGCAAAAGCCAGAGGCTTTAAGCCAGACCAATGATTCTAATGATTCCTGGTAATAAATACTTGCAAGTAAAGATGAATGGACTAAAGGGTAAATTGTGTGACTCAATGAGCCATACAACAGTTTCCATAATTCTTCTCTTATTTCTGTTTTGTTTTGTTTGTCATGTTAGGTCTTTGGTTTTTCTTTTAAATTTTGTGGGTTTTTTTAGGGGGTGGGGGGAGGGAGTTGCAAGGGCAAGAGAGAGGATACAAGGGAATGGGAAGATGGGTGTGATTGGAATGAATGATGTGAAATCCACAAAGAATCAATAAAAGTTACAGGCATAAAAAAAGAAAAAGAAAGTTCCAGGCATAAAAAAGAAAAAGCAAAAGAAAAAGGAAAGAAAAAGTTTGCATTCACATAATTTTCAATTTGTAGCCAGCATACATAGTATTGGGTATGTTAGATGCATTATAGTACCTCCCTTCATCTCAGAAGTATACAAATGATCTAAAATGATCATAGAATGTTGCAGGTGGAAGCCAATGCCTTTGCCTCTCATCCCAGAGTCTGGAACTAACCCCTTGTATAAATTGAAAATAAATGGGAAGTTAAGAGATTATTTTAGCTCCATTGAAAATGAGTGCTATAGATCAACATTCAGGATATAGCTCTGAATCCCTGGAGACATCTATTCCACTCTTAAGATATCTTCCCTCAGGCTTACTCAAGAATGAAAGAGATCATGGAAATAAGAATGCACATGTAGCTAGTCATATATACTAGAGCATATTTAAAAATGTCTAAATTGTTAATATACTTTCTCAAAGAGCCTATTAAGAATTAAAATGTAAAGTTACAAGTGGTAATCAAATTAATTATAAATCATTCAATAGTTGTATCCAGATTAGGGGGCCTGATTGCCACAGTCCTTCCAATATACTGCCCTTAGTCCAAAGGACTAGGGCTATTGCTTAACATTTCGATTATGTCTACTCAGGGAGGTGTTATAGGCAAATTCACTAGCCCTCCTTGAAAGATGCATGGCACCCTCTATCAACCATATTTTTGCAGAGGGTGAGGAATGCCCCTCGAGAAAGGAGAACAGTAATCTCATGTCTTCATTGGAAACTGGGATAAATTGTTTGAGCTAATCAATGATGCCACAGAGTTCCTGGAGGTCTTCAAGGGAGTAGGACTCTTGTATTATAATAGAGTCATTGAGAGGTTAAATGGCTTTGATTATTTAGTAACCTAAGAAGGCAAATGGAGGTAGCCATTGTATCTTTTCTAGGGTCACTCTGACACAAATAACTCCTAAGTCCTCAAGGAACTGTGGCAAGAACTCCTGATATCTCTGCCTGCTCAGGTGGAACAACAGGATATCATCCATATAGTGGATCATTAACACCTCACCAGGGGACCCTAGCTAAGGCCTGTTAAACATATGGGTCCCAAATATTTTCATGTAATATCCAGGGTGTGATAAGAGAAACCTCATTCCAAAATTTTCCTTGAGTAGAGGTTTTAACTCTTATATCCCTGGTCTGTAAAAGAGCTTTAAGTGCCAATACCTGAGGATCCCGCATCCCAACAGATACTTGCATACACCACCAACTTGCCTTTCAGGCTTTTAAAGGGCCCATAGTGCCTGCCATCACCTATCATCCAGGGACTCTGCTCGGCACTGCCTGGAATGGAGTACAACCTGCTGAGCACAGACAGGCACCCTTCATGGTCTAGCCTGCTTCTCCACTATGTGAGCCTTGAGCAGCAGTGGCCCCACTTCCAGCCTGTGTCCCCATGCAAGCTCATTATTCCACCCTCTGGCATGGTTGCAGCAGTGGCCAGAGGGAGGGAAGCATGCCTGAGACCTGCATGCTTTCTCTTGCTTGGTCTCTGAGCACTCTGGAGTTGTGGCAGAGGTTAGCAAGAGAGAAAGAGAGAGGGGACATGATGACCCTGGGCTGCTGCAGCTCTTCAGTGCTGGCTGTTAGACCTATGTTTGGAAATTGGCCATTATGTGGACCAAACGCTTGCTCAGATATGAGAGCAACCTAATTTTAAGGGGAGGAGGTTATTTTAATGGATCCTTTATTGCTAATGAATCATTTGAGTCTACCATTTCTATTAAACAACAAAGAATTTTACCTTCAAGGGCACCCCCATCTGTGTAAAGACCTTTTTTTTTCTTTATACTAACCAATTTTTCACAGTCTGAGCTGAATTGCACTGAGACAATATGCTAGCTTAGTGCCTGCTAGAATGTAAATGAGGCCCTTTGCACAGTTTTGATACATATTCCTACTCTCATTTTGATACCACTAAATAATGTGACACTTATCATAGAGTGTAATTGATGGAGCAGACTAGGATAAAAAGAGATTTTTGAATAATGGCAGCAAAAACAGCTGCCATTTTGCTTACTATGGCAAGAGAAGCAGCAGTTACATTTTCCCTGACCTAAATAAGGGTCACTGCCTCTATACTTATTATGGCTATAGAAGAATCAGACTAAACATTTAGTACTCAATAGCTAATTACTGCCCATTTTCATTCTGCTATACTTAATTTAAAACAACAAATAGATTTATTACATGAATAAATCCAGACATTAAGATGCCTGGTAAGAGAAAACTGTGATCCCTGATCCTCCTCCTTTTATTAAATTCCTTACCCAGGTTTAAATATAATATAAGCCATGAGTTGGTTAAGGGAAATCATGTTGGGACTGTGGAACAAAGAGATCTTAAACCTTACTGTACAAATATCTAATGAAATTTTAAGGCTGAATTCCACATATGTGAAACTACTGGAGGTGTCTATAGCAAGCATTCTTTGCTTAAATTTGGGATCACATAAAATCAATCCTGACCCTTCAAAAATTATAGCATGGAGAATGATAAGGGGAATGGTACTCTTAATAATTCTGTTGTTTAAGTTTTTCCTACAGCATGTTTTCCAGCAGTGCTGTATCAACAAAATGATCCTGAAACTACTAATGGCTCTGGAATGCCCTGATCATCAGCTCCCTAAGGATATAATAAAAGCCTGGTTCACAGAAATGTGTGATATCTCTGTCAGATGCCTTTCTCTCTGACCCTAGGAGATCTCCAGGGGCCTGCCCTTCCAGGGCTGGTAGTCAGTGATGGGTAAGAGCCTGTCATACAGGCCAACCTAAGACAGGCACAGTCTAAATGCTGGGGTGTCCCTGAGGCAGAGACAATAAGGTTAGAGCAAAGAACTCTAATTCCCACTAGCAGCCACAAAATAAAATATAAAGGGTGATATGAGGCTGGTAAGACCAAGCACTGGGCCACACCTTAAGAAACAATGAGCTGTGACATACACAGAGAGTGCTCTGGCCAGAGGAAACCTGACCTATAAACTCCAAACTGGAAAATGATGTCTGCCATCCCAGAGCCAATCAAGAAACACCACAGCAACTGGAAGCAAAATCCCACCAAACAGCCCACACATAAATAACTCAGCCCTTTGTTTAACAAACGAGATTCTTTGCAAACCCCCAGAGTCTGTCATTGACTCACCCCCTTCCCCCAGGATCAGAGGCAGCTAGACCCCAGCTGCAGAGCCAATGACAGTGGAGCTGTTGCTTTTCTTCTTTCTCGTTCCCTGGGCCTAGAATCTTTGGTCAGTGCTTGATATGATGGTGCCTGAGGTAAGAGTGGGGGAGGGAGACATTTGTGCCCTCCAGGACCAATTTGTAAAATTCCACAGCTCAACCTTATTTCCTGGTCCTGGGCACCTTCTCCACTATTGACAAAGCCCTTATATCTCACCCAAATTCAGTCAACCACTATCATCATAAATTTCATTTCCAAAGTGTAATAATCTTCATCATCGTGTTTGTAAAGCCTCATTCCCATAGTTGAGATATGGTAAAAAATACAAATTAATTGTAGGAACTGAATATCCCTCTTGAGTTATTTAGATTACAGTTTCTTGAACAGACAAAGTTAAGTGTTAGGAGAAAATCTTTGATTCTAAGCCACTCCATCCTGTATTACAATTTTAGCATATTATTTCAAGAGGTTTCCTTTGGTATGTAAGAAAGATTCAGGCCTGCACTTGCAATTAATCCTGAAGTTCTGTGATTTATTCCCTCAAGTTTATGAAGTAATTACTTGCAAGAGCTCTTTCTTGTATGAACTGTAATAAAAATGACTTAAGAAAAATTGTTACTCCTTGCATAAAATTAAGCAGAAATTAAATTAAAAGGCAGGACATCTGTTCATTTCAAAGGGACCTTTGTGGATACTTCTGGGAAGCTGGAGAGGTACCGATGATAAGGAAAATGGGAAAAACTTTCACTCCAGTAATCTACCAATCCAGTCTCCAAGCCATGTATTTCTCCATTTACATCCCCATGGAGTCAAAATTTCCACTTGTGGTACAGGACAGTCCCTTGACAGATAAATCAACTGTTTCAAGAGGGTATTCCTTCAGAAAACAAACAAACAAACAAACAAAAAACTTGTCTATGGGGATATCGGGAACTATGTTGGCAGGTAATAAAAAATGATAAAATACAGGAATATATTTTATTTATTGAATGCTTAAGGTATGATGGAAAATGTTTACCCCTATGTTTTTAGTAAAATCTTGAAGGGGTTAAGGCAGAGTGGAATGAAAGCATATCAGGGATTTGAGGTGTAAAGTCATTTTCTCAAGAAAAATAACTAAACTGTCAGAAAATGTGAAGTCACATAATGCCAGGCTTACTAAAAAAATGCTTTGTATCAAAAGTTTGTATTCATTCTCTTTGACTGCCTATTTATAAATCTAAGACACTCCAGCATGAGGTGTGGTATTTGTTAACCCTCTACTACAGATTGAAAATGTAGGCTTGAAGAAGTCTAATCACTCATAATCACTTGTTAGTGATGCTCAAAACAGAATGAGGGTTGTCATGAGATTTCTTAAGAGTTCAAATTTTAAAACCATGGAATAGAGCTCTGGTTTTCTGAAAGTTGCTTTTCCTGTAGGGGAAAGGCATGCTCCATCAGCATTATTGACTACACAGAGAAAGTTATTATAAAACAAGTCACAGGAGCAATTTCTTTTACACACCGTGTACTTTTTGTTAGTTTGATTGGTTCTTTTTCTTCTTCTTCTTCTTCTTCTTCTTCTTCTTCTTCTTCTTCTTCTTCTTCTTCTTCTTCTTCTTCTTCTTCTTTCTTCTTCTTTCTTCTTCTTTCTTCTTCTTGTATTTTTTTTGTTCTTCAATGCAAAGTTTCTCTGTGGAACTAACCTTGGCTGCCCTGGAATTCACCCTGTAGACCAGGCTGGCCTAGAACTCAGAGATCCATCTACCTCTGCCTCTCAAGTGTTGGGACTTAAAGCATATTCCACCACCACCCAACTATATCAATACTTTCTAATTCTGAAAAAAGAGGAATATTAATCAGAGAATATTCTTGGAATTGTAATTCAGACTTGAAGACAAATATGTATGGCCATGTTATTTTAGTACAAGAAAGTAGACAGGACATCACTATGAAGTTTTCTTAATTTTCCCACAGAAAGGAAGGAAAGTTACTCTTTTCCATTTTGTCATACATTTCCACACTTTCCATATACACAGGGAAAAATAATCAAAGAGAAGTTATTGCCCCTTAGGGGAGCTTAAGTCAAATTTCACATTATCAAATATTTTAAATTTTCATTTCTTTCTTCTAATGGATGCTAAGTTATAGATGACTGCATCAAAGACAGTAAAATGCAGAGGGTATGAAAAATACACACACCATTCAGAGATCCAGAGAGATCTGTGGAAAGAAAGAGACAGATACATGAACAGAGAGAGACAAAAGGATGATAAATATGACTGAACAATGTAACTCATGAAAAGAAGTTTTCCTGGTAAAAGCAGTGAGAATAGGGAATGAGCTGGCAGCAGCCACTGTCAAAGGATTAATAAAGGAAGCATCTGCTAGGGACAGGTGGCAGCCCAGCAGAAAAGGAAATAACAGCTTCTGGTGTAAAATAGAGAAAATATAAGGGAAAACACACTTCATTCCATTTTTTTCCCATTAAAAGAAAAGACCAGACTAATGGTGTTCATTAATGACATTATTCCCATTTCCAATGAGACATAGGATTAGGCAATGTATCAGACTCCATTGTCTTCATGGAGATTTTGTTACAGAAAGAAATAAAATCAAAATGTAGATGCCCACCCTCATGTTAGTTACAGTGGCAATTCTGGACATTCTGAAAGAAACACCTTATTAAATAGAGATTATTGGGAATTGTGACAAAAAGGACCATCAGAAAAGTTTGCTGGGGGAGGTTTCATTCATCAGTGGTCTGTGAGACAGGAAAAGATGCCTACTAAAAAAAAGATACTGTACACTCAGTATCCAATGCCAAGAGCATCCCTGCTCCTCAACAGCATGCAGGTATGCTCTCTCTGTCAGCCTCCTGGATTCTAAGGTTTCATAGTCACAGAAGGGGGATGCCCATGGGATGTGCATGTGAACTGCTGATGACCCATTTTGTCATTCTATGACTTTGTTACCGAAAGTGTAAAAAGTACATAGAAAGCCAGACTGTGCAGATGAGAATTCTCTGTATAGAATCATTGACAATGTAAACTTTGAGTTGTTAATATATGCATCCCATCTATCACAGCAATTTTAAAGGCAACCAGAGACCCCCACTAGATGTGCACCCTTCAATTTGTAGATCACCACATCTTAATTCTCGTCTCTACCTTCTAATGCTGGTTCTGAATAAATGTGTCAAACATTCAAAAATTTCAGGGAGCTTGTTGAAATTTTTTCCAATGTGCTTGCTTCTTATTTTTGTCTTTTAGCTTGCATGAGCCATCTGTACCTGGTTATTGTAGACTCTAAATGATTGATTAGCAGACAAAATTATTAGGAGAATTCATTAAGATGTCTGCACTTGAGGCATTATTAATGCAACCACTGAGAATTCTCTCACACACATTAGGGTTAAAAACATCCTTAGATATTGGTCATCTGGAGCTGACAATAGACACAGGAGACATTGTTAGAGTTTAGTTAAATGAATGAGTTTGAAAACACGTTAGTTAAAAAATACTTATTGTTATTTTGTGTATATGATGTACTGTTTACATAAGCATTTGTGTGTGTATTACATGCATGTATGTGTGTGTATGTGTGTGTGTGTGTGTGTGTGTGTGTGTGTGTGTGTGTGTGTGTAGGCCAGAGAACAATTTCAGGAGTCTTGTCCATCATTTCACCATGGGTTCCAGATATTTGACTCAGGCAAACATGGCAAGCAATTTTACTCTCTGAGCCATCTCATTCATGCAAAATATTATAGTTCTCATACTCCACTGACAGATTGAAATATGAAAGAAAAAACAGTTGCCCCAACTTGTCACAGAGCACTCTGAAGCATGGCATCTCCAGCAATAAGAACCCTTTATGTCTTTTCAAACAAACATGTTGTATAAAAACCAAATCATTTGTTGGAATTAGGTTGTCTTGATTTCTTTCCTTGGGCTGATGTCTTGAATCCCCAAGATCAACTACACCCTTTCTGTATAAAGCAATATCTATCATAAATCTGTTTGATTCAAATTTTTTAAATTTAAAAACATCTTGTCATGGAGTAATTCAAACTATAAAAGAATTTAGATCCTATCTAAAAAAGTTATAATGTAAAAAAAGTGGAAGAAACACAGAGTCTGGGAAGAAACTAAGCCCCATATTAAACAGCTGCCAATCTTTTAAGCAATATGTGTAGAGTATACAGATACAGGCCACAAATATTAAGTCTCTGATCATTATAACATCACAATAGAGATATGAAAATGCATAGTCTACTGGTCATAGCATTTTCAATGTGTAACGTCCCTGAGCTTATGCTCTTTGCCTAGATCCCATTATTTACTAAGCGATTCTCAACATAGTCTACTCCAACCTCTCCCTCTACTTCTCCAAATTTATCTCAGTTTCATCCCAGCTTTTCTGCAGCCTCCTTCTCCCTCCTACTCCTATCTCCAGTGGATCACAGATTTTCCCTTAAATTAATAGAGATTTATGTAATCTATTTCTGAGGGGTTTTGTTACCCCTTCCTGTTTATTTAGCATATCCTTTAGACTTTGATTTGATTTTTCTATGACTGCTTGGCCTGTAGGATTATGTTATATACCTGTAATATGCTTTATATTGTAATAAGCAAAAAACTGCTTCATTTTACCAAAGACATATGCTGGAGCATTGTTGTTTTAATTTGTTCAGGTATACCCATGATGGCCATACTTCTAGCAAATGTGTGATTACAAAATCAACCTTTTTTGAACTCAGAGCAGTTTCCCATTAAAATACCGAACAGGTATCAAAGGTGTGGTGTACATATTTCAATTTTCCAAATTTTGCAAAATGAAACACATCCATTTGCCAGATTTCATTCCTCTGAGTATTGTTTTGGTTACATCCTGCTGGTAGTGGAGTTTGATTCTATAAAGAACAAGTAAGACATTTGTTATACTTTCCATGATTTATTGCCACATTATGAAAAAATCCTTTTTCAAAACCTTACTATTGATAAGACTTTTTTTTATGAAATTCTGAGGCCACCAGCACATTTCCTAACAATCGTTTATCAATCATTCCATTACCTTGTGCTAGAGGGCCTGGCAGACCCTTATGGGATTGGATGTAAGTTATATATAAGGAATGATCCCTATTCCTGATTACATCTTGTAACTGCATGAATAACAAAGTTAATTCTGACTCATCAGGGATAACTTATGCAGTCTCAATATGTAAGAACACTCTTTCAGCATACTGAGAGTAAGTATGTTGAAGGATTCTGAAAAATCCATTAATACCAACAGAATAACATAAAATTCCAATGTTTGAAATGAATTATAATGACTTTGTACCACTTTGCTTAATTTTTCTGATTTGTAACCTGCCTTTCCTTGCTTGTTTGCATCTGTATAAAATGGAGGCGTTCCATATACTGGTGTTTCCTGTAAAATGAGAGGCAGGATCTAGTTAGCTCTGTAATGAGTTTAATTCTGCTGCTTTTGGGAGATTTACTGTTAATCTCTCCCAAAAATTACTGCAAGCTCTTTGCCAAAGTTCTCTTTCTCCCCATTACTTGTCAGTTAAATGTATTACAATTTCTCCTGGGTCTATTACTGCTAATTGATGAAGTCTCAATTTTCCTTTTAAAATCAACTCAGAGATCTTTTCCACATAAGTTTTTAACTTTTTATGCTGTTTATTTGGTAGACATATCCATTCCAATATAACATCTTCCTTCTGCATTAAATTCCTGTAGGGGAATGCTTAGAGGCTAAATAACCAAAATGTAATCAAGCTTTGGATCTACATGAGCCACATGTGCAACCTGTATTTTATTTTCCACCAAAGCCTTTAAGTCCTTGTCACACTCTAAAGTTTTGAACAAACTACTCAGTTCTTCATTTTTTTTTTTTTTTACCCCAAGAGCAGTCCATAGACTAGAAACATCTCTGAATAATCTTTGAAAGTCATTAGGAGTCCATAATCAATCTTTCCTAATTTGCACCTTTTGAAGTCTAATTTTTTGTAGACCTATTTTATATCTTAAATAATTAATGGAATTTCCTCTTTTCATCTTCTCAGGAGCAATTTGTAATCCCCAACTAGGCAAAATTTTCTTTACTTCTTCAAACATCCTTTCTAAGGTATCGGCATTTGAATCATCTAGTAAAATATTGCCCATGTAATGATAAATTATAGATTTAGAAAATTGTTTATATATTACTTCCAATGGCTGTCATATAAAATATTGGCACAAAGTTGGGCTATTTAACATTCCCTGTGGGAGAAACCTCCGTTGATACCTTTTAACCAGCTGAAAATTATTATAAGTTGGCACTGTGAAGGCAAATCTATCTCTGTCTTTTTCTTGTAAGGGTATTGAGAAGAAACAGTCTTTTAAATTGATCACTATGATATGCCATCTTCTAGGTAACAGAGTAGGCAAAAGAATTCCAGATTGTTGAGGGCTCATTAGCTGAAATACCTTGTTAATTGCTCTTAGGTCTGTTACCTTTCTCCACTTACTGGATTTTAAAAAAAAATAACTAATACAGAAGAATTCCATGGGCTGGTTGATTATTCAATATGCTGAGCATTTACTTGATATTATACTAGCTCTTCCAAGGCCTGCAGCTTCTCTTTGTTAAAGCCATTGCTGAACCCATACAGGCTTGTCTGTTAACCATTATAAAGATAGAGCTGAGCTGGATGATGTTGGCCCAGTCCTTCTTCCCAGCAGTCAGGAGGCAGAGCCAGGCATATCTTTATGAGTTTCAGGCCAGCCTGGTCTACTGAGTGAGATCCAAGAAAGGCACCAAAACTACAGAGAAACTGTTTCTTGAAAAACAAAACAAAACAAAAGGTAGTGCCTTTGGTGTCTTTGAAAGATCAGCAGCTGTTGTGCCCTGTTCTTGTACAATCTGAATGGTTGGTAACTGTTCTTTATAATAATAATAATACCTCCTAATTTTTTTTCAGAAACATGTTATTTTAGGGTTTGTTTCTGAGGTTGGAGGAATGTTAATTTGGGTATTCCATTGTTGTAATAGATCATATGCCCATAAATTCATAGCAATATTAGCCACATTAATTTTTCTCTTTTTCCTTCTGGCCCTATACATTCAACCCATCTTGCACTCTGTTTCTCTTGAGATAATGTTCCAATCCCTAACCACTGAACATTTACCTCCTGAAGTGGCCAATGTGGGTGCCAAAATTCTGGTGCAATTAACGTGACATCCACACCCATGTCTACAAGACCTTCCAAGAGAACATCATTTCTCATATTTTTAATTTGGTTTGTCTGCCTTTATTTGCCCAAAAATTTGCTTTATGTTTTCCCCTTAATTTCCTGTTCTCTCTGCTACAGCTGTTCTATCACCCTGAGCAGCCTGGTTTCTTCCAATATGCATTTGGTTATTGAATTGCTCTGGGAAGGGGTTTCTTCTATGAAGGCATTAAAGCACTGAACTGAATTTGGCATGGGAACCTGCATGAGGCTTCTCAGGGAGTTTCCCAATGGCAGAAGCAAAGGGCATAACTTGTCTATCCTTTGTTGATCTATATTCAGTAGTCCAATGCTTACCTTTACTATACCTCTGCATAATCTGGAAGGGACGGGCATTCTGTTGTCATTGTTCCTTGAAGAACATTGTTCCTAGAAATGCTCTGTTTACAGTCTTTTTTAGGTGACCTTGTTTACTTCAATTAAAGCAGGTGACATTATTATTTTTCATCAAACCTCTGGAAATCACTTGTCCTATCCAAGTATCATCATGCTCATGAGATTCAATATTAATTTTATTTCTGATCCATTCTTCCAAGGTGCTGATCTTGCCTTTAATGGCCTAATGACCCTTTGCATGCTACATTGGCATTTTCAAAAGCCATAGATTACAATTGTTATCTGTCTAGTTTCTGAATTCAGCATCATTCAATTTACTCCTGAAGACAGCCTTGTAAGAAATCCATGAAGGTTTCTTTTGGACCCTGTACAACTTTTATAAATGACTCAATTTTCTTCCCTACTTCTTCAATTCTGTTCCATGCATTCATGGCTGCCATGAGGCATAGAATTATGGTGTGCTCATCATATAAGTATTATCTTTGTATATCGCCTTCTCCAAGAAGTTGATCTTGGAAATGTCCATACCTCTTGCCCTACATCTTTGTTATACAGTCTTAGCCTCTTCTTTCTACTAGTTCTCCACTGTAACTGTGGACTAACCTCTAGGATGGTTGTTACCAACTCTTTCTAGTCCTGAAGGATAATTCTATTATGAGTCAATTATGAGTTTAACATCTGTTTTACAAATATGGAATGCATACTATATGATACTATAGCTTCCTTAAGTCTCCTAAAACCTAACATTTCCACTGGAGTCCTATTAGTTTATACACAGCTTTGAGCATTTGACAGTTCCTGTAAGGTTACCACATGGATTAAGGTTGGCTGTTTCCAAACCTTAGGCTCTTTCTCTGTAACCATATAATTCAATGCTGAGATATGTTTACCTTTAAATTCTTCTGTCTGGGTCTGAATTTCTCTATGATTTGTTTTAATGAGTTTTTCTAAAACTTTTATCTTGGCACTTAAATTAACCAAACGTTTTAATGCTAAAATAAAAATGATCAAACAAATAATATTCATAATTGATGCTAAGTAAATCCATCAACATTAATTATCCTCTCATTTAATTGTTTCATTTTCAGACCACCTGATGTATTATCAAACAGAGACAACATTCCTTCCATTATAAAAATTTTTCCCATTTTTTTTAATGTGGGAAAAATTTTCTCTTTTTAACTAATTTCTCCCTTTAAGATATCTTAATTGATTTACCGAGTCTGCCAGCTGCGTAAAACAGTAGAAGTCTGAGGGAGTTTCAAAGCAGCTACCTAGTGTGGTAGCAGTCTGAGACGGGAATCCAGAGAGAGCCCATAAACCACCAAGAGAGAAGACGCCAAAGAGACTCCAGATCATATGGGGTCAAGACTTTGGCTACATGCAGTTCAGGCCTGAGCCATGCAGCTTGGGCCTGAGCTTTGCAGCTAAGGCTTGAGCCATGAGCTTGTAAGGCTACAGGCATGTGGCTTTTTTCATGAATTCATGCCACAAATGTTAGGGTACCAGATGTAAGATGAAATGCTAAGTGGTCTTATCAGTGAAAAATCCGGAGCAGATATTGGGGTAAAAAAACAAGAGATCAGGAAATAGGACAAGCCATAGGCAACCTTACCTCACCAACTCCTCTGCTTCTAAAGAGATCTACTTCCTATATACCCACACCTATATGCCTTTCTGTCCCTGCCCTCTTACTTCTTTTCTCTGCCCAGCTGTATCACTACATCTTTCTGCCTAGCTCTGTCACTTCCTGTCTGTTTGTACAGACCTCCAGACCTCTATGGTTAGCTAGCACTGATAGTTAAGGCATGTGCTACCAAGCCTAGTTCTTTTCCCAGTGTGGCCTTGAACTCATGTAGATCCAGATGTACCTCTGCCTCCTGAAAGTTAGGATTAAAGGCATGTGCTACCATTGCCTGACTTCTATGTGTAATATCGTGGCTGACTTTTTCCTGTGAACCTCAGATAAGCTTTATTGGGGCACATAAATAAAATATCACCACATTTTACCCTCTAAACCCTTCTACCCTACACACTCCTTGCTTTATCCTAGCCCTAGCTCCAGCAGGCATTCCCTGGGAACACACAAACCACTCCTGCCAGGGAAACAAGTAGGCTGGATATAGATTTTCACCTTTCCCAGCATTCCTCCAAATCCAATCCCCTAGTCTCATTCCCAGCTCTGTAGCAGAGCTGTGGCCTATCCTCACTGTGTATCCCCATTCCCAGGGGACTAACTAATAAATAGATCCTGGTAGAACACCTTGCCTTCCTCTCTCTTGTGAAGATTCTCCTTTCCCTCCCCCAAATCATCACCACTTATATGTCTGAGGTCCTAATACCCAGAAACACATTTTACTTATAATCCCCAGCATTAACACCTATCAGAACACCAGAAGATTTTCTTATCAGCAACATAGCCACCACACTCTCCTAAGAAGAAAAGAGGAAAAAGACACCAAGGAACAAAACAGGCATTTTTACTACATTATTCTCTGGTTATTATATGTGACTCTACCACACTGACAAACACCTACATGCAAATTCAGTTGAAATAAATATGAGTAAATAAAAATAACACTATTTTGATTAGAGATATAAGAACCAAATGTCTCTAAAATAATTTTATATTTTATATATTCTTGTCTACACATATACCCATATTCAATGTAGAAAAATTAAACTACTATATTTTGCATACTCATATATTTTTGAGAAAGGCACCAGGGATAAGATAAAGTGAAATATGAGAATAGGATCAGAAAATATAAAAGAAAAACAAAAAAAGCACTACCTCATTATCTGGAGTTGACAAATATTAATTTGTATTATTTGTGCCTATTTGCCTTTTATTTGTAGCTTTCAACTTACTATGATCATTTACTCAAAACATGGACTATTATGAAATGACTATAACAAGATGTATGTCACTCATGTTGTGTGGATGAACATGCTATAAAAGGAGTTTATTTCTGTGATTCTAATGATTATTAGTCATGAAAAAATGTGGGGTGATTTCTGATTTTACAGTGTTGAGGATCAGATCTTGGAAAGCCATTCCACAGCAGAAGTGCTTTCTCCTTACACAGCACATGGAGTATCCAACCAGTTACTCTCAGCATTCATTCTGTTACAAATAGTGCCAGTGGATGGATAAATTACTTCAAATATAATTGACCTGCCTACTGCATATGAACAATTGTTTAAGTGTGGGAGATACAGAAATGAAGAAAACAGCACATAAAGTTGCCACCGTTATTAAGCTACTTACAGATTGGAGAAGGTTAGCTTCAAAAGGAGAAAGGAAATTTGACTTGATGGAGAACGAAGACATAGGAAATTGTCATGTGCTCAGTCAGGGATGTGTAGCCATTCTTATGTTTGCTTAGTGAAATAGCAGATTGCTTGATGGAGATGAGCAGTAGTGAGGTCATAGATAGTAGTGTTTGGCTGGCATTTTTCTCAGCCTTCTTTCCTCTGTCCTAGTTGGCCTCTGTGAAAGTCATAACACTGTCCCCTATAGTATCTCATTACTCTTGTAGCTCTTGGGGATATGTGTTTGTTCCTCCATAACTCAGGAGCCAGGTACAAGTTTGCTCAGGAAAAGCTGATGGACTGAAATTGCAGCCAACTCTGAAACTTTTAACACAAAGTGATTTTTTTTTCCGGCTAGAGGTGCCTAACCCCCTTTAAATGTACTTCACAGAAGCAATCAGATCCAGAATTCATATCTCTCAAGAAAAGCAGACTTCCTCTTTCTTGAAGCAAGCCAGGCGCAAAAGAATTATTCTTGCGATAGCAAGCCCAGTAAGTCATATAAAACTGGGTCATTATTACTTGTGTCCTTGTAGGTATTTTAGCCTTTAAATGGTGATACTATCATTTTAATTAAAGCTGAAGTTTCTTCAGCATTGAATTCAAAAAGAGGCTGCAAGGTCCTGTTCTACAGCAGAAACTAAATCCTTAACTCTCAAGTAAAACAATGTTTATGCATGAATCTTGGAAAGCTGGGAAATTCCACAACTTAATGGTAGGAGATCACTCACAGATGATCAGAGCAAAGAAACACTCCAGAACTACAAAACTTATGCTCATCAAACTCTTTTCATAACATATAAAATGAGATTTAGAAAAGGCTCAATAATGAGGGCTGAGAGAAGTCAGGTTAGCCTGTTAGATACCATACATTCATCTTCATTTTAATATCTGAGTGATACGGATGACTTTATTAGATGATTATTTTACAAAGGCCATGAAAATATTAAGGTTCTTAATCTTCAATGGCAATTGTGAGAAATGGTATAATATAATATACCATATATAGTACATTTATATGGTATATATAATTTATATAATATTTTTATAGCATTAACTATTATCATTTAAGCTGTATAATTTATTGTTGAGGGAGGATGTCTTGGGCATCCTAGTATATTCCACAACATCCCTGGAAACTTCCCAATCTATGTCAGTGGCTTCCTCCATAAAGCTGCAACAAACAGAAATATCTCCAGGTATTAATGTGTTCTAGTGGAGAGGATAGTTTCAGCATCTCAGCTTGATAAGGACAAGAGCGTTTCAGCACCATCTCATACCTATGTCTTACCTTACAAAGAGTATTTTGAAAAAAGAAAAAAAGGAAAAGAAAAGAAAAGAAAAGTAAAGAAGCCAAATCAGTTTCCCATTCCCACATGTACAATATGTGAAATTGTACAAAAAACTGCTGTAACTAAATCTTCCCCTTTCCCTCATTAATTTTACATAATATGTGGTTCATTTTCTGTGGAGAGACTCATTGAGATGTTTTAAATTTGGCTACATGCAGGAGAATGGAAAATTAAAAAAGAAAGAAAGAATTTATTTTAACTGGCAGCAGTGGGATAAACCAACAGTGTATAAAGAAAAAAAAAAAAAAGGAAGGAAGATTCCACATTCCTGTCCTGAATACTGAAGATTGGACCACAAGGTATTGTTGCATTATGATTACAAAACTAATCAACCCAAAACTCTACTTCCTCCCACTGACCACCCACCCACCGTACACTTTGGTCCACTTTACACCATCTGGCCTTTCTTATTATACACCAATGTAGGTTTTTGTGGGTGAGTTATGCCTTCTTATCCTCCAAGCATCCTTCTGAAATATCCTACACCTGAGAAACAATTGACATTTTCCACAATTGCTTTCTGTAAAGATTACTTCTTATGGACATGGTCCTAAGATTGGTCCTTCTAATTTTTGCCTCACATTGGCAAGAGCTCAACCATACCTATTTATATCAGAAGTCCTTTGACTTCAAAATCTTGATTTATCAAGTTCATTTTACCTATTGAGGGGAGCAAATGGCATGGTTCACTCCTTTTCCTAAGTATTTGTGGGATAGAAATGCATTTATCACTTTTCATTGACCAGTGGCCTCAAACTTTGGGGAACAATTGGACATATTGCCTGAATGTTAAATATTAAATTTGGAAAAGAACTTTGCATTATTCATGGGTGGCTTGTAGAGAGAATATAGTGTTGTTGGCAATTCTCTTCAGATGAACAAGTTCTAAAACTGATAGTTTATATAATATGTGAATCTTTGAAGTATT
The DNA here is from genome assembly GCF_903995425.1 of Onychomys torridus. Taxonomy (NCBI): domain Eukaryota; kingdom Metazoa; phylum Chordata; class Mammalia; order Rodentia; family Cricetidae; genus Onychomys; species Onychomys torridus. Next base: position 26,223,891 of record NC_050447.1, on the reverse strand, counting down.
TAAAAAAAAATCTCCCTTAGAGAACCTCCAGTCTTTGGAAATAGATTTGTAATAAAACACGTATTTGAGATCTTGTATTTCTGGGATATTCATTCTCATTATCTTCCTGAAATACTTTGAATGCACTTTTTTGCTTAGGACCTACCAGGTCTATCAGAGAAAAAACTGATTTGATTAACTAACTACATAATTAATTAAGTAAAAAGAGTTAATAGAATTACCTAGCTATGAACTGGAATCTACAGTGAAGTGAGGGTCGAACCTTTTTTCTGAAAGGGATGTCATTCTCTAAGTACATATCATTTGGACCTGGCCTCAGTCTTCCTTATGATTTTCCTGACATTGTAATGGTTACAGACATTTTCTAAATGGCCAAATACTGACCAAATATCACAAGTATGTAGGCACAACTATCGATATTTATCAGCCAATACATAAACAAGTGGGTCTCTGAGCTAAAATGTGTTTCTAATGCACTTGAATAATGTGTGTTTCCAGATGTAAATTATTTTTTGGAAAGAATCTGCCTTTCTTTGGGTTTCTAAAGATGATAAACACAATTTCCCTATTCTACTTAGAAAGTAATTGTATTTAGAAAAAAACTGAGTTTAATTTGAATATTCATATGTGAGCTTTCCTTACAAGTGTTTCACTTATGAGAATCTTTAATAACTTCTAAATTTCTCTTTAAAAGTTAAGTTTTGTGCATGATGTTGAAACAGTTGACATCAAATGAGTAAGGGAAGGAATGGTGTATTTTTCATTTTGCTACAAATTTCCAAATTGCATTTTTTTAAGGATCTCATTTTGCTATAGGTTGCCTGTAAAAATGAACAGACTCAACCCCAGACAACTTCTTGTAATCAGCTGCAACTTGTTAGTTATTTAGCGGTGCTCTTACCCTGCGAGGAACATGTCCCGAACACGACAAATCCACTGAAGAGCTGTTTATTAATATAGGATAGGAAGAGATGTGACAGGCCTGTGTGAAGCACACATGTGAGTGAGGAGAGGAGAGAAGAAGAGGAGAGAGAAGAGAAGAGAGACCTGTGCAAAATGGCACTGGCTTTTTAAAGAGTGGGCCATGCATGCATACAGGACTGCATGTGGCTACTCCACGCATGCGGGTAGATTACATGGCCACGCAAGCTTTACGCAACCATGTAAAGGCATGGAGTCCTAGCCACACAAGATGTTCTGACCTGGAAATGGCTATTTTGAACCGGAAATAATTAGTCGGCCAACCATGTGGACACGTTGTAATTTTCTATCACAACTTGAATGCCATATTCCCTACTTGCTAGGCCAGAAATTTTGGCTTCCTTAAAGTGCAAAAAATTAACTTTATATCAAATAGTAGTTAATTAATTCTTTTAGCACATGTAATTTTTGTCAAAGAGTCATATTTTCTGCTTATTCTATGAAGTTCTTATTATAGTTTGGTGAAAAGTATAGCTAGGTTTTGATTTCATATGATTATAAAAACTGTACTGTTTCATTACTCAGTCTGATTAAAATGCTATCAAGTCATTTTCAGCAAAGCATCTTTCCTTTTTATCTGTAGAATTTTTCTGATTTTACATTGTTTTTGAAATACCCTTCAGTAAAGGTAAAACAAAGAAACATACAAACACTGAGCTTGACAGGAAAATAAACATTTACAAATTATCAATAATAAACAAAAATCATTCACACATACTTAACAATGACTGTGTACTCTAGGTACCATCAGGTGCCTTGAGAGGTGATGAAGACTGAAGTTCAGAGAAACAACCACGGATTATTTCTAAACTTAGCAGCACAACTCTATCAGCATGTCACCAAGCCCCCATTCCTTCCCCAGGTTCCTTTGAGTTATTTTAAAAGAAAATAATAAAATGGTCTTCTTGGGGGAAATAAAGGTCAGAAGCCACAGGACCATCTGGCTGTTGTCTTCTAAACCCACAGAGTTTATTAAATAATAATTGACTAACAATGTATTATTAATCAAAAGCATATACAACCTGTAAATCTAATGTTTTTTGTTCACATGAGAAATTCAGTGTTCCCGGGTTGAGCTAAAACAACTCCACAGATATTATTAAACATATGAAGATACTCTGACGTGAGCAGGGATTTCCTCAGTTGCAACCATAAGTCATTTTTTTTTCAAAACTATTACCATATATTACTTGAAGAGTATAATGGATCTCATTATGCATCTCCATTCATGACACACAGTGTATTTTGCTCAGATTCAACTACCATACATTTCCTTCCCCTTCTATCTTCATACCCCTTTTCTTTCCTTGTGCGACTATTTTATTGTTTGATTTCTACACAAATAAAAACATATTGTGATCATTTTCACCCTACATTACCCTATTATAGCCCCTTCCCACTTCCTCTGAAATTTCTGAGTGTAATAATTAAGGTTACTTGCATATACATGTTTAGGGTGTTACTGGAGCACTGGCAACTTACCAGGTGCAACACAACTGTAAAAACAGCTCTCCCTTTCCAGGTAACTGTTAACTGACAATAGCTCTTTAGGGATGGGTGGGGCCTCCTGAATTCTTCCCCCTATCCTGATGGAAGGTTGTAGGGTCTGCTCATGGGCAGATCTTCTGACGGTATCTACAGCTGTTGTGTGGCATGCACAATTCACAACACACTTCTGATTTTTTTTTTAATTATATGAGCAAATCTCTACTATGTTTGTAGATGTTATTTTAGAAATTTGGGACTTGAATCATAGCAAATGCTTTGTTAACTCCCTACCTAGTTGGAAAAATAAATCCAGATTTATTGAAATGCTATGTGACAAATTAACAGCAGGGCCATATTAAAAATTGTTCACTGCACAACAAATTAAAGTTAAAATATAATACGACAGGATGTAGGCCTACACTTGGCTGGATTCAGATATTCCTATCATATTTCCATGTTTCTTTATCTTCATGTATGTTTCTTGGTGCTACATTCTTCTGTGCACACTTCATTCTAAACAATACATAGCTCAGTTTGGCAGAGCAGGAAAAATAACACAATACTGGTAGTCATGTCAGAAGAGCAGCAGGGGGCAAATGAAGTTCAGGGGTCAGCCCACCAGGAGCTCCTGGTATGCATGGTGTGAATGGCTGTGGGAGATTCCCTCAGCCTGTGATGTAGTGTGTTTATTTCATGAAAACATCTTTTTCTACTGGGCATTTTTAACTGAATTATTATGAAGATAATTTCTTATTAAGATGTACTGTCTAATTGATAATAGTAATGTTAGTTTAAACTGAGTTTTGATGATAAAAAAGGAAGTGTTACATAGCTAGAACACATGAGTTGTTATTGAGGATATATTTATGTTAATGATTAAGAAAAACGATTGAGTCACAGTAGCCCAGCTAGTTTATGTTCTTTTAATCTTAAGTTTGGGAGATGTGTTCACAGGTTTTGAGTGTGTCATAGCTGAAACAAAGCTTTAAAAATAACTTAAAGTTAGACTAAGATGTTTTTGTCAAATAGCTTTGAGGTGAAAAGCAGATGAAGGCAATTTAAAGTTTTAGAAAGGCACATAGTTGAATGGGGAACTTAAGGTCAGGGAAGAAGAACAAAGCAGACCAATTGACATTAGTTGATGTGACTTTCTTAGTAGGAGTGGTTGATGACCAAAGGTGATGATTAATTTGTTATATACAATTTGCCCTCAATATGATATAAAAAATTACTGATGTGTGGGTATGCATCCTAAAGATTTTAAGTAGAGCTCACTGATGCTTTTTTCATATATAAAAGTTTAGATTTGTGAGTTTTTGAAAAAAATTTCTTATAAGATTTCCTTTTGAGATAAGTAATAAAGTGATTGGTCCTTTCTTTGTAATTATAAAAATGCAGCCTGACAGTAAAATAATACTTTGCTAACTTTCACTCTATTAATTTATAGCAAGATTCTTGGGAATAAATATATGTAGATTCTTGGGATAGTTTGTTTTTCACCTGCAATATGTAAAATGTTTAATCATGTAAAGGATATGGAACACATGCTGTTTTTATTTGTATTCATTGTAATCATTCACTTGAAAAACAGAATGTAACAACATTGTAATTTTTATATTATCTGAATATTTTTCTGGGGTATACAAGCTGTAAGAGAAAGAACAAAGATAGAATTAAAATAAGACAGATGGGAAAAACTAAGAATGAGACAGTTAGAAGGAAAACATCAAAAATAAATATAGAGTTAGAAGGAAAATATCAAGAATAAAGATAGAGTTAGAAGGAAAACTTCAAGAATGGGAGAAGGAAATCACCAGGAAAATAAAGAATAGAGACTGCAAAAGAAAAAGTTTAGAAAAGGTCTAAGAGAACCCATCAAGAGAGTGTGTGAGTGTCTTTTTCCCTTAATCCCCTCAGATAAAAATGTCATAGTACATGCTGACTCCATGGATTTCTTTCAAGCCCTGCACTGCTGGAAGCTGCCCCCGAGGGAGCAATAACACAATGTTTAAGAAGTCTTAAAAATCTCCACCTAAGGATTACTGGATAACATTCTGTGACAACTCCATTGAATACTCCTCTAGTGATGTTTGCATGCTCGTAGCAATAGCTGTAGACATATAGGTTTCCAGTTTGCCAAGTCTCATCACTCATACTACAACCAAGGTTCCAGGCAGCATTCCAGGTAATATACTCAGAGGAACTTCAAAGATACAGAAATAAAAAGTGTTTAAAGAAAGAAACTGTAGCTAGAAGTTTTTTTTTTTGTGTGTGTGTGTGTCCCACCTGGTATGCAGCCACTCAGACCCTAGTAAACACACACACAGGCTTATATTAATTACAATTACTCAGCCAGTAGCTCAGGCCTACTACTGACTAGCTCTTACACTTAAACTCAGCCCATTTTTGTTAATGTATATGTCACCATGTATTTCATGGCTTTACCTGTGTGCCATTACATGCTGCTCCCTGGACTGTGGGCTGATGTCTACTGACTCAGCCTTCCAGCCTTCCCACAATTCTCCTTGGTTGCTTATCCCACATATACTTCCTGTTTGGCTACTGGCCAATCAGCATTTTATTTATCAACCAATAATAACAACACATTCACAGCATACAGAGCAATATCCACAGCAGGAAATATCATTCTAATACAGTTTTCTAGAAAGACTACTACGAATATACAAAACCAGCTAGCACCACCATTTCAAGCAGGTCTATAAGGCTTTACATTTGGCTCAATGTTAAAATTATTCACGTAAAAGTGAATGTATGTGTTTAACGACCTTATGGAGTGCTTGCAGTTTAGAGTATTTTTCTTGTCTTAATATAGTCAATAGTATTGTTTATGTTGTTCTGTTTGTAGTAATGATCAGAGACATAGAGACTGTGTTTGATAAAAACACTGACATATCACCTAGCCTCTAGGTATCCAACAGGTAATTAAAACAAAATAAAACCTTGGATTTGATGCCTCTAGTTTTCCCCTTTGTGTTTTGTTGTGAGTTGCTCTTACAGCAGTCACTGTGTATTCTAGGAACATCCAGTATAAAGTATAAACATCATGTGACAAAGAGTCAAATAAACCAAAGGTCCCAATGATTTTCTGATAGAAATAAGGCCCTGACTGAACAACCCCAATATCATAATCCTCAGTCAGACTACGGTATGATTAACATTTAATGACTATGCATACCCTTTGACCCTCTTTTCTGTCTCTTCCTTAGGTAATATCAGGACCCTAAAGGCCAAAGACACTGATCCCTTTGTCTTTTGTGTGTCTTTATACTCACTAAACCTCAATTATTCATTTATTTTTGCTTCTCAATTACTTTTTCTTTGATTTTGGATGAGTGGCCATACATGATTTTTTAAGGACTCAAAATTTGGGTTTCTTGCCTAGAATACTAGCAATAATTACTCACTGATAATACATAGAATATCATTCTCAATATACTTCCTACAACAGCATCAACTTTCCAACTTGCTTCTAGTCTCAAGATGCTCTATTACAATATTATTATAATGTGCAACTTAAGGAATGTAAATACCACTATTTAGGTCAAAATCTGTTTCTTTCTGTGTTTTTTGAAATACTACTTCATAATCTCGTGAAATGTTGGGCAACAAGGAGATTGCAGGATTACTCTGATCTGTGTAGAGAAGGAAGAAATAGTCTGGAGCTGAACAAGTGCTATGCTGTTTAAGCACTTGGATGGGAAGTAGCAAAAACCAAAATGAACAAGATCAAACAGCCTGCCTTTCTAAGCTTCTAATTGTGTTTGCATGATCATTCACCTCAGTATTTCCATCTCTGCATCTCTAAGACTCTACATGAATCTATACATTTGATAGGTGTTCAATAAGAAGAAGTCACTTATCTTATGGAAGAACTTACTGACAGGAAAATCAATGAAAATAGTTCAGCATATTAAGTGCTTCGATAGAAGGACAGAGAAGGAGAATCTAATAAAGCCTCTAAAGGTCTCCTAAAGAATGAATGGAATGAGATGGTGAGGCACAATCTGTCATGAAGCTCTTCATATTCCTACATGAAATTCTTAATGTGTCAGAATTTCACTAGTGATTTCACTTTAATGAGTTTTAAGAAAAAAATTGGTGTAGCTGGAAATTCTGAGAGTGATGTTATATAGAAAAGAAATACACTACAATATTTACACTACAATATTATGGGAGCTAGTCTTGTCTGTACAGCTAACATAGTTATGCTTGAACAAAGAAGAAATTTATTCAACAATTCACACACACATACTCTCTCTCTATTTCTTCATATATATATATATATATATATACATATATGTATTTGTGTGTATGTATGTATATGAATAAATACACACATATAAAATAATTGCAGTTTTTGCACAGTATTATTTATATTAACATGAGTTGTGTAACTTAAGGCCTTAAGTGCCTTAAGGATCTGGTATGTTCTAGGTCATCATAGAAGTCACCAAGCTAAAAAGTACATGGGACAGGGTATTGACTAAGAAAGAGTACTCAAGATAAAGGTCTAGGGAGGAAGAGTCTGGGATAAAAATAATAGTCCAGGAGATCCCAGTGTGGCCTGTCCCTACAGATAGCATAGGTCACCAAGCTACTGATTACTTCCACTCTCAGATTTCTGGGTGTAAAACAAGTACATAAGCCTTTATTGAGGAGACAGCCCTGCATGTTTAACATTCATGACTTCACTCTTGCTTATCTGTGAGCACAAGGCTCTTGTATCCTCTACAACTGGAATGCTACATAGCTACAAAATTAAAGAGTGAGAAAGAGTCTATGAGCCAATACACAGAACTGAACAAGGTGGCTCTCACTTGTAATCACAACTCTTGGAAGGGTAGGCAACAAGATTACTGCATGTTCAAGGCCATCCTGGGCTTCAGAGGAGTGTCACCTCGAGTCTAGAACTAAAAAGAAATAAAAACAAAGCATTCAGTGAACCAAAACCAACAAATATATAGTATATAATGATCTTTAAACATTATACTGCATGAAAAAATGCAAAACCGTATTTGTGTGAGAAACAGGAAGTAACAGGAAAACATAAAACATTTTAATTTGTTAGATAACTTTTTTGTGATATTTTTTACCTAAAAAGAGTAAAGGAATAAAGTGAAAACTAAAAGAAAAGTAAACTGAAGGAGAACAATGTACCTCTAGTCTATCTTGAGAAACTACAGTAATGTTTTCACAATCATGAATGAAAACTAGACTCTACAGGAAACCAAAAATTATAAAATTATAAATTGCTGGATGTTGGGGTGCACAACAATAATCTTCACATTCAAGAATATAAGACAAGAATATTGCTAGTTAAAGATCAGTCAACATAAAATAAAATATAAAATCATATATCAAATGAATAACCTTGCTGAAGGACAGATGGAGTGATGTTTGAATATGATACTTGTAGTAAAGCAACCAAATATTAAACTTATTTTGCTTTTTTGTGGTGTAATAGGTTACAAATATGATAATGTTTACTGTATATTCTACAATAAAATTTACAATTATATCATGGCTCTGACTATAACTTCCTTCTAAATATAAATAAAAATATAATTATGTGTGTCTTACAATGGCATATATATTATATTAAAGTGAACATTACCTTAGAAACATGTAGAAGCTATCAGCTTTTTCTCCATCCCTTTGATATATATTTTAATCTTTCTAAAAGTGAATATTTATCTCTCTTGCCAGCTTAGTGCCCCAAAATGTCTTTGAAAAACAGTCATTATTTCTTGGTTTCTGTGGCCAGGTAGTAATCTAGTTTTGGTGTTTTCTTTCTCCAAGTTGCAAAATTATTCCTTATAATGGTATAAGCTATTTGTTTGTTTGTTTTTTAAGTTAAACAGCAAACACAAAAGCCACACCAATTACTAAATTCAGGTGAATTATATCTGAGCAACAATAGCAATAAATCCTCTGATTATAAGACATTATTAGTTTTAAGTATGCTTCTTGGCATTTGATTGTGTAAATAATGACTATTTCTTATTTTATCTAGGTAACTTCTTTGTCCAATGACTGTAATAAACACCACATTGTAACATTTTACATATGTAACAGTAGTTTTTCCTCTTTTAAAAATATACATGGTTATCTATATTATAAGTTCTTTTCTGTGGTACATTCCATGGTATACAATTTTTATTTGACTCTATATTAATCAGAACATACTGAAGCTTGACTCTTCAGCTTAGGTGAACAACCCTTTGAGAGACTGTTCTAATGTTGGCTACACATAGTGTCAGTGACTGGTATAAATGCTTATGTTGAGTTCACTGATACTACTAATCATCAAAGTGGACTCTGTCTTGGTAAAACAGAAACAATGTGACAGAATGAGAAAGTAGGACTTCTATTTGACTATCTTTTGAAAATCATAGATGTCACTTACTAGGCCTCCAATTAATTGTTCTATACTGGGATCTGTCACTTATTTTGCAGGGTGAGTCAAGCACAGCTGGTTTGGTGGAACAATAGTTGATAACAAACAACCCAATGGCCATAACACAAAATTTTGAATATTCCACAGTCCCATGGTGTATAAGAAATATTGCTTCCAATGTGTTGTTCAGCATTATGGCTGAACTTTTCTGATTGTCATGATGTGATTGCCTCTAAGAAAGCATGCTTAATACCTCAAAACCTCTCAGAATCTCACAGATGGTCGTTTAAAATCTGTGATCTTCAATTTGAGAAAAATCACTTAAGAAATGTTATGACCTATCCATGATTTCTCTCTAATGTTCAGTAAAGCTCAGCTTTCAATTTAGGCCTTTGCTGACCCAAAACATGTTTTAAGGAGATTTCACATCTGTAATCAAACTCCATCACTATTTGTGTGTTCTATTCAGGAATCAGCAAAACCCCTCATTTCCAAATATTTAAGTACAATAACCTCAAAGAAATTAGCTTCCATCCATATTTATCCTTCCTTTCAAGAGAGTCTTTGACCTTTAAATTAGATGGAAGTGGTCTGGTTTCTCAAGTGCATCTCTGAATGATACAGGATAGTCCTTCATATCAATGGAGAAAACTTGAGGTAATTTGTGGTTTTAGATCTCAAAATGTTTTAAAATAGGTAAATCTCAGTAATACACATAGATGGTGCAGCCAAGGATCAATATTTGCTTTTCATACTTTCAGAATTCAATGTTTAATGAATATTTGACATCTACTAGCACCTGATAAAGTGCTGTACACTTTTTATCTCAACTTTATAAATATCTCTGAATAGTTATTTTAATGTTATAGCAGCTACCTTAAATGTAATGTGTGTTACTTTTTACCTTTGGAAAGCAAAATCTTAATTAATAATTGTATTAGTGTGTACATACATGCATAGATGTACATACATGCATATATAAACACCAAAATGTAGAATAGAATGTGTTTATTTTGATATGCTTTCAAGACATTTTCATGCATATAACTTATGAGCTGACCTGCAAATATTTGTTTGAGCCTGATTTTCTCAAAGATCCAAAGGTGAAATATTCAAATTAGGTAATTTAAGGAGAACATAAAAATAAGTGTATCATTGTGTTCTGGTTTGTTATTTCCATGAAGGCTGAATCCCCAAATCCATGACTTCTTTTGGGTCTCAGTAATAATACCTCTGCATGGCTGTTCCTGGACTCCATGCATGCTGCTTTCACAAGTATTACAGCAGTACACATGGAAATAGAAGTAAAGAGGCCTGTATGGATTCAAAACCCCAGAAGAATCCAATTGGCAGTGTAAGGCTTTGAAAGACAGAGTTTAAATTTTCTTAAAATGCATGCAGGCAGATAACATCTCTCCTATCTATAATATATTAATTTAAAATCCAGAAATATACAGTAGATTAGGGTAATAAAAGCAACAACAATAACCAAAATAATGTTGTTTCCATCTTGTAAGTTGTACAGTGACAGACTCAAACTTGAAACAAATACAAATATTGGACATTTTTAATGAGGACATTGTAATTCCACAGTGATGCCAGTGTAGATAAGTCCGCTTGACTTCCAGGTCTCTGCAGCAATTATCCCAGTGCTAAACAGACATAATATGCATATTTAAATAAATATTGAATCGATTACTAAATCATAAATGAGTACATACATATGTGAACAAATTAATAGATGCATGAATAAGTCAGTGAATTAATGAGCTTATCATCTATCCACTCAATTTGTGAGTATAAGGACCTTTCTGATTTTCTTATGATTTATGACCTTAACTGCCAGGCAAGACATAGATTTAAGAAAGTGAGCATAATCAGTCATTTAAAGGTTTTCAGATTTTCCCATCTTAGTACTTAACCAACATACTATTCTACTTGATGTTTTTTGAGGATTTGCTTTACTGTATTCAAGGACTTTGATTTTATACATGAAAAATCATTGAAAATATTAATCTTTTTTTCATAGGCATCAATTAATACCACCCAACTATAATTAGATAAGAATAACTTTTTTCTAGATATTTATATAATTATTGAGTGATGTTTGATATTCATTGGAAAATGATTATTCATTATCATTGTCATTATCATTATCATAAACATGGATATGTTTTTCATTGTTGGCCTATAAATCAATTTGGAGCATGAAGTTAGTTTAGAATATTTCCTGAAGATGAAATTTGTGATACATGGAGATATATATGTCTCTTAGTATTTAACCAACATATTATTGGTTAAGATAACACGAGAGAGAGAGAGAGAGAGAGAGAGAGAGAGAGAGAGAGAGAGAGAGAGAGAGAGAGAGAATTTTCTGAACGATTGGAGAAATGGTTCATTTAGTAAATGCTTGCCATGCATGAGTGACGAAATCTCATCAGATCTCCAGCATCTACACACTAGTACAAAAATAAAAACAATACATGTCTATAATACTGGAGAAGCCAAGACAGGTGGATCTCTAGAAGTCACTGGCCAGAAAGTGCAGAAAACTAGCAATTTCATATCTCATTGAGAGATCTTTTCACCAAAATTAGAAAGTAACATAAGTGAGGAAAATATGTGACCTTTGTATATTCATGTGTACACCCATGAGCTCACATTCACACCACATACACATACACATAAAAAAACGACAATTTTCTCCAACAATGAATCATTATTTCATGGGGACAAGTAATTACTAATACTATGATCAAGGTGTGGTGGCATATGATCTAATGACAACAGTTTGGAGACAGGTGAAAGATGATCATGAGTTTGAGATCATTTGTGCCAGCTAGTGAACCTCTCTGTCAAAAGCTAACAACAAAACAAATACCAAAAGAAAGCTACTGAGAAGCCCCGTATTACAGAAATTAAAGTAATGCAACACTATTTGTTACCTCTCTGTATTATGTTTTGTAATTTAATGTCTCTGGTCACATATTTCTCAAATAGAAAAAGAGAACAGAGAAGGCTGGTTTTGTAAAGATTAGGTGAGTTTAAATTCATGGTTAGCAGGTTTGGGAAAGGGTGATTGCTGTAATCAATAGATCACCATCAATACTGGTATTGGTTATCATCTGTTAAATTCAGAAGAGCTGGTTATTATTTGATACATTCCTAAAATCTAGTGTCCTCATAAGAATTCCACGTTTGTTGCTATTTCATTTTGTGTGTGTTTCTAGATGGGGTTTCTCCATGTAGTCCTGGCTGTCCTGCAACTTACTCTGTAGACTAGGCTGGCCTGAAACTCACAGAGATCTGCCTGCCTCTGCCTCTTGAGTGCTAGTATTAAAAGTGTGCAGCACCACTACTGAGCTTATTTTTTAATATTTTTCTATCCTTTAAAAATGTTCATAGTACCTCTGTTTTATGGCTTGAAAGGCAGAAGAATCCAACATATGCAAGACATGTATATGTGTATTTATATACATATATATATATATATATATATATATATATATATACATATGTGTGTGTATATGTGTGTGTGATAGATATATGTGTTTGTGTGTGTGTATGTATGTATATATGTATGTCAAAGGCAAGACTGTATCTAGTAGGAATGCTACCTGAAATAGTCTTAGTACAAAGGAAGTGCTTGCACATGACAGGCAAACAATAATTTACAATTTATTGATTAATTCACTAAATTTTACTTTATAATTATTGCTGTCTATTTTTGTTTTGAAATTTTTTGAACATTATAAACTTAAGTTTTGAATTCAGTGATATTTAATATTAACTGTTTAATAAATATGTGACAGAAAATACAACTTCCCTTCATGAACTCATCCCTTTTTGCTGACTGAGGTCTTTTGGATTATAGAAAACATATCAATTATGATTATTTATGAAGGCAGATTGACAGAACAAAGATCGGATGCACAAACACATGAAGTGACTGTGTTCTTTTATGATAGATATAATAAATGGAGATAGGAAATTACATTGCAGCATTAATTCAATTCATATTTTCTGAGATATAATACTGTACTGTTTCCTCATTTATGAGCTTTATACAAACGTCATCAATTTTGACAACGTATATTGGTGTGCAGGGTTGGCTTTGTTTTATTTTGTTTTCTTTTGAAACAGGGACTCACTATACAACTCCAGTTGAACTGCAGTTTTCTATATACCAGTCTGGTCTTGAACTCAGAGAAATCTTCCTGCCTCTATTTCCCAAGGGCTAAGTTAATGGACTTAGCCATGAATGGACTAGATAATTTCTTAAACTTTTTCCACTCACAACTCTTTTTCCCCAAAGATATGGCATATGACCCTAGTAGACAAACACTTAAAACCACACATCCACTGATAACAGTTCTTAAACAAATTTGATTTATAACAGTTCTTGGCCGGGTGGTGGTGGAGCATGCCTTTAATCCCAGCACTCAGGAAGCAGAGCCAGGTGGATCTCTGTGAGTTCGAGGCCAGCCTGGTCTACCAAGTGAGTTCCAGGAAAGGCACAAAGCTACACAGGGAGACCTTGTCTCAAAAAAACAAAACAAAACAAAGACAGTTCTTTTTTACACATATAATTTTACCATATATAAAAGACAAATGCAAATTTGTATATTGTTGGGATGGGTTGCTTGTTTATTTTTCCATAATTAAATTGTGGCTCAATATTATATACTGTGGGACACACAACATCTTCAACAACTTTCAGAGTTTATTAGTGCTTCAATCCCTTAGTCATCAAAGCTGAGAATACTGCTTCACATAATCATATAGAGTAAAATGACAGGAATGTTTTTAGGGCCATTTAAAAAACTGTTGGCAATTTTGTCTTGATCATGAGTCAAAACTCACTGAAAAATATTTTATGAAACTCAAGTCAGTAAACATACAACAATTTTTTAAATTAAACATTTTAACGAAATACAATCTGAAGAAATACTAATTTGATATTAACATGATGAGACATGATGATAACAAAATATTACATTTTTGCTCTCTGTGATTAAGCTCTCACATTTCTTAAAGAACAGATAGCTTTGTATACACACTAACGAACTGCAGTTAATAGCACTCAGCATTTTTGAATCTGAGCTGAGTGCAGTGTTTATTGGTGTTGCATAATGTGTTGGCACGTGCTCTGCAAAATGTCCATAACATGTTAGAAACAAGGTTGCAGTGAAGTCTTCTAATGTGACTTAGGTCAGTGCTATCAGAAATACCTCTGATCCATTCTGAATCAATTTTGGATTATTCCTGGCCTCTCAAAAACTGTTTACAGGTGCAGGGAAGAGGGACTTGGACCTGTCTCAGCTGAATGTACCAGGCTCTGATGACTCCCCATGGGAGACCTTGCCTTGGAGAAGGTGGGGATGAAGGATGGATTGCGGGGAAGGAGGGGCAGGAGGACAGGAGAATCTGTGGTTGGTATATAAAATGAATACAATATCTCTTAATAAAAAAACTTTACAGGTGCCATTTTCACTCCCTTTCTTGTATGCAAGCTCAATGGGATCATGAACCACAGCATAAGTAGTTTTGATGCAGTAGTGTTCTTTAGTGTACTATAAAATTTAAATGCTGAAAAACTCAGAAGTGATGTAAATGTCCATAAGTAAATAGTAATGAGAATGCCATAGAATCTGTTCATACACATTGACTGTCAAGACATGGAAAAAGATATCTGAAGTATAAATTCAAATTTGCTGATGGACAAGACAAAGACCATTTGATCTTAAAGCTTTGTTAACACCAGCTGACATCTGAAAAGGCTGAAGGGGGGCATACCAGTAATTACATTTAAGTTCACCTTCTTCAACACTAATTAGTAACATATCTTTTCCTACAATAGTTGTTGGTATAATTTTTTAATGCCGAATGCTGTTTATTGAAGGAGGGAGGATGTCTTAAATACAGGCTTACAGCACAAGGGGAGAACCCTGGAGGGCAGAAGTTTGCTACTGATGATTTACAATCTTGCTACTAAGCTGTTAATGCCCAATATGCAGGATACACAGATAAGGAACTTCCCTTAAGCATTCAGGAGGGTGGAACCCGGCAGGGAATTAGCATAGGGAAGATATCAAGGTCAAGGTCAGCAAGCAAGGCAACAGTTACTCAAAATGGGGGCCAGGTACCTACAGGACCCCCTTTTCCTAAAACATGAGCTTCTGACTTAGGTTGCATGGGATGTCAGCAGGTCACCTTACCCGTCATAGAGACACCTGCCCAGGCCACACAGGCATTGTGTAAAATTTTCTTAAAGAAATCTAATTGAATTCTGTTTAAAATGTTTATCAATGAATAATTCTTTACAACAGAAAAAAGAAATGCCTGACAATATTTTTTGTTTGCTTTTCCATATCAAATTTTAAAATTATTTCTTAGGAAGATTCTGGCATGCTTCCACTAATCTATTTGTCTATGGTCCACATTTGTTTGTTTTGTTTTTCTCACAAATACAGCAGAAAGCAAGAATATATCACTAAAAGACCCCTTTCAAATAAAATGGGGTACAGTAGAAATAAATGAACTTTTCTTTCACACAGATGCAAGTGGTCTGCCTCAATTGTTGCCTTTTCTGTGAACTTGCTTCTCAAGCTATCCCAGAGTGTGATCTGAATGAGGCAGGATTATATACAAGAGTGAGAGGCACCAAAAGCCACTAGCCAGCTTCTTGGCAGCTAAAACAGAAGCTTCTTATCATGCACTTAAGTTACAAGTAGAGGAAAAGCAATGCCTGGAGGACATATTGATACCCAACTGTGTCACACTGTACTCCTGACTCAGACCTTGATGTTTATGCCTTCTGACACACAGGGACATTCAAAAACCAGGAAGGCTGGTTCCCAAATGAGATTTGCTGATGAGGTATTTCAACTACATTTTCCCCTTGGATTACTTAACACCCTGGCTTAATATTTTTACCTACATATGTTTCCACAGGAGAAAAAAAATATATCTAATAACATGGATGTTGTTATCTGCTCCAGCTAATGATATTTCCTTTCTAACCTATTTTTAACCTCTCAAAATATAAAGGAAAATATATGGATGTGCTTTAGGCTTTTTGGTGAAAAAGTAAACAATCTCTGATTGAGTATAATGCTGGGAGACATTCATCAAATCATGTTAAAAATAAAAAAGGAAGATAGAAGCCTGACTTCTGTATGCTGGCTCTGGGGCAGGCAGAGAGAAATCAAAATTGGACACCTGCTGGGGGCTACTGTAGGTGCAGGAACTAGATGCTCTTTTATCTCAGATGTCTTTGACAAGTCTTAAATATCTCTTTGCCTTTTGCTTCTAAGCATGAGATGGAACAATTTCAAGACCTAAAGTGGGGCAAACAGCTAGGTCAGAATCAAGAACAAAAGTCAAAATCAAGCCCGGAGGAGATGTCTTCCTTCTCCTACTTTGTGAAACCAAAGCTCTGATGGAACAAATGAACATCAGGCCAGTTTAAAGGAGCAGAAACTCCTTACAGATTTAAAGCCACGTAGATTCTTCAGCCTTAACTACTCTGGCCTGCCTAACAGTGTTAAGAACAGTCTGGGCCCAGCCACTTGGGAGAAATGACAATTGCCCTGGCTCTTGCTTCCCTTTGCCCTTTTATCAGCCTTTTTGGATTCTTTCCCACATGCTCTCTGGCACAACTGTGAGGCAAGAATTAGGGGAGCTAAAAGAGCAAAACAAAAACATTGATACAATTTTGTGTTTCTGTGGTTGCTATTTGTTTATTCTATCAGGCACTATGCAGAGGGACTTACCAATACATTACAGTAACCCACAGAAAATGATCCCACAGTTTATCCTTGTGAAGATAAAATCCAAATTCAGTTCTCATTTCCTATGAAGTGAATATGATAAGTGGACCACACTGACAGCTACCTTGAAGCATTTAAAAATTATCTCTATGAAGAGATAAATATTGTCAATTTTCTAGTATTCGAAGCAGTATTAAAATAGTATTATTGTTTTAATACTTATTCTGAGAGATATATTATATTGTCCTAAATTCATAAGCAAACAAATGAAAGCTCAGGAAGTTACAAGTGACTTACCCTGATTCACAGAGAAAATAAATGATTAAAATGTCCCCAAATTACTTTTTAAATCATATCCTTGATATTGGGCCAATATTTTTTTAATCTTGATTCTCAAGGGATTTTCTTGACTCAATAAACCCTAAATATATGTACCTACTAGTGTGGCTCTGTGCTAACATGTTTTTATTAACTTTAGATGGCAACAAAAAAGAAAAAGTACTAGGCCTATTTTCAAAAAAATACTCTTCGTTTTGTTTTCATTTCTAGAGATTTCAAATATTGAATAATATTCATATTGTCACTATATTACTGTGTGTGTGGAAACAGAGTATTAATAGATAGGTAGATCAAGTGTAATGGCCTCATGTACTATTAATGTACTAATGGATATGCCTAGCTATTATTGTCATTCAAATTGAAAGAATATTTTGTCTTTAATGGCTCTGAGTGTTCATCTCCTTGAGATGTTTTAGAATCCATGCTGTTTCTCTAATACATGCCTTACCCTGTGCCTCAATATCTTACCATTTAAGCAAAAACATCCAGTGACTAATGTGTTTGGAGATAGTGATAACTATCTTCTTGAAGATAATAAGTCACAAGTTTAGAGCATCTATGTTTGCTGACTTTCAGATGTCAAAGTCAATTTGTATTTAATTACACAGTGTGTCATAATTCAGAAACAGTATATGGGTGCTGGAAAAGCAAAGAACTGGAATCATTGAAGCTAATCATATTCTGTGACTTTTTTTAGGTGAAACAAATGCTATAGACATGTTGGAAGGTTAGCAAGAGGGAGAAAATCCAAAAATGACATTGACTGGAGTTTCTGATAATTGGTTTAATTTATTTTCATTTTTAAACCTAAACCAAGTAATCCTAAAGGTATGACAAATTTTGAACTAGAAACCTAAAACAGTAGAAGCTCCCTAAAATATAGGCATAGATGAAGACAATCTAAAAGAAATTACCAAATAATGGGGGAGACAGAGCCGGAGCTGGTTATCTCTTGTCACCAATTTCCAATACTAGGAATGGGTTCCATCTAATTGAGATCTTGACAGTCCCTTTGGAACTCCTAAAAACTCAGGCTATTGTCAACTCTACAGACTGATAACAAGGCTTTATTGCTGAAGGCAACATCCACATAATTAATTGAACTAGGAAAGTCAAGTTGGTATCTCTATAGAGCCTTTGGCCCTACATACTAGTATCTTTGCTACAGTAACTACTCTGTAAAAACAACCAAGCTACAGATGTTTTGATACACAATAGTGTCTTGCCTATAAGATATGCTATTATAATGAATGGCATTACAATGCTTGTGGAACTAACCAATCAATATTTGATTTGGTGCATAACCCACTCCATAAGAAAGAACACATACCTACCACTATTTGAATGAACTAGAACCTGAGACTAGATGGCCCAGGGACCTAGGTTAAAATCAAATACTGCTGTTGTTGTAAAAGAATGTAGCAATGGGCTGGGTGGTGATGGTGCATGCCTATAATCCCAGCACTCGGGAGGAAGAGGCAGGTGGATCTCTGTGAGTTCGAGGCCAGCCTGGTCTACAGAGATAGTCCAGGACAGACCCCAAAGCTACAGAGAAACCCTGTCTCAAAAAACCAAAAAAAAAAAAAAAAAAAAAAAAAGAATGTAGCAATGGAATAATTCCTAATGACATTCTGTTATACTCATAGATCATGATCAGTCATCATGAGAGAAGCATTCTCCTGCAGTGGATGGGAAGAAATACAGAGATAGACAGCCAGATAATATAGAGTGAGAGATCTTGGGACATCATCCTTAATCAGGAAGTCACCATCAAATTTCTCTGTTCAGATCTCAGGGAACCCTGTGAAAGAGAAGGGACAAAAGATTCAAAAGCCAGAGAAGATGGGAGACACCAAAGAAACAGCATCCTCTAAATCAGCAGGATTGATGCATCTATGAGCTCACAGAGACTGGGGAAGCATGCACAGGTCCTGTGGGAGTTTGCACCTTGGGTCCTAGAACTGAAAGGAGAAGTAGATAATTGGCCAGGCTGTTTGGGGCCCGTGGCTACACAGTGTATCATGGTGGAAGCACTTATCAAAGAAGGCTGTTCATCTCAACTTAATCACAGAACATCAGAAAGTGCAGGTACATGGGTTCCAATATTCCCTTTAAGTTCATACCCAATGATATAATTTCCTTCCATTAGACTTCTGTTCTAAAAGGTTCTCCTATCTCCCAAGAGCACTACAGAATTCCAACCATGCCTTTGGCCTATTGCCCATAAAGAACATTTTAGATCTGTACCATACAAGTTAAAGAAACTAAAGTGAATTTTAGAGAATATCTTGGGTTCCCTTCTATAACAAATCAATAGATATCGAATAGCTTAAGAAGTAGAAATTTATTTCCCTAGTCATGGTATTCGAGAAGTCCAAAATCAAATATGTTCAGATTCAGTTCTTCCTAACAGCATTACTCTTGGTTTGCAAATGTCCAAGTTGACACAGTGGCATCACATGGAAAAGTAATTCTACTATTCCTTATTCTTATAAGGGCATTATTTCCATGACAGATTTCAAAAAGGCTATCATTATATCATTATGACCTGACCTACTAGCTGTGATCATCTCCTAAAAATAATGATATCTTTTATTCATATGACTGTGCACCAGAACTTAAATATATACATTTTAATGATGGTAAAAAATTTCAGTATATAACAGAGAAGACTTTGGTGTGATTTGTATTCAACAGATATGTTGAATTACACCTATAGAGAATAACCTGTGTTAATATATCAAGGATGTAATATGAAGACATTTAATCTGTTCTCTGAACCTTGTCCAAATGAATAGTTAGCCAGACATCCAGTTTGAGCTAAATAAGATGTCATTTTCTATCCCCAGTATATAGTTGTTTGAAAAGTACTCTATTTAATTGGTAGAGACCAGAGAGTAGCTGAGTAGGTACAAGACTGTATTGCACAACTGAGAATTATTGGTTAATACAAATTGAGGACTATTTTAACTATCAAAGTATTACTGTTGAATGACTCTGATTCTATTTTAGAGATACACAATTAACACCTAATGATTTAATAGTAGATGCAGAAATCCCTTGTGTGGTGGTTAGAATAAAAATAACCTCATAGGTAATATATTTGAAGGCTTAGTCACCAGAGTGTAGAATTCTTGGGAAGGGTTAAAAAGTGTTGCTTTGTTGGAGTTGATATGGCCTTCTTGGGGCAAGTGAACCACTAGGGGTAGTCTTTGAGGTTTCAGAAAGACCTGCCAATCCTGCACCCCCACCCCTGCCCTATGTGTTTCCTTGCCTGTAGATTATCATGCAGAGCTCCTAGCCACCATTTCAGCACCTCCCTGCATACCACTATGCATTCATCATAATAATAATGGACTAAACCTCTAAACTGTTAGCAAGTTCCCAATTAAATGTTTAATTTTAGAAGAGTTGCCTTGAATATGATGTCTTTTCACTGTAATAGAGTGGGGACTAAGAAGTTAATACCAAGAAGTGGAATATTGTTGTGACAGGCCTGCCTGTGCTGTTTTCTGGAGGAATATGGAAGACTTTGGGACTATGGCCTTGAAAAGCAGTTGAATGCTTTAAGTGGGGCTTAAAAAGTCTTATTACTAGGAGCATGGACAGCAGTGCTGAGGTCAATATAAATTTTGGGAAACCAGATGAAGATATACAGTGGAAAGAAATATTAATAAAAAAAATGTGGATGCTATTTGGTATTGTCCTAAAAAATCTACATTAGGCTAAATTGAAGAGGTTTGGATTAACAGCATTGGCAGAGCAGAGGTTAAGGCAGCCTAGTATTGAATCTCATGCTGATCTATAATGAAAAGGAGTGATCCAGACAAAGAGAAACACAGAATGTACAGTCTTCAAATAGAAGGAGTACCAGGAAATTTAATGGAGCTCAGTCCAGTGCTTAATTACATAAAGAGTTCAAAGAAAAGCCTGATGCTAAAAGTCATAAAGGGAGTGGTAAGATTGCACCCAGTTCCAACATTTAAAAAGGAATTAAAGGTAAGTTTAAGTAATGGAGAACACCATAAACAACAGAAAGCTGATACAAATGTGATTGAAAAAGGGGGCCAAATTCTATCCTCATCAAGCAACAGAGCATTGCAACTTTAGTCACCTGGTTAAGGCTTTGGAGTCAAGAATACAAGAAAGGGGACTCTTTCTCTCATGGCTAAGGAAAGCTGCTGAGCCTAGGCATATGTCCAAGATTCCTTCTTGCATGAAGAACCAGAGAGCACATTGTAGGAACCTTGAAGGTGAAGCCTGGATTGTGTTGGAGATCCCAAGATATTGAAGATACCAGAGTCACAGCATATCTTCCAAGGAGAGCTGAAGACCAGGTGTAGAAACAGTCCAGGAAAAAGAAATGTGTTACAAACAAAGCTGGAAGGAGTTGGAGTTCTGAAGAGTGCTTCGACATCAGATATGGAGGTGGAAAATTTAGTTTGTCCTACTAGTTTTTGATCTTGCTTTGTTGCAATATTTCCTCACTATGCTCCTTTTCCTTCCTTTTGGTATGGCAATATATATTCTATACTACAGCATGTTAGAAATATGTGGTCTGCTTCTCTAGTTTGATTTTATATGGAGTTACTTTTAAGAGATTATCATGAGTCTCAGAAGAGACATTGAACTTTGGACTTTTAAACAGTATTGAGACTGTGATAACGATGGGGATTGAATGTGTTTTTGCATAATGATGTGGCTATAAGCCTATGGGGGTTAGAGAGTGGAATATGGTGGTGTGAATGAGAATGCCCCCCAGTAGACTCCTATATTTGAATTCTTAGTCATTAGGGAGTGGAACTATTTGAAATGATTAGACATATTAGGGGCATGGCATTGTTGGAGTAGTTGTGGCCTTGTTGGAGGCAGTGTGTCACCAAAGGTAGACTTTAAGGTTTCCAAAGCTCATATTTGGCCAAGTCTCTCTTTATCTCTCTCTTTCTGCCTGGGGATCAGGATGTAAAGCTCTTAGATACTTCCTAGCAGTTACCTGTATAATGTCATGCCCCCTACCACAATAAAGGACTAAAGCTCTGAAGGTGTAAGCAAGTCCCCAATTAAATGCTTTTGTTTATAAGCATTGCTTTGGTCATGGTGTCTCCTCACAGCAAACAATGACTAAGGCACATTACTCCAAAAAACATATAAACTTTAAATTTTGTGGTCATCAAATTAGTGACAAATCAAAATTGAAAACTGTGAAATTTTGTCCCATATCTAGAGGAAGCAAGTTCTGACTCTGACATCTATATACTGAACTAGATCTTGAGATATAATGCAATTAGGAAGTAAGGAGGACATATACTGAATCAATGAAAGGGACTTAATGTTCCCAGTTTTCATTTTAAAAAGTTTCAAATTCTGCTAGTATAAAAATAACCAAAGGGCCAGGTGGTGGTGGTGCATGCCTTTAATCCCAGCACTTGGGAGGTGGGGCCAGGCAGATCTCTGTGAGTTCAAGGCCAGCTTGGTCCACAGCGCAAGATCCAGGATAGGCACCAAATCAATACAGAGAAACCCTGTCTCAAAACAAAACAAAAACAAAAACAAAAAAGATCTAAAGGAAAAAAATGTATTAATGTGGACAGCAAGCCCTTATCATTCCATTGCTCCAAGAGATATTGAAGGGAAATAGAGAATTCAGAGATAAGATGCTGTAATCACCTAGCTTTTGTGGTATAATGAGAATTGTAGAGAACCCTACAGGATGAAGCCACACCTAAACACTGAGCAAAGAGAGGTATGAAATATTTGACCTTTCTCTTATTCCCAATACATCATACTCTTGCTAATGCTTTCTACCAGAGCACTTACTAGTAACCAACTTCTAAAACATCTAGGGCATCATAGTTCTTATGATACACTAGAATGCTCTAGAACATAAAAGTGCAACAAGCTTATCAGAACATAAATACAAAATACTTATGAATTGAATAGATTATTTGATATTCTGAATTCTATACAAATTACCATCCAATGGCTTCTCATAAAATATAAAATAAATATAAGCCTCTTTCCTTGAATAAAAATCTCTATGCCTTCAACACTGCATAGATTTCCCAATAACCATTTTAGTACTCACTCTACACTCATTTGTTTCAGACTTTAATCTCATGTCATTTTCTTTTTGTTTTACCATTTGCCAATGAAGAAAAGCTTTTGTAGTTATTTAGATATGAGATACCTTATTGTTTTACTTTCTCACCATTTGTCTTTAGCTTTCCTTCTTTCATTTGGTATTCTAGGTATTTTACTAATATACTCAACAGATCCATATTACTTTGGTTTTTCTTAATTAAAGTGTCCTTTCATATTAAATGTAATATATGTCCATTCCACAAATGAAAGTATTTATAACATAATAAAATTTACTTTTGAGTAAGGCACTTTAGAGTCCAGTGGACTGAGTTTGAATTACGTCACTTAACCCTCTAAAGATTATAACTTGAAAAATCTATTTAACCTCCCAGCAATTGATTTTTTTAAAGATCTTTCCTTATATCTTAGTGGTTATTAAAAGATAAACTGAAAATAAAGTCTTACAAAATTCTTCAAAAATAAACTGTCAGGCAGAAATAATGACCACCATAGAAAGAACAACATAATGAAAATTGCATCATCTCCTTTTCCCATTGGATTAATAAGTGCACCACATGAGATTTGCCTCTTATCAATCTTTCTAAATTTATAAAGTAATATTTTTAGTTGTAATCACAAAATTATAGAGAATATCCCTGAAGTATGTTTATCTTTCAAGATGGAAACAATATACTATACTTCACAAAAATCCTGTATTTCTTTCCCGAACAGCTGAAGTAAATCGTCACTGTTGTGGTGATATTTTATTTTTACTGAAATGTGATTTTATTTGTATATTAATAAAGTTGCCTTGGATTCAGAGGAAGCCATGGCAGAAGCTGGGTGGTGATGGTGCACACCTTTAATCCCAGCACTTGGGAGGCAGAGCTAGCCAGAATCTCTCTGTGTTCAAGGATACAGCCAGCATGGCAACATACGCATTTAATCTCAATACCAACCATAGAAGACCTGGAGGTCTGTACAGACAGGCAGTGAAGAGGAGGTCATGTGGCTGGGTTTACAACCAATGAGAAGGCAGAACAGAAAGTCTATATAAAAGACAGGACAGAAAGTAGATCTCTTGAGGAAAGGAAAGACAGAGCGGCAATGAAGGGTAAGGTTTTCAGCTCTCAGCTATTGCTCTGACCTCTTGGCTTTTAACTCTGCAGTTGACTCTGTGTTTCTTATTTAACAACATGGTTACATCTACACACTGTATACCATTCTTCAATAAGTTTGACATTTTACTAACATAATGAAGTTCAAATCACATGTGACTTGACTCTCTGTGACTGACTTCTTTTTCTTAACATAATGTTTCTAAAGTTGCTGTATTATGAGCTACCTCTTTGAACACCAGGTAATATTCTATTGGATGGATATATCATATTGCATTTTTTTTAGTTATTCATACATCAATAGAAATAAATGACTATTTACAGATATTGAATTTATTTTCAATAATTCGAAATTGAACTTAGTAATGTAAATATATATATATACATATATATATATATATGACATTGACATTAGTCACTTGAATACAACTTCAGATATAGAATTAATCTTCTTTTATTTCTTTTGTTCTTTTTAAAAATTTTTCAAACATTTATTGAATATGTTTTTTTGAAAATTTTATACATGTATAAGATGCATTCCATTTTGTTGAGACTAATTCATTCTGTATAATCCAGGCTAGCCAAGAACTCACTATGTATCCAAGTCTTGTCTCTTATTCACATTCCTCATTCCATTGTCTCCAAAGTTTGGGGATAGTATATGTGTATCATCATTACTAAATTTATGCATTTTTGTGGAGCCTCCATAGTGGTACTTATAGAGACTCCAACACCTCAAATTCATACTATCCGTCTGTAGAACTGCAAATGTGGCACATCTGATCCAGTTCCAATGCTTGGAAAATCTTATATATTTTTCTGTTTTACTTTAATTCCTCTTTAAAATTATATATAATTGTCATCCTAACAATCTTTTTATGTTTATGAAATGTATCTCCCTGAAAATTAGTGATGTTGAGACTCCTTTTTTGTATATTTGTTGGCCATTTCTTTAATATTTTTTTAATATTCTAAAATATGTGGGTGAGTCAGCCCTGAAATTTTGAGCATGGGAGAGCTGTCCCCATTCTCTATTTGGCAGACCAACCCTACAGTTGGCCAGGCCCAGACACAGGGTTATGACTTGCCCTATGCCAACATCCACCACATTTATGATCTGCTGGAGCATGTGAAAGGCCCTGACTGGCAGACCCAAAGCTACATGATCTCCACAACAAAGGGCAACAGCAGGATGTTCAGAAAGTGTCCCAGTGGAGGCCCAGAATCAAACTTATATTGGAGACCAGGGTCCTCAAACCAGACCAAAGACTCTTTGCAATGAACACTTGCAAGTACAGATATATGGACAGATATATACAGAGTGACTTGTTAGGATGCACTGAAGCTTCCACAATGAGATTCTTAATTCCATCCAACCTACTTATTTTTTCCATTTTATTTTCTTCATTTTTTCCCTTCAACTTTGATTAAAATTTGGGGTGTGTGCAGGAGCGCAGGGAGAATGAGAAGGGATGGAGAATGAATGGAATCAAGACACATGATGTGAAAAACATATAGCAAAAAATAAATTTTAAATAAGGTTCTAATATAATCACAAAATCCCCATTTGCTTACTCCCTCCAAACCCTCTAACATAACCTTAACAGTAGTATATTGTATATTTGAAAGTAGCTAGCAGAGAGGAATTTAGATGATGTAAGCACAAAGCAATGGTGAATGGCTGTGGATATCCCTCTGTATAAATAAAATGCTGTTTGGCCAGTGGCCAGGCAGGAAGTATAGGCGGGACAAGAGAGAAGAAAATTCTGGGAAGTGGAAGGCTGGGTGGAGAGACACTGCCAGCTGCTGCCATGAGAAGCAACATGTAAAGACACCGGTAAGCCACAAGCCATGTGGCAAAGTATAGACTAACAGAAATGGGCTAAATGTAAGAGTAAGAGCTAGACAATGGTAGGCTTGAGCTAATGGCCAAGCAGTTTAAATAATATAAGTGTCTGTATGATTATTTTATACGTGGGTTGTGGGACCGCGGGGGCTTGGTGGAACCTGGAGAGAAGCTCTCTAACTACAGTGAATGTTTGAGATAATGGATATCACTACTCAAATTTGATTATCATATAATGCATGCACGTATAAAAATGTAATACTACAACCTATTAGTAAGTACAATAGCTTTGGTTAAAAAAATAAAATGAAAAATAGTGAAGCACATGTATTTGTCAAGGTCCTTTAGAGTAAGAAAACTTCTAGAATGAATCCCTCTATATATAAGGGATAGGGGGTTTATTGGAACAACTTAAAAGCCACAATACAGCTAATTCAACTATGGCTGGCTGTGATGTCTAAAATCCCAGTAGTTGTTCAGTCCACACAGCTGGATGTCTCAGCTGGCCTTCAGTTTACACTGGAATCTCAAAGAAGTGGGCTCTATTGCCAGTAAAGGAATGGACATGCTAGCAAGGTGAGAGAAAGAAGAAAAGAGAACATTTCCTTCTTCTGGGTCCTTATCTAGGCTTCCAGCAGAAGGTGTGGCCAGATTTGAGGTGTGTCCTCCCACATCCAAGATCTGGGGAAAATATGCATGCGTCTTCTGGCCTCAAGGTCCAACCAAATAAAGTATGTGTCCTACTGTAAAGGTCAGGAGTGTAAATGTATGTATTAGGACTGAGCCCTACAACTATTTATTTGACTGGTTATTTACATGGGGAAACAAAGTCTTCCTGTTTCTTTAATAGAACTCCCCATCTTGGGAATAATAATTTTCAGGCTTTGTATAATGTAAAGACTACACAGTAGAATTCAGGGTGGAGTTCAGTGAATATAGTTCACAGTATCATCATCTTTTTATTCAAGATACACACTTTATTAAAGTTTTATTTGACATCTGCATTATGAAAATTAAAGTATAAAATTGAATGACCTTTATTATTGTTCATGAAGCTACTCTCATCAGCTTATCTCAGTTTTGTTAAAGGTCAACACAAGTTATACTATGGGATCAGCTAATAATGTATTAATATTTGCTTTGTAAACCAAGGAAAATTATCCACAAATCAAAACATATAAACATTATGAAAACAGAGTTTACAATGATATGAAGCAGCTTGAGCGGGTTGGTAGAATCTTTGAATAGGTTTATGGCTTCCCAGGAACCACAGAAAATTGATAGTAATATGCAAATGCTATCTTCTTTGGTGTACAACTGTTCTATCGTGTGGTTTCTTATGCAGTGGTTACAGAAGGAAAGACTAGACTGAAGCTCAGGCTGCCTGGATTTAAGTGTAACTTCTAACATTGATTGTCAGATTTCAAACACCCTCTTGGACCTTTTTCAGATTAAGTTTCTTATCTGTAAGTGGGAATAAAGCTCCCTTCCTAAGCCTGGCAATTGTACTGCTAAGAAAATCAATTTTAATACGGTTCAGAATGTTTGTGACCTGGGAAGGTCTTTATTTTACAACATTCTCTACCTTAATGAATATCCCTTGTTTAATTGAAGGTATTTTGATATTTCCTGTCTTTATAATAGAGACAATGTGTTCATGTTTGTGTGTATATATTGAGTGTTACTCTGTGCATACATGTGTACATGTTTCTGGGTGTTTTTGTGTGTGTATTCAAAAGTATTACATGACTGATGAAAATTATTACAGACTTACAATAGAATCTTTGCTAATTCTGTTTTCAAATTGTTTTATATTCATTTATATTTTTAAATATGTGAGTATTTTGACTGAATATATATATATATATATATATATATATATATATATATATATATTTGTGTTCACTTTGTACATACAAAAATTAGAAGATATGTCAAATCCTTTGTTACTGGAGCTACAGATGGTTGTGAACTACCATGTGGATGCTTATGATTGAACCTGAGTCCTATGTAAGAGCAGTAAGTGCTCTTCACCCTTGAGACGTCTCTCCAAACCTCACTGCTGATTTCTTGCTAGAACTTGGATTGCCATTTTGTTTTCTTACTTAAGTGGTAATTTCTTCAATTCTAATTCAGTTTCATTGCACAAGTATGATAAGATTTAACTGTGGTAAAGCATCCTACAGAATGTTCTCCATTTCTCTGTCCTGTGCAGAATCCTTTCTTTCCCATATCTTTCAAAGTTCTATTCTCCATCAGCATGGCCTTCCCAAAAGACAAAGTATGGCCTTTCTATGTTGTCCCATTTCCTGTTGAGTCTTGCAGTGGGATGCATTTACAGAACTTGGAAGAGTAGGAAGAAAGAGAGATAATGAAATTCTGCGTGGATAGTGATTAGATCTTGGTCCTGAAAGAAAACTTTGTTTCATTACTTTGCCTCTTACCACCCTCAGTACCTGTGTTTTTGGCTTCTAAGCTTAGGGTCATCAAGTGCTCATCACTGACACAGAGTCTTACTAGCTCTTCTTTGTTTCTTGAAAAATTATATTTATTTAAAAAACTTAACAGTTCTTTTAGTTTGAGATAAACTGCTGAATTTTACATCTGGTTTTCTTGATGGAACCTTTAAGATTTCCAATCTTAGATGGGTTTCTGGCATATTTTAATCTCAAAATCTATCAGCATATATTATTATAATGACAGTTACATTGCTCCAAAAATTCTCTAACCCTGTTATGTCTTCTTTTCTACATTTTAAAGGTGAAAATCAAAGACCTGAAATGATTCTTAAAAGGGAAATGTGGATTCTTACTTGTAGAACACAACTGTGTAAGGAAGAAATCAAAGAATAATAATCTTCAAGGAAAAAGGCAGAGATGTTAATATCAACACATCTTAAATGATTGATATGGTTAGAAAGAAGATGTGACTGTAATAAAATGCAGAGTCCTAACACTGAGGAACACCCACAATCTCATTTCAACCATATCAGGAACCTTAGCTGAGCTAAATAAGAGCTGACTTGTCTACACACAGATGCATTCATAGTAGGAAGTCATGAGAATTAATCACTAGTGCTACTCCTTGGTTTTAGCATTGTATTTAAATTCCCTACATTTCTTTGGACTTGAAAAATTTCTAATTAACATCAATGGTTTATTTAAAATAGTGGTTGTTTTTTAATGTCCCAAATTCAGTAAGCATAAATAGAAATTTAAATAATTAGAAAATGTAAGAAGGCAGAAAAATAGTATGTAATTTAGCTAAATATTAAGTATATAACCTAATGTATTAATTAATAAGTAGATTGATATCTGGATTGGTAGACAAGATAGTAATAAGTTGGTAGATACATCTTCTATCTGAATACTTTAAATTCATTTTCACTTAAATGGGTTTTTATCAAAATCCTATTAAAATAAATCTAAAACTCCTACTTTTGCTATAAAGTTTTCCAGACCACTACACTGCTGTTGTCATGGGTTATCGAGTCAAAGTTTTCTTTCAAGGATATAATTTTCAGTCTCTCCACCCCACCCTCTAATCTTCCCCCAAATGCACACTGAACAACATCCAAAGCACTTTATTGTGATCCACCTATGCCTTGGTTCTTTTCCTTTTGTTTGCATCTGAAATGGAGCAGACATCTTGTTTACCAGAGGCTGTAGGAAACTGAATTCACTTATTGATTGACATTATCAAGCAGGCAGACAGACACTGTAGCAGGCAAAATTGCTTTTTTGTGTGTTGTTGTCTGCCAAACTTTAACAGAGAAAGTGATGTGCTTTTGCCAAGGAGGGCTACTATACAGTCAGGTAATGGGTCTTAAAAACACTGCAAACATTAATGGTGCTTGATCAATAATATTACTACCACAGGTAAAATGCTACTACATTTATTATTAAGATATTGCTGAAAATGGAGTGACTTAAAGGACTTTGAGAAAGTATGAATAATTGCTATATCATTAGTACAATGAAATGCTAATGGATGTTTTGTCATACAACATGCTGTGAGTATTTTTTTCCTGAATGATTTCAGAGTTCCTTTGAGCTAATGCCTAACACAGATCCTCAATTACCCCATCACAGTCTCATCTTCCACCTATCCTTGATCTAATCCAGAAAGCCAAAGATGACATTACTTTGTTATTCCTATATTTATTTTTTCAAACTGTATCATAAGAGGTAGTCAAGTACCACATGTAATTTTTATTATCCTTTATTTCCTGATTTTAATACAGCAATTAAACCACACTGATCTTGATCTTCTCTTTTTTCAAGGAGTAGATAACAAATTTTGCCTCTAATGAACATTAAAGTTTGGTAAAATAAAAAACTTTTAGTCACTAAATGAATTCAAAGATAGGGGAATGTATTTTTTAATGAGATTAGTAAAATATCAGCTAAATTATTTTATTTTATTAAATGAATGTCTATTGAATGTTATTATTGAAATTAACTTAGTCCTTATAAATATCATTAGAGAATATGTATATATTAATAGATGAAAAGAACTAGAGGCCCAGATAGGTATGGCAGAAAAGATCATGAATCCCAATTATGAAGTTCATTTTACCAATTGCTTATGCATTATATACCTTGTTTTAATAGTATCTGATATTTTGTTTGTTTATTTTTTTTCATTTCTAGATAAGAGTCTCACTGTGTAGTGCTGACTGTCCTGTAACTCACTATGTAGACTAGGCTAGCCTTGAACTTAACAGACATCCAACTACCTCTGTCTCCAGAGTGCTAGGATTAAAGCTATGTACCATCACACTCAGCAATGTTATCTACTTAAATCTGCCTTGCTAAAGAAAAAAGTTAAGTAAAAGAATAATAAGAAAGGCAAAAAAAGAGAACAAAAGAAGTGAAAAAGAAAGGATGGGAAGGAAAATGAAAAAAGATGGGTCAAAAGAAAGTCAAAAAGGAAGGAAGGAAGGAAAGAAGGATGATAGGAAGGAGGAAGGAAGGAAAATAGGAAGGAAAGAGTAATTATACACACCTATAAAATAAGGAAAGTTCACTTACTTGTCAGTAAGAAACTAGGCAGATATGGGTTGAATGGTCTTGTGGGCATTTGGGGAGACTTTTTCCACCCTAAGCTACATTCAATTCTATTTCTAGCTCAAGCAACTTGAGCACAGTATTCCTAGTATCAATTTTAGCTTGTGCAAAATACAGCTGTCTAATTGCTAACTGAGAGGGGAAAAAACTCTTTTTTCCCTCAAATTTCTGATGATCTTTATTGGTTTCTAATCCTGTCACATCTTTATTTTAAAAGAGCCTTCCTTTTGTCTTTCCTAATAACTGGATGAAATTGTTATCAGAGTAAGTCCTATTATTTCAGTGCTCTAAATTTTTCTGATTTTCATACAAAAGAATACATTGTTGTTTGGTAGAAGTGGAAAATATTTTTTTTCCAATTTAAGGGGCCTTATTTTATTAGATATCATACTCCCGGGTGCATTTGTGTGTACATGCGTGTGTGTGTGTGTGTGTGTGTGTGTGTGTGTGTGTGTGTGTGTGTGTGTTCTGAAAGTCAGAGGTGCTTGAGATGATGCATTATTCTGTGGGGAAGGTGACTATTACCTTACTTTGATATGGAGCATCTTAAAACCCAACTCTAGATTTGATGTATATAATATATGCACTCCCTAGTGTATGGAAATCAAGCACAGATTTAATATGAACACTTCCAACTGAATTAAGCATAGGAAGTGAGAGACTGATAAGAAGAGAGTGGGGGAGATAAAGAGGGGAAATTGCTAATCAAGATGTATTCTAATAGCTGGAATGACAAGATGACAAGGACAATTAGGGTATTAGATAGATTCATAATTGTTTGTGTAGCTGCTAGAATAGATTATGCTTGGGAACATATAAAGAAATACATAAGGATCTGACAGGCAACTGCCCACTTGTCTGTCTGCATTTATTTTTGCTTTAATACTCATGAAAGTAAACTTAGCCTTTACCAAATTATTTATGGAAATGGATAGAACATAATTCAACCAAAATATAAAACCTAGTCATTAGCAATGCTTCAAAGAGAAATGGTTCATATGTAAAAAGGAAATTGATTATGATTGGCCAATCCAGTTTAGTTGGAGATGTCATAAAAGCCCTGGTACAAGAGGGCAATGGGAAGCACAATAGGACACAAAGCATTCACCACCATAAACTAAGGGAAGTAGAGTTATCATCAAGAAGAACTTGATGATAGATGCTGATGATAGAATCAATGATGAAACATATTTTACTTATGTATAGCCTGTCAATGTTTTAAAGTTACTTTCTTGGTTATTGGGATAAGCATAACAATTTAATATTTTTTAGAATACAAGCATTTATTATTGAATATTTTATTTAATTAAAACAATCAGGTGTATGCTAAAAGTTTGGATGAATTCTTACTATTTTAGACAGACATAAAATGTGTTACACTTTGTCACATTCGTGTTTAATACTTTTCATGCCTGACACCAAACCACAAGTCTTTATAAAACCACATAGGTTCAATATGAAAATGTATCTCTTTACTCATATAGAAAAATAGGACCCCAAGATCTGGTGATTATTTAGTCAAGCAATGTGTATGTTCTATTTGCAATTAATGACCAGGGAAGTACCTACATTTGTTTAAAATTAAATTAGTAATTTTACAATGTAAAACAATAAATTTATTTGTGTGATTCAATTTTTAATAAATTAATACACATAGCTGACTTCTCTAGAGTAATTCAAGATGCTATCTGGATAATTTCTTCTATCTCTTCCACATGGGGCCATTTTGGAGTCAATAATGCATTTAAGTGTTTGCAATTATTAAGTGTGTCCAGGGACAATGGCCATTTCATACAATTGTTCTCCTTATATTGTATTCTAAATGTTGCTAGTCTCATTGCTTTAATTATTTTTGTAATTGATTCCTAAATTTTACTATTAGGTAATTTAATTAATGATTCCACTGTAAGCTTCATGGTTGGTGAAGTACTTTTAAAACCACGTTTCGGTTTTTGTAAGTGAACCTTGAATTTGAATTTTTTTTGTAATTATTATGAAATTTGTTCCCAGAACACAAGAATGACCACTGGGGAATTTCTTGTTATTAGAGATACCATTGAAAGAACTGTGAGCATTGATCAAATAGAACAGTTCTCCAGTGATTAAAGTTCTTCAGATGGGTAAAAAGGAAATCAAAGATAATTATAGTCAAACAGTGATCCTGAACATTAATTAGTTTCTTCTTCTAAGTAGTTTTATATCTTAGGGGTGGGGACTCTCAGCCATTTAAAGCAGTAGCCTGATCATGTCATTTCCTTCCTTCAACTCATAAAATAAGTTACCACCTCTCCAAACGTGAGTTTGACAACATTGAATTGCTTGACAAGGGTATGTACCTCAGCCTTTGTTTATGCCTCTATTCTGATGTTTCCCCTTTTCTGTTTCTTTCTGGTAACAGTTGTGTAGACGAACTTCTAAATGGTCTTAATAAAAAAAAAAAAAATGGAGCCAGAAATTTGGGTTAAAGCTCAAGACAAAGATCAGAGGATTAGAACAAACCATGTGCTAACCTCACCTCACCAACTCCACAGCTTCTAAAGAGAGCTTCTTCCTGTATACTCATGTTTATATACCTTACTGTTCTGTTCTCTCTTTGGCTCTCTTAGCCCAGCTACATAACTTCCTCTTCCTACCCAGCTCTGTCATTTTCTGTCTGTCTGTACTGACCTTCAGACCTCCTTGGATAACTAGTTTTGGAATTCAAGACATGCACCACCACACCTGGCTCTGTTTCCAGTGTGGCCTTGAACACACAGAGATCTTGCCTGCCAAGTGATAGGATTAAAGGCATGGTTGCATTGCCTGACTTATTTGTTTACTTAAAATGGCTTGCTATTTCCTCTGATCTCCAGGCAAGCTTTATTTATTAAAGCACAAATAAAATATCACCACATTTACCCCTTTTTTGTCTAATAAAAAATAAAAAGTTATAAGTAATATAAGAAAACAACATACAAAAGTAGAGTAACTATATACAATATATACAAGCAATAAATACATCAGTAATGTCTAGTCTGTTTGCATTTGACAAATTCAGAGAAAATATTCCATTATCTATCTTATTTTGGTGAGTCTAAAAATGTATCTAATTCACTTTCTATCTTATCTTGTATTACCAACAGAAAACTATCTTATGATATCTTTCAAACTTACACACTTAACAGCTCTTAGTGAGTTTCTTTTCTGAATTTCTTAACAAGGAAAACTGTAACTACTACTATCTAATCTTCAAGTCCCTCAGAGACCCAAGAAGGAAATATTATTACCTAGTAAAATAGGAAACATACTCAAGCAACTTCCAAAAAATGTAAGTTATTACAGAAACAGCCATCTTCCTGGACAGTCACCTGAGGTTTCTGTGCATGTTCGGGCTTAGCTTATCTGACAGATTCATTTGTGAAGTAGAATGTACACAAGGGCTACAGCTTGACCTCACATCTAATTCTATGTACCAGATAAACCTGAATTCCACCAATGTCCTGTCATGATTCAGGATTTTAAATTCTGGAAATTGCTGGTGTTTTTGGAATTCAGCTTCCCATTCTTCTCAGCTTGTGGGTGGATGGCTTCATCTCCTTTATTAAATGCCAGTCTACCACTGAGAGGCCAGACTCGGTCAACCTAGTTACTCTTCCAAGAATAACTGTTCCAGCTACTGTTCTACTGCATATCAGGCATCAGGAGCCATATGCCCACTGCCTGCTCATCTGAAGGGCACTGTACCCTCTCTGGACTGCAAAGCTTCAGCGATAGTGTTATATTGTCCTGGTCTCAGAGGACTCCTGTTGCCAAAGCTGCAACCATACTTGCCCTGGCAAGGATTGGTAGTCCTTTGTTTTGTGTCCCACTTGTCCATTTTGGACAGCATACTGTCAGCAGTTGATGTGAGGGCACTATCTTGTCCAGTGGCTACCTTTTGCCAACAGTGAAACTTAACTTCATGTGGAGGTTCTTCAATGCCCATATCTTCTTCGAAGTAGATTGGTTCCAGGAGCAGACAAGTCTCATAGTCATAAAAAAAGGAAAAAAATGTTATTAAAACATCTTAAATGCCATATTATGTAGATCTCTGATGAGTTTGAAGATGACCTGACTATCTAAAATATATCTCTACTTGACCTTAAAAACATACCTAATACGTTTGATTGTAATGTCTAACTACTAAATTTCATTTCTTTATATCCTAATAGTTGGTAATA
The DNA here is from genome assembly GCF_903995425.1 of Onychomys torridus. Lineage (NCBI taxonomy): Eukaryota > Metazoa > Chordata > Mammalia > Rodentia > Cricetidae > Onychomys > Onychomys torridus. The sequence continues at coordinate 26,188,580 of NC_050447.1, read as the reverse complement.
ATAACTTTCAAGGATTAGCAAATTGTATTATATTGTTAAATGAACTGTATAGGTACAATAACTTGAACAAGATTAGAAATACATGTACAGTATTTTATAACAAAATCAATCTCAAATTTGTATCACTATACATATTTTGGGTACAATATCAAAATTACAATCCAATGTAAAATATTTAAAACTAGTAGTTGCCTTTTAAAAGTAGATTCAGTAATCTAACTTTTTATCTATGTCATATCTATATCCTCTCTTTTTAATTTTCAGAGTAGATTCAATGCAAATGCCATTAATATCTATTAATAATAACACAATAAATGTTTGTGTTAGAGTTATCTTTGCTTAGATATGCTATTCTTCTAATTGTAGATTTTGTTCATTTATCCACTCAAAGTGAAATTTATTACTATGCACATAATGTTGGAATATCTTACTTTTAGTCTCAGTGTGTTGTGAATCCTTTACTTGCAACAATCAGTGTTATAACTGCATTTGTGTGACTATTTGATTAAAGTATATCTTCCACAAATTCTGTGAACATAAATGGAAATAATGATCATGTCCATGTGTATTCACCAATGTGTTCCAGAGGTGAGACAGAGCATGTTCAATGATGATCATTCAACAGTATTCTTGTATTAATGAGTAAATAAATGAATATGATATATAATATAATGAATATAAACTGAGTAAAAGTGGATATTAATGCAACCTATGTACATTACAGAAACACTTATCTACTATTATGTCTTTTTAATTAAATTATTCAGAGGCATATAGTGGACATAATGATACTTGAAAATCTTTTAGGATTATATGATTATTCACAGTTTTTCCACTAACTTTAGTTAATAAAGTGCTACTTAGCAAGTAGACTGAGCATATATTATATTGTTTCAAACTCTGTGCCACAGATTTTAAAGCAGAATTCTTCAGTACAGCAGGATTTTTTGTTTCTTTTATTTTTAATTGAAAATGAATTCTTCTTTCATACATCACATCCTGACCACAGTTTCCTTCCCTTCCAATCTTCCCAGCTCCCCCATCTTCCCCATCTTCCCTCTCACCGAGATCTACTACCCCTTCAGAAAAGAGCAGGCTCCCAGGAGCAACAACCAAACTGGACAAAAGAAGGACAATAAGACAAGCCAAAGTCCTCATGTCAAGGCTGGACAAGACAAACGAACAGAAGGAAAAAATTCCCAAAAGCAGGCAAGTGAGTCAGAGTCATGCCCACTCATATTGGTAGGATTCCCATAAAAACACCAAGCTAAAAGACATAACATATTCACAACAGGAATTTTTAATCAGCATTGTTTTTTGATCATATCCTAATTATAGTGTTTCATAGCCATAAAAACTAAGGTCATTCACAGTGAACCACATTTTGATTTCAATGTATCATAATGGCTCTTCACATGCATGCTGTCTTTGTTTTGATGTTACAATTACTGTTATATCTTAACTTTGGGCATCCTGAGGTTTTTGAACAGAATTAAGAGCCAAACACTCAAAGGTGTCTCACTGATTAGTCTAATGCTTCATTTATTCATATTGGAAAGTTACTTGACAAAGAAAATACTTTTCGCCGGGGTGGTGGCACACGCCTTTAATCCCAGCACTTGGGAGGCAGAGCCAGGCAGATCTCTGTGAGTTTGAGGCCAGCCTGGGCTACCAAGTGAGTTCCAGGAAAGGCGCAAAGCTACACAGAGAAACCCTGTCTCAAAAAACAAAAAAACAAAAAAACAAAAAAAAAAAAGAAAGGAAGAAAATACTTTGACTTAGGGATTATACCACCCTTTGGTGACCACTTTGAAAGAGGAGTTGGGAGTGGGTGATTTATGAGTAATGTGAAATATACTCTCAGCAATTTAACAAAGAGTGGACCTTGATTGAAAATACAAAAATAGTAAACTAGACATAGCACAACAAATGTTACAGCATAGAATATGAGAATGTTGGCTTGACGATAATATACTTTTATACAGTGGAAAATAGTCTGTGTTGTAAGAGGGTCATAGAATTTGTGTAGCCCATATTGTAAGTATGTTTGAACAATTTTACAAAATCTAGTTATATAACCTATTATTTTAGTTAATTTATTTGAATATGAAGTAATTGTACACATGCCTTTCATTCTGGTTCCAGGAATACTTTGATATTATTCATATATATATACAAATACACATATACAATAAATAAATAAATAAATAAATAAATAAATAAATAAATAAATAAAACCATATATCTGTATGATAAGGCAAAAGACAAAATGATAACTTTGGGTTCATATATGGCATTGAAAGTGAGCTCAACAAAGGAAAATACATGAATTAGTTGCATCAAGAACTTATTATGCACACAATCACATATTACTATTATACTTGCATAGTATTTTTTCATATTTTATGAATAAGGAAATTAAAACTCAAAGTTAATAAATAACTTGCAAAAATCAGGTAGTAATTAGCTGTAACATGAATTATTTATCATGTATTTATCTTGATTAGAATAACTTTTCTTTATAGACAGAAACTAATTTTATTACATTTTACTCATTTATTGGGTGTGTGTATGTTTGTGTGTCAGTTCACACTCCACAGCATGCATGTGGAACTCAGGGGACAGATTGGGGGACTTGGCTGTCTAGTTTCACAACATTGGTACAGAGGTTCAAGCTCAAGTAAAGTACCTTTACCTGATGAGCATCTCTCTAGCTGGACACTGTGTACCTTAGCACTATGGTCATATAAGGAGTTCTTGCCTTGTCCCCTAATAAACATTCATTTACAGATGGCATATAGATGTAAATAGTTTTATTAAGGATCTATTTTCCAGGTAGGAAGTCAATATGTCCAAAAAAACATGATATGTAAAACAGTAAGTATTCAAGGGACAACTTTGTGTGACCTGTGTCAAACACTCCCATAAGCTGACAGCATAGAGAAAAGAGGTATAAACTTGACCAGTGACTTCTACCTCATAGAGGAAATGAGTAACTTTTTGCCCCGTTATATAAGACTCTGTCTCATCTTACATGCAACACTAATGAAGCTAGCTAGTGCAATCATCTGGGAGGAGTAAGGACAAAATGAAGAAGGGGCAAATGGATCACAGAACCTAGATAGACTGTTTCTCTCCAAAGAAGAAAGAAGAGGATGGGAGTGCTGTCAAATGTCTGGTTCCATAGTATGATAGTCAGACTCAGAAGGAGTAAGAGATTTAGGGTTTATAAAGCATAACAAAAATTAGATAAGAGAAGAAGTGAATAGTTATAATCTATGCCAAAAGTAAAATAAACACAAGAGATATTTCTTAGGAAATAATATGGAGATAGAATAATAATATAAATGTAGATAGAGTACTTTACTTTCCCAAGTCAGTAACTAGAAACTGATCACTGATGTTGTTTCATCAAATTCACAGATATCAACACTAAAGTAAAAGGGAACCAGTCAGTGGAAATTATCCACTCAATAAAACAAAATAAATCTTCAATACATAGCTGTATAGTAACAGATGTCTATGACCTCTTAACTAACAAAAATGCAAAATAATATATTTAAAGCATTTCCCCACACATTACAGCACATAGAGAATAAAGAAAGCTAGTTTTAAAACACCTCAAGAAAATCATGAAGATCATAGGAACACCAACAAAGACATGGAAACTGTCAGAAGAGAAGCATATGCAAGCTCAGAAGCTAAAGAATCAAATAAGTGAACTAAAAAAATACTGAGAAGCATCCTGAAGTACATTAGGTCAGGCAGATTTAGTTAATTTTAAGGAATGAAATTTGAAATTACTAATTAAAACTCAGAAGCATAAAGGGGCAAAGAGTCTTTTGAAAGCAATAGTAGCAGAAACTTCTCAAGTATGAAAAAGAAAATGGAGAGGAGAGTCATGAAGCTAAACAGATCACATTAGGGTGAGGCCTGGTAAATCCATCGTGATAAACGCTACAACCAAGATTTTATAGGGAGAAGTTGGGTAGTAATAGTATTACCAAGATTTGAAAGACAAATCAAGAGTAAAGAAACTTGTGTTGTGTAAGAGAGCTCCCACAAAAGAGCAGAAAAATCCACTGAAAAAATCGTGCGGTCAAAGGGGGAGAAATACCACAGTCAGCATCAAAGGAAAAAGAATAACTGTCAAATAAAAATGCACACGGATAAAAGTGTCGTTCAAAGATAAAAGACCCATAGAGAGGAATACTTTCTCAAACAAATCTTCAGGAGTATATCTTTATTACACTGACTTATCATAAATATTAAAGGCAGGTTGGGGATTTAGCTCAGTGGTAGAGTGTTTGCCTAGCAAGCACAAGGCCCTGGGTTCGGTCCTCAGCTCAAAAACAAAACAAAACAAAACAAAACAAAACCCCAAAAAACCAACAACAACAACAACAACAACAACAACAAAAAGAATAAATATTAAAGGGATGGATTCTAGTTGAAATGAAAGGATGCACAATAACAACATAATGGCATATCAAATATAAAAGTAATTGTTAAAGTTAAATAAAGGAACAAACAGGTGAATACAGTATTGCAATGCTGGCTAGTAAGTCATTTTTATTATAATTTCAAAGCAAAATACTACTTAATAATATAAATTACAGCTTAACAAAATAAAATAGCTATAACTAAAATTTTATATAAATGGATTCACAAGATATGAAGGGGAAAGTAAAAATTAAACATACAATATATAATAAAATTTTACTCATAAGTGAATATAAATATATATGCACCCAGCATCAACATCAAAACATCAAGCACACACACACACACACACACACACACACACACACACACACACACACATTACTGGAACTAAAGAAGCAGACTAAAGCACAAAAATAAAAGACTTCCAAAGTACATTTAAGTAGCTAAAATAAAATAATATTAACAAGTATATTTCCTAGTTTCAAATTTCAAAGAATTCCATACCAAGATCTCAAACAGATATTTCCATGTCTATGTGTGTTAGGGCAGTTTAGGTAGCAGCTAAGAGACTGAAACATTCTAAACCTCCATGAGCAGATCCATGGTTCTAGAACTATGCTATAGGCACAGAAAAAATATTGGCTTGTAAAATTGCTTCATTTTGAAAATGTGGAAAGCATCATAGAAAATAGAAACTGTATCCACATAAAAAAGGTTTACAGTCTTATGAGAACTCTGAAATACTGGAGCTGGGAAGCAGAAGAATGACTGACAGTTGTCCTGGATGATGGAAAGGGAGATGGGATTCCAGTTGATAATTCTGTAGTGTTAGTTCTTTTCTGCAAAAAAATTATGTTTATCATTAACAACATTGTATGTGTTCATTTATAATTTATTAACATAATAAGTCTCATGTTCTGACTACATTTTATGTAGTGCTTTATGTTAATAAAATTAAATGTATTGATTAAAACATCCATCAACAACTGAGTTGTGATTTTGTTATTTGTAGCAGGTGAGCCTAGAAGGAAAACAAGTTAGTCCCAGAGTGCTGAGTATTGTTTCCATTTTATTCAACCTATGGGCCTCATTTTATTTATGCTGCTGTAGTTATAAGAGCGATGTTGAGGGGATGCAGTGTGGTGGTATTGTGTTCCCCAAAATATTGTGCACCCTAATAAACTTATCTGGGGTCACAGAATAGAACAGCCACAATATTATACATAGAGGTTAGGCAGCGGTAGCACACGCCTTTAATCCTAGCATTCCAGAGGCAGAAATCCCTCTGGATCTCTGTGAGTTCAAAGCCACATTAGAAACAGCCAGGCATGGTGACGCCTTTAATCCCAAGAAGTGAGCCTTTAATCCCAGGGAGTGATGACAGAAAGCAGAGAGATATATAAGGCATGAAGACCAGAAACTAGAAGCTTTTTGCTGGTTAAGCATTCAGGCTTTTGAGCAGCAGTTTAGCTGAGATCCATTTGGATGAGGACACAGAAACTTCCAGTCTGAGGAATCAGGATCAGCTGAGGAATTGGGGAAGTGAGGTAGCTGTGGCCTGTTCTGCTTCTCTGATCTTGTAGTGGTCACCCCAATACCTGGCTCCAGGTTTGATTTTATTAATAAGTACCTTTAAGATTCATGCTACAATGCAGAGGTCATTCAGAGCTAGATGTGTTTGCCAGGATAATCTGAAAAACTGAGTTCAGATGTACAGAATTCATCTCAAGCTGGACTCTTCAATGTGTCTGTAATCTCAAAAACTGATGAGATGGGAGGAAAGCCAGGGTCATTTCCAGATGCTCTTGGGGAACATGGCCTGGTATATGAAAGCTGCATGCAGCCTTGAACAGAAGAAATCCCTGTCTCAAATATGAGGAATATGAGGGGAGCTCTGACACTTGATATCCTTTGACTTATGTACAAGACTCAAGTTACCAAAAATAAAGGACTGTGAGAAACAAGGAATCACTCTGTCATTGTCTTTACTAGTGTTTGAAGGAAGTGATGCTGCTATCTAACTTCTCAACAGGTCTGTGAGAATTACAATGGCCTGATTTCTGACCTGTAGAGGTGCTAAATCTATTATGAAATCTATATATATATATATATATATATATATATATGTTTATAATTATATATATATGAATATATATAATACTGAAATGATAGATTATTTTCTACACTAGTATCTTAAATATTTCCTATAAAAATTTCACTAAATATCATTAATCAACCTATTACATGCATAAAACTGCTGGCATAGGCATATTAGGCAAAGGTTGATATTACTTAGAGAGATTTTCTTGTCAATATGGAGACAGGCCTTTTCCAAAGCACCATAGTCTCATACTACTACACACTTGATTATCATAACAGTTGATTGATTTGCTGCAATTGAGCTTCTTATATGGCTGGCCCTGATTAATTGTATGTGTTCAAAAAATGTAAAAGATATATAATGTTTAATACATATTGTTTACAATGAGAATATTATGGTATTAAAGGCAATACCTCTGTTGTCAAGACCAAAATCCAAACTCATCAGTGTTTGCTTCTTTGGAACACTTACTATTTAAAACCTATGTCAGAGACAGAATAACACAAAATTTCACATGACTTTGAAATGTGCTATAGAACATTAATATAGTAATACAGTGAAACATCATTATGTGACTGATTTGTATAAAGCAAGAAACTCCCAGATATTGCTAAGGTAGCTGTTAACAAATTTTGACACAAAATAAATGGGGGGTACATGGTAGATAGAGACAGCTAACTTGTCCAAGATTGTAGAGTGTGTGACTCAGACAGAGCCCAAGGGCTCTTTCTACCAACTAAAGGTGATTGTGAATTACCAATGAAATCCATAAATGCTGGTAGCAAAAATAAAGGGTGAGACTAGAAAGACCAACAGGACAGTGATGCCACCTTCGTTTCTACTGAAGGATATAAAGTCATAAAGAGCGATGTGACTCAGAGGACATGCAACAAACGTCAAAGGAAAAAAGTTACTATTAACATAAGCTTTACAGACATAGGCAAAGAATTTAAATATAATTTTAATATTTATGATTTTAATGGATGAATAAAAATTCCCTTTCTGAGCATCAATCCCTCCTCTCACAATACACTTTTAATAAGCACTACCTTGTTGGCTAGCCCTGGAAAAAGAATAATGTTTTTAGCCCACTGATACAGATCCCAATTTGGTGGTTCCTAGTTCCATTTCTGCAAGCAATTGATTTATCAGGAACAATGTAGGTATATGACAGTTTAGAAACTTTACATTTCATTGATCACTTTTCCAAATGTTTTAAGTTATAACCTAGCAGTATAATAAATATTTCCATATTAAGAGAAGTACTGACAGTACAAAGACATATGACCATAGTATAAAATATGAATAAAATGTAGATTTTCTCTCTGTCATTTTTAGTATTCACTGACATCTTGAGTGAATTTAAAATCGCTATGGAAATACACTCTTTTGTGTATGAGAGTGTTCCTAGAAAGACTTAACTGAAGTAAGATGACCCTACCTGAATGTCAACAATCATGCCACAAGGTGAGGTTTTTAGCTGAATAAAGAAAGACAGCAGTGAGTAGAGCAGAGTGTCTGTCTGTCTGTCTGTCTTCTCTGCCTTATATCAGATATAATGTCATGAGTTACCTTAAGCTCCATTAAGACCGTTCCTTCTTTGTGGTGATATACTGTATCCGTGAGCTCTAATCCACAATAAGCTCTTACTCTACCAAGTTGTTTTGGTCAGGTGTTTGGTCACGTAATGAGAAAAGTAAGAGATACATAAACTTAGGACACAGAACTGAGGTTACCCTTGGAATCAACCTGGCAAAGTAGCTCTTGGGCCATTGGAACAAGTTGTGGAAAGAAAATAGAATTTGCAACTTTGGACTAGAAAAGCCATAAAATATTCTAAGTTTATCTTATTTGGTGGTTTTAATAAGAATGCCCTGCATAGGCTCATATGTTTGAGTGCTTAGCAACCAGAGTGACACTATTTGAAAAGACTAGAAAGATTAAGTGGTGTGGCCTTGTTGGAGAAACTGTATAACTAGTGGTGGGACTTTGAAGTTGAAAAAGCCCATGCCAAGCCTAGAGCTTCTCTCTCCTGCTCTTCAGGTCAGAGTGTAGTTCTCAGCTACTTCTCCAGTACCATGTCAGCCTAAGTACCACTGTGCTCCCTGCCATAATGAAAAGGACTAAACCTATGAACTGTAACCAAGACCACAATTAAATGCTTCCCTTCATAAGAGTTGCGTTGGTCATGGTATCTCTTCAAGGCAATAGAACAGCAACGAAGACATCTTATTAGGCCATTCTGGTAGGACTTTAGAATCTTAAGAAGAATGTAGATACTGGAGGTCCAGCTCATGGGGTTTCAGAAGCAAATGAGGCACTCGGGAAACTTTACATTCTGCCAAAGAATCTAGTTGCATTTTTATCCTATCCTGTCCATAGGATTTAAAAGGAGGAAGCCTAAATCATGAATACCAGACTGTCTATTGAGGAGTTATATGCTCAAAAACAGCTGCCTGTGCAAACCGTTCTTCAGGTATATCATACAGAGGCCAGCGTAGCTATATGTCTAATGGGCAAGATGACATCTTCAACTGGCAGCAGAATTTGGTGGTGTCATGTACATGGTACTTGCTTTGCAGGCTTGAAAATGCAAGAGTGGGGGGATCATGGAAATTTACACAAAAGTTTAAGAAAGCCACAGTAGGTGGTTCTATTAGCAAGTTTACAGAGGCTTTAAACGAGGAAGGAAGACACCCCCTACCCCCACCATGGCAATGTGAGCATCACCATTGTGTGGACTTGGGTTTCAGACTGAATAAAAAGGGAAAGCATAAAAATAGCAGGCATTCAGCTTATTTTGTTTCCTGAGTGTTCACACAGTGTGACCACCAATCCTGTGTCCCTGCCACCATGTCTTCCCTACCATGGTAAGCTGTAGTTCCTAAAGTAAAAAATAAAATATTCTATCAAGCTACTGAATTAGGTATTGATCAGAGCAGCATGGTAACTAGCAGACTCTGTTTTCATATGGAATACAGTGATACAAGATGATGTGGTCCAGGCCTTTCAACCAGGCCTTAGATAGTGACATCATGGTCAAACAGTAATAATATTGGACTCAGTATCTGAACGGAAAGAGACTACATGAAATCATGTAGAAAGTTAAAAATCAAATGCCAATTTTATACATTTATAGCTATATAAATAGTAAGTATAGCAATACCAAAAGGTATCAAAGATGAAATTGAATTAGAAATGTCTATTTATTTACAGTTAAATTAATGTCAATAATGAGATATCAAAGACATTAATTATAAAAGAAAAAAGAAGAGTTGCCTTTATATAATCTATTAAATGTCACAGCCTCCCAGTTTTCTGGTTTTAGCATCTGAAAGTACACAAAGAAAAAAGTAATTTTAAAATCAATGTCATTAAATGTAATTCATGAGGACAGTACCATAAATATATGCTTTACCTACTTTACTTCACCTTAGCACTATGGTATAGGGCTTATGCTGGATACTGAGAATGGATGTAAATGGAACTTCTTTTCCCCAAATTTGTGTATGACTGCATTGAAAATAGGAAAAATTAATAAAATTATTTTTTTTAACTAGAAATAAACCTAGGCTATGCAATATTGAGGTGCTTTCTTTAAAAAAAATCACTAAAAAGACTAGTAAGGAACTTAATACAACTATATCAAAATATCATGTTGTCTGTTCCCTCATTCACAATTTCTACTGGCTGCTCTTGATATACAAGAAAACTTCCAATGCTATGATAATTAAATTTTAATATGTATATATTTGGTATATACATATATAAAAATTGTTTTCATGTATCTATACCAAATACACAAATACATACTCACATACACACATTTCATATATATATATAATTCCCTGGTTTCTCTATCAACCAATGTGTCTTTTCAAATTTGAGGCAGTAACAATGAAAGGGATGGAAGCATTTTCTAGGTGTTAAACTATTCATGAATAAAACCAATAACTTTCAATTTTTTCCATCAAAAATCTTGACAGATGTGGTCAAAAGTCAATATGCAGTGCTTTTCCGAACATGAAGCATCAAATTAAACATGAGCCCCCATCTACAGGGATGGGATATTAACATGCGCCTGAGACCTGCAAATGTGACCCATTGCTGGGACTGGCCTTACTGTGTAATGCAGGTCATACATTATAGATGTGTAGCTTAAGCAGAGCTTGCAAAGTTCTCATTTTGGGAGTTTTCTGTGATGGATCTGCTGGCCATAGTTTTTCATTTCTTGTCTGAACTTTCAGCTTAAGTAATATTGTCTGTGGATAATTTCTAATGTTTCTAAGCAATTAGGTTAGTAATCCTTTTTAATGTTAACTATTTTTTTTTCAGCTGCAAAATTACTGATTACAGAAAACTCACGTGTAAACCTCTGCAAAGGAATCATTGTCATGAGCCCATTGGCTCTGTTCACCATTTTCTTTAAGATAGAAACAATGTGTATATATTTTAAAGTGAGAAATGGGCTTGGCTGGTAGCAAAGCTCTTGGTTGTGGTGAGGACTGGGGTTTGATGTCAGCTACGGAACCAAAGCTGTAAGTCAGAATTTTTTATTAATCCTCATAGGAGGAATAATATCAGCTATATTACTTAAGATTCATAGTCTTTGATATGCATCGTACAATATCTGAAAAACATTTCCCTATGCAAAACTCCATTAAAATTAATGATGCAAGGAAGCAGACTCATAACATTATGCACTCCTGTTCTCCCAAAGAGCAATGGCAATTGTGATCATGTTCACTGGGCAGCTTTGAGGGTATAACTTAAGACACTGTGCCTGTGGGGGACTATTCAGAGCAGTTCTTTGCAGCACACCTGGTACCGAAATTCTCCATGTGTACATGGTTTTCTATCCATGGAAATAAATATCCTCCTTTTAACATGACATATATAGGGTTTCAAAGTAACCTACAAACTCATTAAATGAATTCAAAAGAGTGTTTCACATGTTAATGAACACTTGACCCTTACTCAGGTACTTGGCAGAGTTGTAAATCTGAAATAGGTAACAAGAAAGGATAGAAACTTAAGTGCAGTGCAAGTAGATATATTGAGCTATGACTGTTTCTATCATTAGAACCCAAAGAACTAAGTCTGGATCACAGCACCTAAAATTGTAGTGGAGAAGGGAAGAGGAATTAAGTGATGCTCATATGAATAGGTTGGAAATGGTCCTCTCTTCCTTTATCTTCTTATTGTCTTTATTGTGTTTGTCTTTTTATTTTGAAATGGTTTCTTACATAAAACCCAGGCTGGCCTCATATGTGTCATACCCCTGTCTCAGCCCTCTGAGTATTGAGATGACATTTGACATCTAGAGATATGGATCTGTGTCATTTGGAAGCATATAGCAGAAAAGTGTTTCTGTGGAAAGGTCTTTAAGATTCATCTTGCTCAGCCTTGATGCAGGGGTGAGGGACTTGGACCTGCTTCAACTGAATGTATCAGGCTTTTCTGACTCCCCATAGGAGACTTTACTTTTTCAGAAGAAGGGATATGGGGTGAGTTGGGGGGAAAAGCTTGAGGAGAGCAGGAGAAGGTATGAGAGGGGGATCTGTGGTTGGTATGTAAAATGAATAAAAAATTTAATAAAGAAAAAATTAAGAAATATTTTACTCTAGAATAAAGTTGAAGAATGAATGGTTAGTAAAATCGCATCTTCTGATCATGTTACTCTAAAACTCCAAGAAGATAATGCAGTAGTAACTATTATTATTACCACAAGGAAACCGTTTATTTTCCATCAAATGCCATTTCTAGCTGTAGTAATAAAAATCACATGATATTCATATAAAAACAGACATGTTGCTTAATACAATCAAATCAAAGACCCAGATATAAATCCACACACCTATAGATACATGATTTTTTATAAAGAAGCCAGAAATACACAAGGCAAAAAAGAAAGCATCATCAATAAATGGTGCTGGTCTAGCTGGATGTTGCTACGTAGAAGAATGTAAATACTTCAATATGTATCACTCTGCACAAAACTCAAGTTCAAGGAAGTCAAAGACCACAACATTAAGACAGATACACTGAACTTGATAGAAGAGAAAGTGGGGCATAGCCTTGAACACACTGGCATAGAAGACAACTTCCTGAACAGAATATCAATAGTGAAGGCACTAAGATCAACAATTAATAAATGGGACCTCATTAAACTGAAAAGCTTAGGACACCATCAGTAGAACAAAATGACAGCCTACAGAATGGGAAAAGATTTTCTCAAACTCCCCATCTGACAGAGGGCTAACATCCAAAATATATAAAGAGCTAAAGAAACTAGACATCTACAACCTAAATTCTCCAATTTAAAAAAATGGGGTACAAATATAAACAGAGAATTCTCAACAAAGCAATCTAAAATAGCCAAAAAAAACCCCACTTAAATAAACATTCAACATCCTTAGTTATCAGGAAAATGAAAATCAAAATTACCCTGGGATTCCATTTTACAATTGTCAGAATGGCTAAGACCAAAACCACAAGTGATAGCTCATGCTGGAAAGGATGTGGAACAAGAGGAAAATTCTTCCACTGCTGGTGGGAGTGCAAATTTTTACAACACTTTGTAAATCAATATGGCACTTTCTCAGAAAATTGAGTCAATCTACCTCAAGACCTAGCTATACTGCTCCTGGGTATATGCCCAAAGGATGCTCCATCCTATTACAAGGACACCTGCTCAACCATCTTCACATTTTTATTCATAATAAATATAAATAAACCTCAACCAAATGTGGGCTAAAGAAGGTGTGGTACATTTACACAATGAATTATCACCCAGTTGTTAAAAACTATTAAATCATGAAATTTGCATGCAAATGGATGCAACTTGAAAAAAATATCCTGTGTGAGGTACACTAACCCAGAAAGACAAACTTATTTGTGGTATTAGCTGTAAAGTAAAAGATAATCATGCTAAGGTCACCTTACACAGAGAGACTAAGTAATAAGGCAGGCCTAAGGTGGGAGACACAAGGATATTCCTGGGAAGGGGAAATAGAACAGATTTCTAGGGCAGATTGGACATGGGTAGGGTTGGGAATAGGATGGATCAAGTGTGTGTATAGAGTACTGGGGAAAATAACTGGAATTAGGTGTCATTCCATTTTGAGGTCTAGCTGTAAACCTAATGGAATGGATACTCCATGGCATCTATAAGAGCAATGCTAGCTAATTAAATTCCTAGTAAGAAGGGACATGGAGCCTGAACCAGATGGCTTCTGTAACTAGTCAAGGTCTCAAGTGGAGAGATCTGGACACCAATCCATCCACAAAACCTTCAACCCAGAGAGTTTGTCCTGCCTGCAGAGTGTTCTGTGACCAAAGACTAGGAGAATCTTCATCAAAGAGACCAGAGGGGCTTCATCCAGCAATTGATAGGAGCAGATGTGGAGTCTAATACCCAAACATTAGGTGGAACTGAGGGAGTCCTGAGGATGAGGGGAAGGAAAAATAGAAGTAACTAGAAGAGTCAGGGATGCCAAGAGAACATGGCCCACAGAATCAGTAGATTGAGGCTCATGATAAATTGCAGAGGTCAGGGAGCCTGTAAAGGTCTGACCTACGTCTTCCACATATATGTTATGGCTGAATAACTTGGTGTTCTTATGGAATTCCTAACAGTGAGAACAAGGATGGTTTCTGACTCATTTGCCTATTTATGGGACCCCTTTCCTCCTACTGGGTGGCCTTATCCAGCCTTGATGTGATGGTAGGTGTCTGGTCTGATTGTAGCATGGTATGTGTTATTTGGTTGGTGTCTCTGGAATATTTGCTCTTTTCTGAGGGAACACCGGGGTGGGGGGGGGGGTTGGATCCAGTGAAGATCATAGATTGGGGGGAGAGACTGAGGAGAGGGGAAGGGTAAACTGAAGTTGGAATGTAATGTATGAGAGAATGAAGAAGCCATTTCTATCCCATTCTACTGACCAATTTTTCTTAAACAAGTTCAAATAAGGATCATGCACTCCCATTTATAACTTACTATATGCCAACTCATTTGTTAGTGAATAGACTAAACAATAAATCAGAATTTCCTAAAATCATGTAATATTACCTGCAATAACTGTACTCCCCAGAGAGTACAAACTTTCTGATTATTCTTTATGAATTTCAAGCAAGTGATATGAGTGATAAATAATAAAAACCCAGATGAATGACTAATAATCAATTTTATTTTTAACTGTTACCATAAATAAAGTGAAAATAATTCACCTACTGTAATCCATTTGACAAATATCATTAGCATATGTACTAGCACGGGCCATGTAGCATGCTGGTACCTAGGATATAATAGTGACATAAAACTGATAGTGTAGCTTCCTATAAATGTTACAGATATTAGTGCCCTTTGTGAACTAAATATTTTAGACATGAATATTCTTTCCTTCTTTGATCTACTGCTTTTTAAAAATATATTCACCCAAAACAATTCTATCTCATTTTCCTAGTAAATAATTAATCTCTATGGAACTAATTTAGCATATATTATATAGTCTAATCACTTTAAGAAATGATATTTTTCACCCTCTTTCCATATTCCTATTGATTTTGTAGTAAGATAAAACATGCCTATCAATGAGTCTAGAATTCACCTGTAATGTTAGAATCAGGATAAAATTCTCTCCTTCCTTTTCTATGTATCCTCAGTCAGGATAGCTCAGAGCCTTTCTCTAGGTTTCCATATTAAAGTAGAGAAGAGAAAAGTGATAAAAAAGGGACTAATGGGAATGTATAAATCAGGAAGTGCCAGAGACTATGATCACATTTAACTCCTTGGTTAACACATTTTTCTGGTACTGTGGCAATTGCTTTAAGATTTGATATAGCATCATATGGAAAATAAAAAAATTAGGATAGATTATTCAATAGTGAACAGTAA
The DNA here is from genome assembly GCF_903995425.1 of Onychomys torridus. Lineage (NCBI taxonomy): Eukaryota > Metazoa > Chordata > Mammalia > Rodentia > Cricetidae > Onychomys > Onychomys torridus. The sequence goes on along the minus strand of NC_050447.1, from coordinate 26,173,137 downwards.
AAGAATTACTGAGGTCTCACCATTCCCAAACTCAAGTTGTAGTACAGAGCTACAGTAATTAAAATATCAGAACATTTGCACAAAACTGACATTGATCAATACATTTGAATTGAAGAGTCAGATATAGATCCCCCACACCTAAGAGCACATGATTTTTGATAAACAATCCAGAAATACATATGAGAAAAAAGAGCATATTGAACAAATTGTGCTTGTCAAATTGGACAGCTGTTTGTAAAAAATAAATCTAACAAGATCTCTGCTTATCACCTTGGACAAATCTCAACTCCAAAAGCATCAAAGACCTTAATGTAAAACCAGATACACTGAACCTAGTAGAAAAAAATGTGGGTAATAGAACTGAACTCATTGGCATCTGAGAAGACTTTTTGAACAGAATACCATTAGCAAAGGCACTAAAACAAACAATTGCTACATGGAATCTCTGAAACTGAGAAACTTCTGCAACTCAAAGGACACCATTATTCACACAAAGTGGCAGCCTACAGATTGGGGAAAATACCATCTATACATCCAATGAAAGCTAACATCAAGAATAGTTAACCAAATTTTAAAATGGGGCAAAGGTCTTTTTTTTTCTCTCCTTTTAAAAATTTATTATATTTGTGTTTTAATTTTACACATCAGCCATGGTTTCCCCTGTCTTACCGCCTCCTGCCCCCAGTACCACCTTCCCACCCCCAGCACCTCCCTTCCATTTTCATCTTCTCCAGGGCCAAGACTCCCCTGGGAATTCATTTAAACCTGGTGGATTCAGTACAGGAAGGTCTAGTCCCCTCCTTCCAGGCTGAGTAAAGTGTCCCGGTGTAAGCCCAAGGTTCCAAACAGGCAGCTCATGCACTAAGGACAGGTCTGGGTCCCACTGCCTAGGTGCCTCCCAAACAGTTCAAGCTATTCAATTGTCTCACTTATCCAGAGGGCCTGATCCAGCTGGGGGCTCCACAGCCTTTGGTTCATAATTCATGTGCTTCCATTCATTTGGTTATATGTCCCTGTGCTTTTCTAATTTTGGTCTCAACAATTCACACTCTTACAGTTCCTCCTCTTTGTCAACAATTGGACTCCTGGAGCTCCACTTGGAGCCTGGCCAATGATCTCTGCATCCATTTCCATCAGTTATTGGATGAGAGTTCCGCATGACCATTAGGGTGTTTGGCCATCTGATCACCAGACTAGGTCAGATCAAGCTTTCTCTCGACCATTGCCAGCAGTCTACAGAGGATGTATCATTGTGGATTTCTGGGGACCTCTCCAGCACTCTGCCTATTCCTGTGCTCATATGGTCATCATTTATCATGGTCTGTTATTCTTTGTTCTCCCTTTCTGTTCTTGATCCAGCTGGAATCTCCTGCTCCCCTAAGCTTTCTTTCCCTTAAACCTTGCCCTTCATTACTCCCACTGTCGTCCAGGTTATTCATGTAGATCTCATCCATTTCTCTGTCAGTGGGCGATCCCTGTGTCTTTCCTAGGGTCCCATTTTCTAGGTAGCCTCCCTGGAGTTGTGTAGCAGTCACATCTGACAAAGGGCTGATATCCAGAATATATAAAGAACTCAAGAAATTAGACATCAAAATGCCCAACAGTCCAATTAAGAAATGGGCTATAGAACTAAACAGAGAATTCTCAACAAGAGGAAGTTCAAATAGCTGAAAGACATTTAAGGAATTGCTCAACATCCCTAATTATCTGGGAAATGCAAATCAAAACGACTCTGAGATACCACCTTACACCTATCAGAATGGCTAAAATCTAAAACACAGAAGACAGCTTATGCTGGAGAGGATGTGGAACAAGGGGAACTCTCCTCCACTGCTGGTGGGAATGCAAGCTTGTACAGCCACTTTGGAAATCAATATGGTGCTTCCTTAGAAAATTGGGAATCTGTCTCCCCCAAGACCCAGCTATAGCACCCTTGGGCATATACCCAAGGAGTGCTCAATCATACCACAAGGGCATTTGCTCAGCTATGTTCATATCAGCATTGTTTGTAATAGCCAGAACCTGGAAACAACCTAGATGCCCTATAACTGAAGAATGGATAAAGAAATTGTGGTACATATACACAATGGAGTACTACTCAGCAGAGAAAAACAATGACATCATGAGGTTTGCAGGCAAATGGATGGATCTAGAAAAAATCATCCTGAGTGAAGCAACCCAGATTCAGAAGGACGAACATGGTATGTACTCACTCATAGTAGGGGCAAAGGTCTTAAACAGAGAATTCTCAAAAGAGAAAACTCAGTCAGCATTAAAGAAATGTTCAACATCTATAATCATCATTGAAATGAAAGTCAAAGTTCCCTGAAATTCATCTTACACTGCCGCGACCTCCTCGACCAGCAAGGAAGATGCAATACCAGGCTCTTATGTCTGCAGTTTATTCAGGAACCTTGAACAATCTTCTGACTTCTGACCCTGGGGAAACCTGCTCACAGCCTTAAGTAATCACTGGGTAGCCAACCTTGATATGCCACATGGGCACTACCAATAGCCAATTAAGGAGTTGTTTATCACAGAGAGCGCTCACCGTCAGGAAGGCAGAGGGCGGAAGCTGGCGCCATCTTTGAGGTGCGGCTGTACACAGCTCTCTACAGTTCCCCCTTTTTTATTTTGCAACAGGCAAGAGTAGAGGTCTGATTTTTGTAGAGTGAATCAGGGACATTGTACTGATCTTCACTCAGGTGTTGTCCACCCGATGAATACCAGACCAGTCCGATACCCCTTTTCACAGAGGTGGGACACAGGGCATCAACCCACATGCAATCAGACATGCTCTTCTTGGGGTCCAAGATCTCAGCGGGTCTCAAGTGCAGTGCTTGAGCCTCGCATCCTGTGCTTAGAACACACTAATCTTTTAGGGTAGCCAGTCAGGCATGAGGGGACTGTCCTGCCTCAATGGCTGTAAAGGCTTGAATAATCATGGCTGCATTGTGACGCTGAGAACCTCTGATCTGGCAAATGCACCACAGGCATACTAGGGAGACTAACAGCAGGAAGCCCGTCAAGGCTTCCAGACCCGCCCACTCCTTAAGATGGTCCATGGCAGCAGAGATCCACAAGGATAATCCCTCCGCCAGTCTGGTGTCCACCCAGGTCGAGTTCACCGTGATGATAACCACCCTCAGCTGTTCCATCAGGTTGTCGAATTCTCCTGTCCAATTGCCTAAAAGATAACTGGACAACTGTTTAGACAGATTTGCAGCAAGGGTAAAGCTTTCATACTGGATACTAGTCACACACAACCCAGCATATTTCCATTGACAGCCAAGCTGGGCAATCTGCCAAAGGGTGTCAATTTGCTTTTATTGGCCGCAGCCTCTTCATTAGCAAACTCAATCAGGAAGGCCTTCCAATCTAAGTATTGGCCTGGGCTCAAGCACGCTCCAATCACTGGTTGTCATACAGTGCCTGTTTAAGGCCTCCACCTGGGCTACAGTGAAAGAGGCTGTGATCCTGTGGGTCCGCACAGACTCGGCCAAGGATTTTATCACCTTAAAATCTAAGGGCTCATGATACTGCTGTCCTTGTGGATCCTGGAATACTGGACAGGCTAGGTGTAACTCAGTTCTGACTGTTGTCCATACGTCTGGGCTGAAAGAGCATCTGGAGCTGCCACTTCTGGGGCCCTCCACATAGAGCAGAGGAGCCGAGGGTGTGAGGGTGCGGCATGGCATGCGGGGGGCGGGGGGAGGTGCATTCTCCTTTGTCTGGGTCTTCCTTCTCCTTCCCTTTCTTCCTCCTTCTTATTTTGTCTTTTCTATCTGTTCTATGAGTGACTGTAGTTCTTCTGAGTCTGTAGACTCAGAGGTCGGTCTCTACTTCAGTAAGATTGGGGTATAACCCCCCTCTTTTCTTCCCCTTTTCACTGTTTGCCTTTTCTGATCTCTCCTCCTGCAACATTTCTAGGGCAGCCTGACCATTCTCTACCGCTTCACTGTAACGCTGATCCTCAAGACAGCCTCTTACCAATTCCCAGACTGGTCTTACCCCATTCTTAAGTGTCCCTTGTTCAAAGGCAAAATCTAAATCTGTACCCAATTTATCCCATGAGGATATTGTGAGACTTCCGGAAACAGCAAACCATGGGGCAATGATGTCATATTCCTGCAAAAATCTCTCTAAGGTACTCTTATTTAGTTTTAATTTTTTTGAATACAGTAGCTTGTTAAGAGCCAAAAAAATTGGGTGTGATGAAGAAGCGCCCATGTCTAAAACTTTTCAGTCTTTTAGACAATCTTTCACTTTCACTTTTGGCTCGTCTATCAACTAGCCCTTGGTTCCCACTCTCTCTTTATCTACAGAGAAGAGCAAAAACCTTCCCGCTTTTATCTCGGGTTCCCAATTTACCTGGGATTTCCTTTAAACCTGCTTTTGTCTCGGGTTTCCAATTTACCTGGGATTTACTGGTGCACCACCCTGACTGCAGAAAGTTCTGAGCCCTTGTTGAAAGTAGTGAAGTTCCCCGTATGGGCCACCACTTGCCACGACCGCCTCGACCAACAAGGAAGACGTGACACCAGGCTCTTCTGTCTGCAGTTTATTCAGGAACCTTGAACAATCTTCTGACTTCTAACCCTGGGGAAACCCGCTCACAGCCTTAAGTAATCACTGGGTAACCAACCCTGATAAGCCACGTGGGCACTACCAATAGGTCCAGTTGCGCAGAAGCAAGCCAGATTCTCAGCCTTAGCCAATTAAGGAGTTGTTTATCACAGAGAGTGCTCACCATCAGGAAGGCGGAGGGCAGAAGCTGGCGCCATCTTTGAGGTGTGGCTGTACGCAGCCCTCTACATTACACATATCAGAATGGCTAAAAATCAGTAAGACAAGTGACAGCTAATGTTATCAAGGGTATATAGTATAGGCAACACTGACCCATTGCTGGTAGAACCACAAACATGTACAGCAACTATGAAAATAATTGTTTTGATTCCTCAAGAAGATAAGAATAGATTTCCCTAAAGATTCAGCTTTAGTACTCCTGGGCATATGCCCAATGGATGCTTCATATTACCATAGAGATACTTGATCAATCATGCCCATGAAATTCATTGGATGGAGCTAGAAAAAAAATGTTAACTGAGTTAACCCAGACCCAGATAGAAGAATAAAGTGTATCTTCCCTTATATGTGGATATTAGCTGTTATGACCATGATCAGCAAAATATAATCTGCAGAACCAGAGTTTAGAAATAGATTAAGGGAACTGAAAGAACTGATATATTTCCCTAGGAAAGTAAAATAGATATTCATGGATTGATGGGGGTGGGGCTGGAACCAAAGTAGCAAATGGAGAGGTGAGGCACAAAGGGCATGAGAGTGGAATACAAGAGAGACAGATGAAATCAAAGATCATGTGAGAGACAGTTTATATAACAAACACAGTAGATGCTTCCTAAAATAAATACACATTTGAAAAGGGTCTAAATAAAATTCCCAAATAATGGGTCATACAGAACCTCACCTGGACATCTCCTGTCACATAATGAAGCTTCCAGTACCGGGAATGTGTTACATCTAAATGAATTGTTGGCCATGGGAACACTCCCAGAACCCCGGCTGATTCCAAAACTATAGATTGCTCTTCACAAAGTTATATTATGGTCCTATTACTAAAGACAACACCTCCACAGCTCATTGAACATGAGGAAGTTGATCTGGTGCCTCCATAGAGCTTCCACCACCATGTGCTAGCATCTTTAGTAGAAGAAGATACTATGAATGATACCAAAAGATAAACATGAAGACCAAGCCATCCACAAAACCTTTGATCTACAATAGTGTCCTTCCTTCAAGATATTTTAGTGTAGGTGGCACAAGGCCTGCGGGAATAACCAACCAATATCTGATTTGACTTAAGGTCCACTCCATAAGATGGACATTGCAGCCACTGCTTGGATGACAAAGAGCCTGAAACTAGACAGCCCATAGACCTTGGGTCAGATCGAATATAACTTTTCCACTAAAATGACATAACAATAGAATGACTCCAAATGACATTCTGCTCATAGATCACTGCCTTTCTCATCCATTATCAGAGAAGTTTCCTCCTGTAGTAAATGGGAACAAATACAGGGACTCACAGACAGACAGTATACAGAGAATGAAAAACCTTGGTACATCAGTCCCAAACAGGAAGCCTCCATCAAGTCCTTCCATTCAGGCCTCAGGAACCCTGAGGAAGAGGAGGCTATAAAAAGGTTAAGAGCCAGAAGGTATTAGGAAACCAAGGAAAAATGTCTTTTACTGTACTATATTATATTATTTTATTACTATCCCTTAGAAACCTTTTTTGTTTTTATTAAGAGACAGAAGGGGATGGAACTGGATGGGAGGGCATGTGGTAGGGACTGGGAGGAGTAGAGAAATCAGGATACATTATGTGAGAAAAATATCTATTATCAATAATAAAAAGAACCTGTTTTTAAAAAATAAGATTACATCTCCTGTAACTGGCCATGCATTGTAAGGCTACAGTTCCAAGAATATGTGAACAGCACAAATTGGACTCCATAGGTGATAAAAATTAAAACACAAAGTTTCATGGTTAGGAAAGTGGGGGTGTATCTGGAAATAGTGGAGGGCATGATTATAATCAGAAAACATTGTGTAAAACTCTCAAGGGACTAATTACAAAAGAGAAACATAGCCACAGGTAGGCATGAACATGCTTGTGCACACACACACACACACACACAGACAAAAGATAAGTACATGTAAAGTTGATAAAGTCTGAATAAAAATGTGTATTGTTAATGGGAACTATTGGGGTCCAACCCCTCCATAGTCCCCTCCCAGGGTCTGGGAAGAATCTATAACCAGCTGATAAGTTAATCTTTGATGATGGGAAATGAATTTACATACAGAAAGCTCCTTAGTCCATGCACTTTATTATTCTGAGTCAGTTCTCTCTCTACACAGCTTCTATTCTGCTGTCATGCCTACATCCTTTCTTACCTGATTTCTCTCTACATTTATCTGCTGTCCCTTCTAAGTTCTAACTTAATTATCTCATCATAGTTCTGTCTCATCTAGGTTCTCATCCATCTAGTTCCTTCCTATCTTAGCTCCTCTCCCATCTCCTTCTTTCTCATCTTGTTCTTCCCCATATGACTCTTCCTCATCTTCCATTTTGATCCTTTAGTATTCACTTCTAGCCCTTCAATCTAGTTCCTCTCCAGTTCTTACCCACCTAGTTCTTCTGTTCTCTTTTCTCTTCTCCATCTGGTCAAATTCTCTCTCTCTCTCAAAATCCTCATCTGAGTCTTCTCATAGTCTTCACCCCCCTCATCTCTCAGGTATTCAGTTATAAAATCAAGCAATACCAATCTTCTGGCCAAACAAGGTCACCATGCTTGAATTCTTACATGGTCCTAAAGGCACATAAGAGTTGTCCTCAGGGAGTGACCATCAAGCTTTCTTTTACCACCCAAAAAGAGAGTGGTAAAGGAGGAGGTTATCTGAGAGTTAATGATCAGTTAGTATATCAAGAAAAGGGGTTTATGTGCACAATCTACATTCCTAGAAGTGGTTAGGTAAGAAGATAGAATTTTATAATTTTAATAAGGCTGTATATGAAAGGAGGGTCTCAGCTAAAATTGCACAAGAAATAAAGCTATCTGCCTGACCTAGGAGATAGGAGTTGTGTCCGTAAACTTAGTTCAGGAGATTGTTTAGCCTTGGATGCTTGATAGGTATTTTAGATAAATACACTGTTATGAGTTCTTGGAAGCACTCATAGCATTACAAGAAAATCATTGTAGGAAATATATTTTATATATACATATATAAAAGCTAAACTATCACCAAGACTTCTTAAACCATGGCTTGACCTTCGGAAAAGTCCTTGAACTTTCCAAGCAGTAGCTTTTGTGACTATAGCTGAATTCAATTACATTTTCCTGTAGCTTGCAGCATATTGTGTTAACATTTGTGTGGTTATATTGTAAATTATGTCCACTTGGGATAGGGTACCAGAGACTCCTTAGATTTCCCACCTCTTTCTGTGACTCAGTAATTACTTCTGAGGAAAAAGTCAAAGCAATATAAGAAACATGAGGTATTAAAGAAACAAAATATAAAATAAATGTTCTTGTTGACAATTTGTACATGTAAGCTATTTTTGTATTGACTACAATGTCCAGATTAGGCATAAATTAGTTTACTCTATGTCTCCATGCTCATGCTTCAGTTTTGAAATTCCCCAATGCAGTTGACATTGTGTAGACCTCATTTATTCAGGTCACAGTCAGTTAATAACTGCTCAGCTAATAGTAATGCCACTGAATAAAATTCTAGCAGTAAAACTATGCAATTTAAGAACCAATCTTCAATTATCTTAATGAGTTTTCCCCAAATATTCAGTTCTACACCAAGGTCAATTGCTATAGAAAATATATGAGCATTTTCACACCTAATTCAGCTCTACTATGCAAATGCACATGGGGAAACCATTCAACGGAAAATATCCCATGCTTGCCCCCATTAAAAATGGAACACTACATTGGAAGATGTGGGTCCCTTCTCAGAAATCTGAGGATAAAGAGAGCTTAATTAGTGGCACAAGAGGTGTGGAAATGTTGCTGTGTGATGGGAAACACATGGAATTTTCAACGGTGCAACTGAAGCTTTGGCAGAGGTTTGCCATGTGCCCTGCCAGCAATCCCTTCTTCTGTTCCTGCAGATCCTGCCAGCTGGAAAGCACAGGCTGTGCTGTCTTTCCCCCAAGCAGTGGAAGTGGCTCCTCTGTGAGACACCCATATGAATTCACAGGAGTCAACCTTGCCTGCCTTCCAAGAAATCCATAATCCAGTACATTGAAAGTGCTTAAAAGCAACACCCACGATGGTAGCAACAGGAATTTGTTATTAATTTATCTAAGCGTCTTTAACTTGTGTTTTGCTCACCAGGAAAACAGACCTACTCACCAGCATTATAGAAGACTTTCATATTCTGAGCATTTTACTACTGGGTGGGTAATTTTTAATCAATAGTTTTCTCCAAATATATTAAATCTCCTTCAGGTTTTTACTATCATTTTTTTTTTTGTGTGTGTGTCTTTCTTAAAATGTTTTCTTGTGTATTCTTTGTAGTACAATATTTCCAGGAAACTTCTAATGTTAACTATGTTAATTCCTTTGTCTTATGTTATTACCTTATAATAATTTAGATTTACAGAAAAAAAAAAAAGCAGAAGTTTAGAAACATCTCCAATTCCAAGTTCTTCCCTGGTTAATATCTAGTAGTAACAAAATCCATTTGTGAATTAGCACAGTTATATTCTTACTAAATAAAGTTCATTCCTTCTCATCAGTCTCTTAAATTTATTCACACCTGTTTTGTTGTTGTTCTTGTTTTTTGTCCCAAGTCTGGTTCAGAATACTGCATAAGATTTAGCTAGAATGTATTCTTAGTCTGATTTTGGCATTGACAGTTTCTTATATTTTTCTTGGATTGGGGTATACCTTATTTGGAGCAGCACTGGGTAGGCATTTTGTAGACAAACAATTCCTTGACTGGAAGAATATGATGATCTCTTACAAGTTGGTAGTAGTTAGATTATAGGGGGGGAAACGTAATGATAGAGAATACCTATTGCATGTCATGTCTAGAACATATGTCATCAACGTGAGTATGCACCGCCCATAACTTTGTTCACCGGGCTAAGGAAGTGTTTGTTGGTTTCCTCACAAAATACTTTTTTTCCCCTTCCTTCTCATACTCGTTGTATGACTTTTCTTGGGAAAACGGGAGTATACTTCAGTCAACTCCAGAGATGGTGTAAGAACACAAAGACAATAATATCCATGCCTTGTTTGACAAGCCATTAAGTTCTAGCAACAAGATGGACTGAATCACTGAAAAGTTCATGGGTTACCCCTCATGGTAGCTCTGCCCCTGCCCAGCCTGCTCAATTTGCAAGTAGTTTAGTGCTCACAAAACATTAAAAGGAGGCCTTGGGAGGCTTGTGGCTTTCTAAGCTTGCTGAATTTAAAAGTACTGTGAGCTTTTGCATCAGATGAGGTTCCCACTCTCTCCAGGAGTGAGCATGACAGTGGGAAGGATATCTTTATTAGACAACATGCAGCTATATAGAAGCAATTCAACCTGTATTATTTATATGCAAAAAGAATGAGTATACTGTTTCTTTTAAGGAGAGACCACATTAATTGCTTGAAATTATTTTACTTGAAGAATTTTCTTATGTATATGTTCATATAGTTCATCTCTTATATCAATATGCATGTGGAGATATTTCTTTTATACATGCTTATTATTTTATATTTTCACATTTTATAATATATATTTGGTGCTCTATCTGATTGGGTTCATCTACATTTGATTGAGTTCTATTCCAATTTAAGTCAATTTATTTTGTTGCTTAAATTGCATGAGCTCAGACAACGAGGAAGTCTCTTAATTTATTCTTCTGTTTCCTTAGGCAATGACAACATATCTGCTGTTTTTGAGTAGTTTACCCTTCCTGGCATTACAAGATGCTCCAGGATCATTTGTAAATCCCTGTCACATGTCTGGAATCTGTATTTTAAAAGAAGTTTTAACTTCTTATGAAAAAATCAATAGTAACAAACAATTCTCTGTTACTAAATGAATTCGTTAATACATGAAACATAGATACAAATTGCCACATTATGTATACATATATGTGAAACCTACCTTTGTATGCTTGTGTGAATCTATATTTACTTAAAAGGGAGTACACTGTGATGTATTCGATTCTAATTTATTGCAAGGATGAAAATAAACTTCACAATTTGTATATTTGTCACTATTCATTCAACAGTGAGAAACTTGGCATTAATGATCCCATTCCCAATTACCTACTGTTCAGTTTTAATGTGTAGCATTTCAACTTCATTATTATTAACGTATACATTTTACCAACTAAATCACAATTCAAGTTAATGCATTCTCAGTTTCTCTGCCCCTTTAAACGTATAGATTACATTCATTTACAAAAATACATAAGCACCTTTTGAAGCAGTCCCTTCTGTGAGATTGAGGAAGCTAACATGTTTCTAATTCAGTCATATCTTTTGTGAAACTCAAATTTTACATTGCAGTCCTCTGACCTCTCAAGTCATATACATGATATATCAATGATCACTGTTTTGTCCTTAAGTTTTGTAGGTTGTGATAGGACACTGTTGAATGTTAATATCATCATAATATAATACAGAATAATTTCACCATACCAACAATCATCTTTGTATTACCAATTTAAAGCCTTCCTTACCCTTGGCAACGAGTGATATCTTTTGTGCTCTAATATGCTATTTGTTCTTATGTATAAGTGGATTCTTACAGCATGAATTTAAATTGACTTTTCTCAAAAATGTAACATGAAATTCCTATTTACCTATGTCTTTGTGTGACTCATTGCCTTTTATTGAATGTTAGTTTACTTTATGGATACACCAAAAGTTATTAATTCATCAACTTATTAAAAGATACCTTGTTGCTTACCATTTTAGGCAATTAGAGAAAAGCTGAAAAAATATTCACATAAAAGCTTTGTGAATACAGATTTTATGCCATATTATATCCTCATCATCAATACATAAATATGCCTTTGTATCCTTTGCCATTCAAAATCTCATGAAGGTCTATTGTGGTAGCTCAATATCATTTTCCAATTATTTCCATGATATTTTCTCTAATATATTTGCACATGCTTCTATCTTTTACTTTCTTTAGACACTTGTTAATGTTTATAACTTTTATAATTAGGTGATTCTTTTCTTTTGGATGAGTTTTAGAAGTTTGCAAAATTCATTTGAGCTCTGTGTGTTTGTTTTTCTGGGACAGATTCTCACTGTGTAGTTATAACTGGCCTGGAACTCTCTATGTACATTAGGCTTGGGTTGAACTTGCATACTTCTCATTTTTTGGCTCTTTAATTTAAATGTAGATATTAAAATCCTCCTTGGTATCTCCTAAAATTGTATCACATATAGACTTTCTTCTAATGATAATTTTGTCTGGTAAGACATTATCTTCTCTTAACTTTGTCTAGTGTTTAGACATATTTGTCAAAATGCAGCAGGTTGTGTTCAGTTACTATAATTGGGTACATGGACCTTTAGCATTTTTTGAGTCTATCCAACTAAAGAGTAGAATGTGTATGTCATTTTGTGGAATGGCTGAGGCTTCATATTCCTTTAAAGATGTTTGTATGTTCTTGACATTTGTTTTATCTAGACTTTCCTTGGCCTACAAAGAATATGTATCTCTTCTAGTTATTTAATTTTAACATGTTTTTAAAATAATGAGCTCCTACTTGTGTGATTATAAGGTGCTGAACTTGGGGCACATTGTAGAAATATCCAATTAAATCTCTATCTTTTATGTACATGTATATTATGAACATGGCCATACCAAGAATTTATACAACTGAAGTCCATCATTTCTTGATTTAACATCTCTGGCTACAGCATTTACAATCTATTTTGTTGATATATTTATACTGGACTATTTTTACTTTTTTCATTTTAGGGCACACAAAGAAGGAAACAGAAAGTGGGAATGGAAAAAGTGGACTTCAGCTACTTTGGGTAATGTTACCGCAGAGTACTCTTTCATCTACCACCCAAACTAGACATTTTATATGATGAGAGATTTTGCATAAGAATTCAGCATAAATTTTCACATTGCCAACACAGCAAAATCATGAAATCCTTTGTGAATCTTAACTATTGGGAGCCGATACGTTCCTGCAATGGCAGACTTCAAAATGGCAGCACTTCTAATTTCAGTAGCTTCTTGTTTTCAAGATAATCCTCAGTCACACTACTACAATTTCTAAGCATTACAGAGTAAGCGTACTTATGGATTTATGGCTCTGAAAACTTCCTCCAAACAGTTGTGAATCCAAACTGTTTCTCTGGATCTACCCATTTCTCCAGATTTGGGGTTTGTAGTTTGCCCTGAAAATTTTAAACAGTGATGAGTGCAAAATAAGCAGTTGGCTTTCAATTTGTTGATCCTTTTCTGGCTGTGAGTTCAGGAGGAACAATTTCCAAATTCTTCACAGTTTGAAACTGAGCTCTCTCTCATCCTCATTTTAACTAATGTTAAACAAGTACTAGCACATGGGTTTCCCTTTCATATATTGTATCTAAACTAGTAATTTTATTTATATTGTTTTACCAAGTATAACTTACATTTACAGCTCCATTACTTTCTCACTATGGGCTATAATTTGTATATCAGCTGTCTATCTAAAGGATATATATATATATATATATATATATATATATATATATATATATGTATGTATATAATCCTTTAGATAGTTCTTACTTCTAACAATATAATCTAGGTCCTCCATTTCTACCTTTTCTTAAAAGATGCTTATTTTCATCTTTACTCTTTGTATTAAACAGAACAGACACACACACACTCACAATTTATGTCATGGGCCTATATAATATTTACATTGGTCTCATTCATACATACTCTCTTTACCTTTAGCAGTTGCTTATAATTATGTACATACTGAAACAATTGAGAGGGATGTATAAAATATAATATAAGCTTGTAATTTTCTACATTCAATAGAATCTAAAATTATATGTAATACAAATTTTAAGCACATTGAATTTAAAACAAAGAACCCAAAATAAAAAATTCTAAGTGAATTCAAATACAAAAAAATTCCTTCTGAATTTATTGTCAAAATGGCCTGCACCCATGTCATACTTAATGATCTAACTTTTAAACTGATTAACCTTTTAAAATTATCTCATTTCTTTTTATAATATTTTTGATTCTTTGAAAATTTCATACAATTTATTTTTATCATATTCATTCCCTTCTCTCAAATATTTCTCTTAAGCCTTGGAGTCCAGTTTTTGTTATTCAATACTTCTGTATATGGGACTGGCATTCAGATGTGGTGGATATTCTAGGTGTTACACCTTCGAAGCAAAATGACTTTTCCTCTCTCACCCACTATCAAATGCTAGGAGCTTTTATGCTAGGCATAGGATTTTGTATCCTCCACCATGCTGAAATTTTTCAGGTTCGAGTTTGTGAAGGTCTTGTATATGCCATCATAAGCATATAATGCCAGCTTCTTGAATCATTTTAATGGTGCTCATTTGTCTTATAATAGAATCAAGGGTTTGGGGCTATAGATAAGAAAATGTATGCTTGTGGTGATAGTATTTTAGAGTACAAAGGATATCTATCCTATATATACTACAAAGATCTATTTCAAAATCAAATCTAAAGAGAATAGCTCTCATTATAAGAATACAGCCATTGTAAGTGGTTCTTGAAATGTAGGTGTTTTATCTTTCTTCATTGTAATAAACTACCTGTAAAATGTTATAATTAACTGTTGTCTGAATCCATTGCTATAGTCCTGTTATGAGGCAGACTTAGATGGAGGTGGCATGGTGTGGTGGAGAAACCTACACACTTCATGGTAGTCAGGATCAGAGAAAATGACAAGAAGGGTTCAAGATGACATACATTTGTCAAGAAATGTTCCAGTGGGATACTTCTCCCAAAAAGTATCTCACTGTATCCTATTTAACTATGAACTCATTAATATCTTGACTCATTCATGAGGTTGGTATCCTCTTAATTCACAAGTCCTGATAGTCCCATCATCTGAGGAACAAAAATTCAACAAATGAAACATTGGAGTTGGGAAGTGGTAAGGGTATGTTTTATATCAAAGCTTAACAACAATTAAGCTTATAAAATTCCTATCATGACTAAGAGAAGGTTATGTAATTTTCTCATTTATATGTCCCAGTAACTATAGGAAGAAATCTCAGGGGTCTAAGGAGAATTCCTTGCACATTTTCCAACACAGGAATTAGATTTCAAAACAAAAACAACCTTGGTGATATTCTCAAATAACTTTAAGTACAGTCACAACCATAGTTTAGAACTAGTCTGAATTCTGTTTACTCAAGGACTTAATGAACCTAAAAATATCTCATCAAATTATCTTTCTATAAGCAATGACAACTAGTTATTATTGGTGAACTGCCCCACAGTTTTGATGTTACATCTTCAAATGATCTATCATAGCACAATAAAATGGAATAATTAAATATTAATTAAATGGAAATAGTGTCATCTGTGGACACCAATCCCATAGCGATGGTATTCTACACATATAATTTAGCCCTAAAACTGCATAAAAGGTAATTAGCCTGTCTAAGAAACAAATGAATCTTTCTAAAAGAAATATATGCATCTCAAATGCATCACATGATTTAAATGCTTCTGCGAAATGTGATCTTAATATTGAAAATTCAGGCAAAATGCTATTAAACAGAACCTTATACAAATCAAATAAGTACTGTCACATAGCATATCAGACATATTTGAAGTGGGAAGTCATGGATACTATGGTTGGCACAAGTGGGAACAAGAGTAAACAAAGTTGAACATTCTTGTCCCCATGACGAGGCATAAAAGATGACTTGTAGTTTGATGCAGGGAGTATCGAAGCCTGCCAGGTGAATGCAGATATATGAGGCATTGTGAAATTGCACTCATATATTTTTCCATGCCTGTGATTATTTGCTGATTTACTGTTGTCAAACTCTGGTGCTCATTCATTTAATCACAAGTCCCTTCACAACATAATTTAAGGTGATCACTCATGAGAATCTGGGTTGTGCCAGGAGCCCAGGAAACCACAGTAAATTAAGGCTCTTGTGGATTCCTTAAGGAGCAATGAATTTTTCTCCTCAAATGGATCCAACAGGAAAATGAGGCTGGAAGCCATGTGTGCTTGCAGAATTCCAAACAGCAAGATACATTTGGCAGCGTGGATAGAATTTCTCCTCTAGAGAATCCTGGAACTAGAATCTGTGGGTCATGGAACTCAATAGACAACCAAGTAATTGCAAGCCTGTGGCCAGAGCTTTGGCAGAGGGTGTCTGTCTGCCTGTGTGAAGGTTTCAGGCATTAGATCTATCTGCAGCCCACTGTGTGCCTCAAAAAGGATTTAAAATTGACTCTCACAAAAGAATGAGTTCCAACTACTTGTGAGTTTGAATATACAAACTACCTATACCAAAATATTTCATGAAGAAATCAGAGCTTAAGATTTTTTTTCTGATAATTATGGTATGGGGAATAAATGTGGTTATGAAAACCTTGGAATGTAGCATACAACATTTTAGGTGTATTTTTATCAAGAAGCCATATTGCTTAATTGTTTTATGACTGATCATCTCCAGGTAAACAATACTTATTAACAAATGCAAAAATAAAAATTTATCATTTTCATTTACATTTCTGCCAAGTCCTTTTTATTTTTTTTTTTTTTTTTGTTTTTTTTTTTTTTGAGACAGGATTTCTCTGTGTAGCTTCTGCCAACTCTTAAAACAGATTTTTTTTTTTTGGAATATGGCTCAATAGTAGAACACCTCTCTAACAGAGTTTTTAAAAAATTTATTGAAAATTCCTTAGTTTATCACCTAAGAAAGAATATTGCAAAGTCTAAAATCCACAGAATATTTGAAAGGTGCTGGGTGTGCACATTTGAAGTCACCCTGTATATGTAATTGCAAGTCTTAACATATGATTTTTGATGTTTGTGAGTATATGGATTGATATGCTAAAGGAATGCTGGCTGTATGCTTTCTTCATGGAACTAACTATTCTTATTTTATCATCTAAGAATATGAAGACAGGATTTGCTTTCTCCAGCTCAATGAGCCATTGATGCATTAAATGATATAAGATGTGAAAAATAATTTAATGACTGCTCAGTACTTATTAGTCATTATTTTATGGTAAATTTCACATTGTTCTTTTAAACAACTTGCTTTACATTTACCACCCCAAACAGTGGTTTTAGCTCTTCTCCCTTGCCATCCCTCCTTTTTGCTTCAGACTGCATTTCTTTAAATCCTTTTAGATACCCAATTCCTCCCTGATCCAGGATTTTAACACCACACTGACTCTACTTTCAACTTAAAACTCCCCAACAACATACCATTTATTTTCCCACAGTTATTCTTCATTCATACTTTCAATCAGATTTTGAAGCTCAGCTGGGTAGTCTTTCTTAAACCCCAAGGATTTTATAAATGACTCATGTACACTTCCATATCACCAAGTCACTGACAATAAAATAAGTAATTGTGCTATTCTTTTTTTTTATCACATGCATTGGTTTATTTTTACACATGTGCATGTACACATGCCACAATGCATATGTGGAAGTCAGAAGACAACTTGTAGAGCCAGTTGTCTCTTTCAACTTCTTCTCTTTGGTTTCAGGGATCAAACTCAGGATGTAAGACTTGGGATCAAGTACATTACCAGCTGAATAATCCTCTGGGTCTCACTGGTGTGTGTGTGTGTGTGTGTGTGTGTGTGTGTGTGTGTGTGTGTGTGTGTGTGTTTCCATAAAAGATCTAAAACATAAGACAAAATTGTGAGGCTTTAATCACATGTCTATTGCCAGCAAAACAGACACAAAGTGACTGCCATATAAATAATCATTCAATGTGTGAATGAATAAAAATGAAGACAAATTAACTGTTTAGCAAGAATGGTCTAGCATATATACAAATCCTAATTTGAGAATATGAAACTCATAGGCTTTCAAAATGTTTGAGAGCTGCAATGCCAATATTTCAGGCAAAACTTATTTTGATTAAAAAGAACATTCTTCACTCTGACAATATTTAAGAGACAGTTTTGCATTGCAAGTGGCACTCATAGCTTTCATTTTAATGTCATCGAAAAACACCTTGCTTCCCTGATTGGTATTTTTTCCAGTACTTTTAATATTTGTCACTTTAATGGGCATTTACCTATATTTTGTCAGCTGTGTTTATCTCTCTGAAGAACAATTTCTGACATATTCTGTGCATTTTATTTCCATTAACACCTTCCAATTGAAATATCTCCTTATTTGTGATGACTCTGACTCCTCATTTACTCTTTCAATTTTTCTCCCATAAAAGCTCAGGAAAATCTATATTTCCAATTTGAGAATGTATTTTATCCATTTAAGTAAAAATTCCCTTCTGTATCTCCCATAGAAAGCAACAGATTTCCCTTCTTTACCCCTCCTGCATATGAAGTTCTGTTTTGCCTCAAATTCTTTTGCCAAAAGTGTTGTGAAGATCTATTTTAGCTTCTTTTGAAATGACAAAATGTCTTTAAACTTTCTGAGGTGTACTTTTGCTGAATTAATATTTCAAAAATTCTGTTTATTTCTCATGCAGCATGTGTGTGGGAAGTTCAAAGGACACTGTGTAAGAGTCATTTCTCTCCTTTTCCATGTGGGTCCTGGGAATGGAACTAAGGCTTATAGTCATGGAGAGAAAGTCTTTTAACCATTGAAGCATCTGGGTGGCCCTCTTTTATTATATTTAACTTGATAATATTTGGTATGAAGGTTGGGAATTGTTGTTTGCCCTTATGTGCACAAAGTAACTCATTTAGAAACTTCATGAACCATTTCCATTTGCAAATCCTTTTTTATCTGAGGAAAGTTTATACATATACATTTCCTGGAAATATAGATACATAAAATAGATATGCAAATAAAATATGTACAGATATTAAGTCATCAAGGATTTTATTTTAAGACAATCCTTGTGCATAACATACAATTTATCATATATTAAAAACGCAGAAGCAAATTTGTAAACCATTGAAATGTGCAATTTTACATAAAGAATTAAATATTGGCTAAATATTTTATACTACAGAATGTACACCATCAGAGTTGATCAATATTTTGATTTTGTAATTATCAATATGTAGAACACTGCTTGCTTAAAAGTACAAAAATGAAAGAAGTATGTTTAGGGTTGTCTCAGAAACTTTTGAAAATCTTGTCCTAAACATAAGTCAAAGTTCATTTAATGATTTTTGTAATGAAACTCAAGTCAGCAACCCAAACAGCAATTTAAATCACCAAAGATTCTAACAAAATGTAATCCAAGGTAAAATTAAATTGAAATGCATATGATGGAGAATGATTCTGGTAAAATTAAACTATTATGTTTCTCTAAGCCTGTATGTACAGTAAAATAAATCCTGAACTCATACACTACCATGTTTCTATATTTGACCTAAGAGTTCTAAGAAAATAGATCCTAGCTGTACACTGTAGCATAATGCGTGTTCAATGTGAGGTATGCATTTGGTGTGTTCAAAACCATACTACAGTGAAATCACCAAAGTGACAGCAGCAAGTGCTCACATTTAACCCCTCAGGTTAATTAAACATTAATTTCGAATCATTTTTTGGTCATCATGGACTCAGAAACTTTTATTATTGTCATTTTTTGTGCTTCTCCTCACACAGTCAGTTAAGTGACTTCATATAACCTGGAGACACACACAATCCACATAACAAAGACTCAAATTATGCTTTCCCATGGAAGCTTGCTTTAAGTGTCTAGGTGTAGTAAATATAAAGACAGGGACTCTACTGAGAAATTACCTAGAAGACTCTTGCTACAGGGTAGAACATGCATGAAATTTCCAAAACAATTTTAATACTGTGTCATTTTAGCCATGCTGAAAATGAAAACTCCTAATGACAACAAAATATCCCACTAGATTCCTTCCTACTAGAAGGAATTCATCAAAGATTCTACTACTGAATGCTGAATAATGGTGAAGACTTTCTGGATAATTATTAAATGATATGTTTAAGAAAAAGTTTAGCTGATATTCATATTAATGTGCAAAATATACATTTTATTTATATGTAAAAAATTATGAGTATAGGAAAAATGACTTAACTTGTCAATGTAACCACACTAAGACTTAATACACAAATTTTAAAGCAAAGAAGGACATATTCTCCAATAAACAGTACTACATATATGAGATTTTATTTCTTTTACTTTGAACATTATCTTGTGCCACTTACCTTATGAGGATTATAAGAGGAGTATAAAGCAAAATTTTGTCAGTTTACCCAAATTTATTTGCATGCAATGTCTCATCTCTCACCTATATCATTTTTTTTTAATTTGAGAGATTTTCTCCAATTATTTTTATACCTTCCTAAATTCTACACCACCCCCCCCCACATACTCTTGACTGCTGAAAGGAATGTTGTACTACAGTGGGTTGGCAAACATGGCAGGGCATGTTAATTTCAGTTGTAAAGTTAATATGGGCACATGGTTTCTGTGACGTGATGCATGCTTTGTACATGGAGAATACAAGTCATTACACCTTCATCATTTCTAAGAATAATTCCAAACATTTCGACAGGTACTTGTTGTGAGAGCTTCAAAAGAATTTCTAAATTTCTCACAGTCTGTGTATGAAGCCAAACAGAGCCAGTAAAATTAATTTTAAGAGTATTTAACTCAGTGTCTTCATATTCTATCATTTAACTACATAACCAGTATAAAATTATCCAGCATTATGTGGAAGTACTGGAAAACTAATAGTGTACATTTGTATTATATTTCAATCTGACCTAGCCATAGTTTAAATCCAAAATGCCACATACGTGTCTTGTCCATTGAGTTGGGCAAGAAAAAAGCTTAAGTGAGAGAAGTACAATGGAGGGAAAAAGTAAATGATTTCTAAATCTGATAACTGAAATGATTATAATTTTAGGACAATTTTTTGAAGAATTACTTTTTTTTTTTTTTTTGGTTTTTCGAGACAGGGTTATTCTGTGTAGCTTTGCAGCATTCCTGGAACTCACTCTGTAGACCAGGCTGGCCTCAAACTCACAGAGATCTGCCTGCCTCTGCCTCCCAAGTGCTGGGATTAAAGGCGTGTGCCACCACCGCCTGGCTAGAATTACTGTTTTTTTTTTTCCAGAATATTTATTTTTTATTTTTATTATGTGTTTTAATTTTATACATGAGCCATGGGTTCCCCTATCCTCGCCCCTCCTGCGCCAACCCTCACCTTCCCCCAGCCCCTCCCCTCCATTCCCATGTCCTTCAGGACCTAGACACCCCTGGGGACTCATTTAAACCTGGTGGATTCAGTACAGGAAGGTCCAGTCCCCTCCTTCCAGGCTGAGCATGTGTCTCTATGTAAGCCCAAGGTTCCAAACAGCCAGCTCATGCACCAAGGACAGGTCCTGGTCCCACAGCCTAGGAGCCTCCAAAACATATCAAGCTATTCAATGGTCTCATGTATCCAGAGGGCCTGATCCAGCTGGGGGCTCCACAGCCTTTGGTTCATAATTCATGTGCTTCCATTCATTCGGCTATTTGTCCCTGTGCTTTTTGCAATCTTGGATTCAACAATTCACGCTCTTGCAGTCCCTCCTCATTCTCGACAGTTGGACACCTGGAGCTCCACCTGGGGCCTGGCCAAGGATCTCTGCATCCACTTCTATCAGTTATTGGATGAGAGTTCCAAGACCACTGCTAGGGTGTTTAGTCATCTGATCACCAGACTAGGTCAGATCAGGCCCTCCCTCGACCACTCCCAGCAATCTACAGAGGATATATCATTGTGGATATCTGGGGACCTCTTGAGCACTCTGCCTATTCCTGTTCTCATGTGGTCTTCAAATTTCATGGTCTGTTATTCCTCATTCTCCCTTTCTGTTCTTGATCCAGCTGGGATCTCCTGCTCCCCTAAGCTCTCTTTCCCTCAAATCTTGCCCTTCATTACTCCTACTGTTGTCCAGGTTGTTCATGTAGATCTCATCTATTTCTCTGTCATTGGGTGATCCCTGTGTCTTTCCTAGGGTCCTGTTTTCTAGGTATCCTCCCTGGAGTTGTGTAGCAGTCTAGTCATCTTTGTTTTACATCTAGTATCTTCCTATGAGTGAGTACATACCATGTTTGTCCTTCTGAGTCTGGGTTACCTCACTCAGGATTGTTTTTTTTTTAGATCAATCCATTTGCCTGCCAACCTAATGATGTCATTGTTTTTCTCTGCTGAGTAGTACTCCATTGTGTAAATGCACCATATTTTCGTTATCCATTCTTCA
Source organism: Onychomys torridus (assembly GCF_903995425.1). Taxonomy (NCBI): domain Eukaryota; kingdom Metazoa; phylum Chordata; class Mammalia; order Rodentia; family Cricetidae; genus Onychomys; species Onychomys torridus. Next base: position 26,151,167 of record NC_050447.1, on the reverse strand, counting down.
TTTGAAGGGCATCTAGGTTGTTTCCAGGTTCTAGCTATTACAAACAATGCTGATATGAACATAGCTGAGCAAATGCCCTTGTGGTATGATTGAGCATACCTTGGGTATATGCCCAAGAGTGCTACAGCTGGGTCTTTGGGGAGATGGTTTCCAAATTTTCTAAGGAAGCACCATATTGATTTACAAAGTGGCTGTACAAGCTTGCATTCCCACTAGCAGTGGAGGAGAGTTCCCCTTGCTCCACATCCTCTCCAGCATAAGCTGTCTTTTGTGTTTTTGATCTTAGCCACTCTGACAGGTGTAGGGTGGTATCACAGAGTCGTTTTGATTTGCATTTCCCAGATAATTAGGGATGTTGAGCAATTCCTTAAATGTCTTTCAGCTATTTGAACTTCCTCTGTTGAGAATTCTCTGTTTAGTTCTATAGCCCATTTCTTAATTGGACTGTTGGGCGTTTTGATGTCTAATTTCTTGAGTTCTTTATATATTCTGGATATCAGCCCTCTGTCAGATGTGGGGTTGGTGAAGACCTTTTCCCATTCTGTAGGCTGTCACATTGTCTTGTTGACCATGTCTTTGCTCTACAAAAGCTTCTCAGTTTCAAGGGGTCCCATTGATTGATTGTATCTCTCATTGTCTGTGCTACTGTGTTATATTTAGAAAGTGATCTCCAGTGCCAATGAGTTCAAGAGTACTTCCTACTTTCTCTGCTATCAGGTTCAGAGTAACTGGATTTATGTTGAGGTCTTTGATCCACTTGGACTTAATATATATAAACAGGCTGAGGAGGAAATCAGAGATACACCACCCTTTACAATAGCCACAAATGATATAAAATACCTTGAGGTTACTCTAACTAAGCATGTGAAGGACCTATATGACAAGAACTTTAAGTCCCTGAAAAAAGAAATTGAAGATGTCAGAAAATGGAAAGATCTCCCATGCTCACGGATAGCAGGATTAACATAGTAAAAATGGTGATCTTATCAAAAGCAATCTACAGATTCAACACAATCCCCATCAAATTACCAACACAATTCTTCACAGATCTGGAAAAAATAATACTCACCTTTGTATGGAAAAACAAAAAACCCAGGATAGCCAAAAGAATCCTGTACAATAAAACAACCTCTGGAGGCATCATGATCCCCGACTTCAAGCTCTACTATACAGCTACCATAATAAAAACAGCTTGGTACTGGCATAAAAACCGACATGTGCACCAATGGAATCAAATTGAAGACCCTGACATTAACCTGTACACCTATGAACATATAATTTTTGACAAAGAAGCCAAAAATGTACAATGGAAAAAAGAAAGCATCTTCAACAAATGGTGCTGGCATAACTGGATGTCAATGTGTAGAAGTCTGCAAATAGATCCATATCTGTCACCATGCACAATATTAGAATTACTGTTTTTAATATGTAGTTTTAATTATCATGTTGCTTCAATTCAGTTCATGAAACTTGGTAAAAGTAGTTTACTTTGTACATACACAAATGTATATTTTGTTCTTCATTATATCACTCTTTAGATATTTAAAATATCTCATTATTAAAAACTTAATTAACTCTCTTATTTTGTAATTATTTTGTGTTATACAAATCAGAACCGTGTGCAATAAAATACCAAAATACTAGTTTGAAAGGCAATTTGAAATTACCTTGGAATTAACTACAGTATGTTTAGATCTTTAACTAACACTAAACTGCCAAGTAAACAACATTAACATCTCTGGTGGCCTTTGACCATTTTAGTATAATTTGCTTAATACTGAGAATGAAGAAATATATAGCCTTTTAAGATTAATTAAAGGATAAATAATTTTAAAACAACAAGAAAAATAGTAAAATATATTTAAATTTTTGTTCAGGTTATATTTAGTAAGTTAATCAATTTGGTATGACTTATATCAGCTAATATCAAAATTTTCTCTAGTCCTTATTTTTCTCATTTTTAAGCAATGTTTAGAATCACCTGATAGGACTGCTGAGGGAAAAGATCTGTGTCTAGCACACATATTTAAACTTATTCATTATACAAATATCTACTTTTGTCTGAAATGTATCATTCTTCTATATCAAGTAGAAAGACGTGGGATTTATTATTATTATTATTATTATTATTATTATTAGTAGTAGTAGTAGTAGTAGTATTTGTGAATGGACTTCCACACCTAAGGCTCAGGGAATATTGTGGAAGCGGTAGTGAAAAGAGTGTAAGAACCAGAGGATCAGGGAGTTTGCTGTGAGAATGTGTCTCCTAGAAATGTCAGAAGCTATTCCCATATAGTCTCACCAACATACTTGCCCAAACATGAGCTGAACCAAGATGGTAACAATAGACACACTGAAGTGGATCACAGAAATCCACAAGTCCTCAGTCCTACACAAAGGACTACAGGCATCTAAGGAATACTGAGCATGGGAGAAATGGTCTTCCCTATGCAAGATCACACCAACTGCTTATAAAATTCCAAATGGTCAGCCCCAAACACCAAACACACATACACATGTAGCATCATAAAGACTGAGCAGGTTATATTTAGTAATGCACACACACACACACACACACATAACATCATAAAGACTGAGCAGGTTATATTTAGGAATACACACACAAACACACACACATGCACACACACACACACACACATATGCAGGCAGCAATAATTATTACAAAGAAAGCAAGAATTTGATTATGAGTGAAGAGGGGTACATGGGAGGCTTTAAAGGAAGGAAAAGAAAAGGAGAAATGTAATTATAACCTCAAAAAAAAAGTAACTGAAAGATTAAAGACTGAGTGCAGAATGCCCCGTATGTGCTTTACCATTTTCGTTTGGTTTTCTTTTGACACAAAGCGATTGCACTTCCTTATAGGTATTGTGTTTTATACATTCATGCATTATATAATAATTGAATCAGAGTAGTTATACCCATTATCTCAAATATTTACCATTCCTTTGTGCTTACACCATTCAAATTCCTCTCTGGTAGCCTTCGCTGGGTTAATTGTATACTAGAACTTGAAAGAGTCTATCCAGACCATGAATGGTCCAGCCTGTCCCCTTCATCTTCTCCTTCTCCTCCTTTTCTCCTCCTCCTCCTCCTCCTCCTCCTCCTCCTCCTCCTCCTCCTCCTTCTTCTTCTTCTTCTTTTCTTTCTACCCTTCTGAGCCTTTGGCAAACATTCTTCTCTCTACTGCATGAAAATCAACAATTTTATGCCATACATGTAAATGAAACCACACATTGTTATATGCTTTTCTGTATGCACTGCCCTTTCTGAAGACATGTATATAACCATATACTTTGTTAAACAATCGCACCACTGAGCACATAATTGAAAAGAAAAGAGACACCTGAATTCACATACAAAGTTCACAATAGAGAACCAAGCCACATTTCTAACAATTAATGGATTGCATTTTTCTTTTTCAAAAGTTTTTCTTTTATTTTTATGATTGTAATATAATTGTATCCTTGACCCCTTCCATTCCTTCCCCCAAACCCTCCTTTATCCTCCTCCTTGCTCTGTTTCAAATTCATTACAACTTTTCTCAGTAATTGTTGATACTTACACACACACACACACACACACACACACACACACACACACATATATATATATATATATATATATATATATATATATATATATATGTATTGCAAAGTATATGAACACTACCTGCTCAGTCTGTAAAAAGTTACTTGTATGTATTTTTTCAGGGCTGATCATTTTGGGGAGATTGTGTCTTCCAGTAATGTCAGAAGATACACCCGAATTGTCTGACCTACATGACTGCCTTAAATGAGCTGGACAAGGACAGCAATGATAGACATACCAATGTGGAAAGGAAACTCCACAAGCCATCAACCCTATGCAAAGTACTACAGGCAACTAAGGACTACTGAGAAAGGAAAAAATAGTCTTGCCCAGAGAACACAGCAACTGGAATGGATTTTCATTGTTTGTCTTGTTTTGTTTTTGTTTCTGATTTTTTTTTCTCCTGAATTTAGGAGATATTCCCATTTTTTTTCTCTGCATTTGCACTAAATTATAAGAAAATGATGACTCCTAGTGTACTGATAGGTACTATTTGTGATGTAGATTTACTATAATGATACCACATACTGCTTTTTTATATGAAAATATCTTTGAATGACTTTATGAAAACAGCTTTTCCATTGAGAAAATATTTATCCTCTTGACTTTCTTTCTCTGCCCTTGATTTTCCTTCAACTAGATATCCTAAGTTAGGAAGTCATGTACATAGTTCAGACCTAAGAACACACCATGACACTGACTCCACTTCCCTGAATAACCTTTTCTTTTTGCATTAACTGGTAGTGTACAAATGGGCTAAGACACATGACCCATACAGATTTGTATTAAAGTTGCAGTCAAAATTTTCTGTCTGCCCACATACTCTCTGTGTTTCTCTGTTTCTGGATTGTTCTAGGCCTCTCTGCTGATCTCACTTGAGGAAATAGGAGTATACCGAGAATATTAACATCAACTTTTAAAATATGTTTGAGTTTAGTTAAATGAAAAATATTGGATCAAATATTCACCTTATAAAGGCTATTTCAATCATGATTTTTATTGAAGTTGTGTCTATTTGCAAAGCTTGTAGTAAACGTTCTTTCTGTGTATACAGAGAACAATGAGAAACCTGAGGACTCATCTGTATATATGTACAGTATCCACTTAATTTGCATTAATAAAGATTTAACAGTAGCAAATTAATTTGTGAGGGGACTTGAGTGGAAGTCCATAAATGAACCCTGGAGAGCTGTTATGAAACCACTGAGAATAGGAAAGGCATTTAGTGTGAGCTGTGTCTGGGAAAGCTCAGCAGCAATGCCTGCTCTGTGTATGGTGTGAGCTTTGCCTTGTAGTGCAATGTCACTACAAAAAGAAGAAAAGCCTAGGTCCCTGAGTCATAATGACACATCTCATTGATGAATCAAAGAGCAGTCCTAAAATGATCTTCTTGTCCTTCATTTATAAAGTGTATATGTTTTTAATGCCCATCTATTATGTGCTTGTCTATGCTTTAGTTTCTGGAGACACAGTAATGTCCAAAAATGCTGCTCCCATATTCACACTGAATTTATATGAATTTAAAAAACCAGTATTTTATATATTAAATCTTCTATTGCAACTGCTACAAAATAGAAATAAACAGGTCCTGCAAAAATGTAACATTGAGAAGGGGCTGTAGTTTGATTGAGAGTAAAACATTACTGAGAAAGATTTCAATGATATTAAGAAGACAGAAGAGCACAGAAGAAATGTGGGTAGCAGATTAGCAGCAGAACATCCACAAGATAACCAGGGTGAGAGAGTCTACACACGAATTAATCCAGTGATAAGATACCATTTCACCTATGACTTAGAATTGGACTTTTTAATGAAAATTCAACAGAAGGTATATTTTTCTAAAATTCTCTTGTTGATTTCATCTCGTCTGTGATATGTTGAATGACTTTTTGAACAGACATGAATGCAAAGAAGGTGAAATAGAGTTAATATTAAAGTGGTTCAGGCCTTAAATTGTTGTAGTGGCAAATGAATGTTGTTCAGTAAAAGATTTCAAAAGCTAATGGGCCAAACATGTAAGGAACAGGATGTGGACAGGCAAGGAAAAGAAGGAAAAACAGTAGCTCTGGGTATTATAATGTGAGCAATTAAAGAAGTGTCAGGGCATTTATTGTCTATAGACAGGGAAGGAGGTGCTTGGGGGATAGAAATCGAATGCTGCTTACATATATTGATTTTATGATAACTATTTCATTCCCCCCTTCCTCTTGGATAACTGAGTTCGGAGTTCATCAAAGAAGAGAGTCATAAAAGATCCAGAACTCTGACAGGAGTCTTAGTCACTAGAGAAATACACATTTTTTGATAATCAGTGTTACTTGCCTGTAATTAGTTGCATGAGTAATACTGAGAATGAAGATGAGTAAGCACTGAGCTGTTTGCAGGCTGTACAAGCTGCTAGCACATCTATGAATCTCATGCTTCCCAGTGAATAGTATAAAAATTAAGAGGGTCTCTTCCATGTAAACTGTCTTCTAAAATTTACATGATGCAGAGACCACTGCCATGACATGTTCTGGTTCAAGACATGCCAATTCCTTGGTGAGTACCATGAGATACATCATATAAAGACAGGCCAATCCTACCATCATGAGGAATATCCTGAAATCCACATATGAATAATTTCCTATTTTTGTAACTCTCAACAATTATTAGAATTAACATCTAGAAGCCTATGAAAGAAATCATGAAAAATGAATATTATTTATTGGCAATTACCATCACCAAAAGTTGGCAAGACAGTTTTTCTGAACTGTGCTAGAATGAGATAGTCTGACCAACCTGTGTTTCCTTTAGTGAGTCAGCACAATGGCACCATACTGATGGTTGATTCTCAGAATGCTGGCTTTTTTCAGGGTTTGCAATGTGTTTGGTCTCTTTAAAGAACAAAGTTAAAAATGTTTCTCATTTCATAATACTTGCCTTTACACACTATCCCTTGGCCAGTGATAATGACAGTTTAAAGCAAGGCCCTGGCTCTTAGAACAATAGAAAATTTTCTGTTTATTTTAGATGATAAGCTTGCCACATATATTTATAGTCATAATTTGTTCTTAGTAATAAAAAAATCTCCCAAATGAGTAGGTGGTCTAGCTACTCATCCACATTTAGTGGCTTTCATTTTGTTCTTGGGAAGATTAGGTAGCTGGGTCATCACAAATGTGCTAATTAAAGTATCCCTGGGCTCCATACTTCACACACACCTATTAAACACTACTCTTCACTTCTACAGGGAAAGGCAGGAAACTTAGAGAGTATTTTCTAATTAGCATCCTAACTTTTCAGCTCTACAGAGCATCCACTCAAAACTATCACTAGTCATATATAGGAGACTAGAAAAATTAAAATATAGTTTCAAACATGTTTTGAGAAAAATACTGAAAAAAATAATAACAATAAACAATGAATGGGATTTGTTGTGGAGTCAACTTTTTAAAGGACTTTTGTGTTTCATTTTGTTCTCTATGTATGGTATTTGTTCAATTTGTACTCTCACCAAGCTAAGCAAGGAAATCTGTGAGGTCTTCAATGTTGATTGCACTGTTTTTGTTGGTTTTTTTTTTTTTTTTTGGTGCTGGGGTTTGAATTTGGGCCCTACACATCCATACAAAGTAAGGTATGCCTCCATTGATCTTGTTCCAACCACTGTTGTATCTCTCTTGTTCCAGCTCTCACATCTGATGAGTACAAGATAAATATAAATTAATCCCCCATTCCTTAAAAGCAAACAGCAAGTCCCATTTCTGTTATTATTAGAATCAGGAGCACATGTGAAGAGCGCATTAAAAATCACACTCCAATACAACAACTGACAGTCAGTGACAATCTAATTGCATTTCTGCCATCCCAGAGAAGCTATTTGTTGTCACTTATAATGATGCTACAAATTAACTATCAACTGGAAAGAGACAGTTTTAGTTGCAACCTCTTCACAATTTAAAGCAGGTCTTTGGTACTGAACACATTACTGGAACAGCTAAGTGTTCCTAGAAAGCAAATGTGGCTCTCCTTTTTGCTACATGCCACATGTTATAACCAAAAGGGGAATTGCAAGATGGCCTGTGAACTGCTGGAGCATCAACTGAGGGAAAGCACTGGTGACATTACTGAAAAGTCACTGTATTGCTAATAGCTTCCTGTGTATGAAGTGGAGCAGGAGGCATGGGTTGAATTATAAATGGAGCCTCTCAATATTACTCAGTTGCTCATTTCACATGCTGCATGGAAGGATTCTAGTAAAGAGCACGGACTTGTAAGATATATCAGTTTGATTCTGATCAGTCATTTTCTACAGTTGATGGCTCTTCATGATGTAGGTAGGCAGCAGCCATGTGTGGTTTTGTAAATTTCAATTAATTAAAATAATATAAAATGGAAACAAATGAGATACACAGTTACATAAAACTCTAGTTACTAGAAGCCATAGTTATGGTTTCATGTCATGTGCTCAGACACTCAGGACACATCTGCCAATCAGAGAACGTTCTGATGAACAGCACTATTTTCGACAGTCACTGTCCCCTTCATAGCTACATAGTAATCCAACCAACCTCTACTGCACTAGATCATAAACTTCTGTTTCCCCTCTAGTTGCCTTCCCTATTAACACTTCTGAACTCAGATACCTGGCACAACATCAAAACTTAAAACAGGCTATAGTTTCCTCTTGTACAACCCACTTTTAAAATGTCTTTCTGTATATTGGAGTAAAATACAAGCTTTTTGCCTCTTTCCACCAAACTTCATATAACATGGCTCATATTTTGTTGTTCAAATTTTAAATGGTCTTATGGCAAAAAACTCAGAGCCAGATATTGGGATGCAGGCTGAAAGATCAGAGAAGCAAAGCAAGACACAGCCAGCCTCACCTTGCCAACTCCCCAGTCAATCTGTTTCCTTAGACTGAAAGCCTCTGAATTCTTACCTGAAAGGGTCTCAGCTGAACTGCTTTAGTTCCTGATTCCTCATGCCTTATATACCCTTCTCTTCCCTGCCATCACTTCCTAGGATTAAAAGCCTGTGTGCTTCCTGTGTGCTTCCAGTGTGCTTCCCAGTACTGGGATTAAAGATGTATGCCATCACTGCCTGGTTCTGTTTCCAGTGTGGCCTTGAACTCAGAGATCCAGATGGATCTTTGCCTCCTGAGTGATAGGATTAAGGGTGTGTGCCGCCACTGTCTGGCCTCTATGTCTAATCTAGTGGCTGGCTATGTCCTCTGACCCTCAGGCAAGTTTTATTAAGGTACACAATATATCATCACAATATTTACCTATTTTAACGCATGCCCTATGTCTTTCATCTCCTCTTCTTCTCTTTTTACTACTTCCACGATAGAACAGCTCCTTTGAATTCTCCAAACATGTCTCTTCCTTATATACTTAGCATGGTAAATCTTATCATTTGAAATGTTTCTGTCCTTTATTATCAAATAATTTACTTGAGTTAAATAAATTCTCTAATTTGGTTTATAATCTCATGTATAGTTACTTGCTTATAATTTTCCATAATAATTTCTTTGTATGGTTTTTACCATTGTTTGACAATCTGCTTGCTAATACTATATTTCCTTATTTATTGTTTGCTATTATCTACTATATTATAGAAAGCCTTATCTGTATCTTTTGTTCAGTGATGACCTTTAGTGCCTAGCAAGTCCTTTGGTAAGAACAAGCACTTAGTAAGCAATTTTAATTGTTGAATAGGCCATGGAAATTTTGAATATATTATTTTGATTCCAAGTGCTGCCAAAAAATATAAATGCACTCATCATTTAACTTTAACAGTTTCATTCTGAAGTAGATACTATTTTTAATTCCATGAGGAGGGAAATGCCTCAGTAATATTAATGCCCTTTTTGTTTTTGAACAATTAATTTTTAGATTTTATAATTAATGCATAATAACTTTATATTTATTAGGTGTTTTGTGATGCTTTGATACATGTGAGTATTGCTCAGATCAGATAAAGGTGTCTAAAAAAAACAACTTTTAAACGTTATTAGTGAGAATGTGAATTTTTACAGACATAACCAAAATGAGTATAGAGGGTCCTCAGAAAAATTAATGGAGAACTCTAGCAGTATTAAGCAATCAATCATATTGCTGAACATTTGTTCTCCTAATCAATGATAATAGAAAACTGTGTGGATATCTTAGCTTAGATAGCTGCTAAAATCTTTGTTAAGGAAAAATCATGCAATTTGCAAGAAATTCAAAACAGTGGAAGTCTTGGTGAACCTTAACAATTCCTTTCCCTGAATTATCCACTTCTATCTTTCTTCCCATCTCCTTGATTCCTAAATTATATCTGCAAGTTTTCTGCTTCTTGGATCTAGCAAAGGTTCAAAAGGTCCACATAATTTGTTCTTGTAAGTCATTCACAAATTAAAGTTGAAGTTTGATGCTCAAATCAGTGCTACCAAGTAGACAACTCTGTAAGAACAGCAACATGAAGTAGATAAATTGAGATACTTGAGTCTCTCTTTCTATGCATGTCCCTCTTTCTGTATGATTATTTATATGAGGTATGATCACTAAATTAGAGTTGGGTACATTTCTTAAATTCTTTAATCATTGAAAACAATACGTTTGTTAGCTTGAACACTTGATTGTTAGACTCCAAGAAACAACCAATACTTTCAATGTGAAAACACCTCTGTGCTTGTCTATTTATACCTGTGAGGCCTCAGGAAGACCTCCAAAAAAATCCCTCTAAAAGAGAAACACATACTTATCATTGATTAATGAACTCATTTTTATCTAGATAATATAAAGACTTACCCATCCAACTGCAGAGCTCGATTTTTGTTGTTATGGTTTTCCTTTCCTTCTTTCCTTCTTTCTTTCTTCCTTTCTTTCCTTCCTTCTTTCTTTCTTTCTTTCTTTCTTTCTTTCTTTCTTTCTTTCTTTCATTCATTCATTCATTCTTTCTTTCTATGTACTCTTTTTATGCAGTGAGGTGACTTGGACACAATTTGAATGGTTTTACTCAAAGACAGGTGATTTTGAAAAAACAAAACACACAAAACATTCTGAAAGAGTAATAAATCTCTTGGTGAATCTACCTTTAAAGAAATGGGAATGGAACTGATCATCATCTTTCAGGAAGTTAACAATTAACTTGTCAGCCTAGTTGAAGACAGAGACCTGTTTGGCTACATTATTTACTAGAGAAGCATTAACTACATAAGATCACCAACTCATGTCTCAAACCTTATGAAATGTGTGAATACCAGAGAAAAGTAGCTTATAGTGTTATGAAGAAACAAACACTCAGAAGAAATTAAGAGGCTAGGTACTCATATCTTCTTGTTTGGGAAATTAATAAGTTTATCACAGAATTGTAGATCTCTGAGCAACTGAAAAGCAATGAATATTTAGAATGGAATTTCAGATAATAAATGTGACTTGTCCAAATTCACAGAAATATTAGGTGGTAGATGTTCAATTACAGTAAATTTTCAAAAGAACTGTGGACCAATAGCTGAGGAACCCCCATGGTACTGGATTAGGCCCTCTGGAAATGTGAGACAGTTGTTTAGCTTGAAATGTTTAGGGGGTCCTCAGGCAGGCAGTGGGACAGGGCCCTGTCCTTGGTGTACCAGCCAGCTTTTTGGAGCCCAGTGCCTATTATGGGACACGTTGAGGAGCCTTGGTGCAGGGAGGAGGGCCTTGGACCTGCCTTAACAGAATGTACCAGGATCTGCTGACTCCCCATGGGAGACCTTGCCTTGGAGCAGATGGGAATGGAGGGTGTGTTGGGGGAGAAGGCTGTGGAGACAGGAGGAGGAAGGAGAGGGGAATGTGTGGTTGGTATATGAAATGAATAGAAACTCTCTTAATAATAATAAAAAAAGAAAAAAAGAAGAAAGATGGATAATAAAACTGAAACACACAAACACACACACACACATACACACACACATACACACACACACACACACACACAGAACTAGTTCATAGCTTTAAATTCTTATAGGCATTTATGTTGCAAATTAAGAACAGATTTTTATGAGTTAGATTTTTAGATTTAAGTGAGTATTTTTTGTTTGTCCATTGAGTAAAAGATAATTTGGAAAAAAATATTTTTGCCTCTAAAACAAACCAAGAAGAAAATAAAAACAATGACTGACCTAGATGGCATAACACGCTTAGAAAGGCATGGGGTTCATCCTGTGTGAACTCAGGTTACATCTGTCACATCTTTTGCTTTCAGGAATCACTCAACTTGATGTTTTGTCATTAAATGAAAACATGGTACTTAAAATTAGAAGATATGCAATATGATTATCACAAAGTACAGTTTCAGTCTGTCTTTGTCTCTCAATTCTATATTTGTCCTCACTTAGAAAGATATTCCTCCACCTCTATTCTCACAATCTGTTCAGCATTTCCCCCTAAAACAATCATACCCTGCTATGGATATCGCTCTGTGTAAATAAAGTTCTGATTGGCCAGTGGCCAGGCAGGAACTATAGGCGGGACAAGAGAGAAGAGAATTCTGGGAAGTAGAAGGCTGGGGAGAGACACCGCCAGCTGCCGCCATGAAAAGCAACATGTAAAGACACTGGTAAGCTACACGCCATGTGGCAAAGTATAGATTAACAGAAATGGGTTAATTTAAGATAGAAGAAGTAGATAACAAGCAGCCTGCCATGGCCATACAGTTTATAAGCAATATAAGTTTCTGTGTGCTTTCTTGGTTGGGTCTGAGTGACTGTGGGACTGGCGAGTGAGAGAGATTTATCCTGACTGTGGGCCAGGCAGGAAAACTCTAGCTACAAATGGTGCCCAACGTGTTGGCAAGAATTTCCACCTAAAACCTAAGCAAAAAGATTCTAAAACAGAGCTAAAAACAGCTTCCTAGTTGTCTTTCTCAAGGTAGCGGCAGCCTGCCAGTTTGAGCTACTATGGCGGGTTCCTGGCATGTGGGTCTGACCTGCAGTGTGGCGGGAATGAGGAGTCTACAAGCAGTACTTTGCTCTGCTGCATGGTGGATTTAGCCTTTGCTAGTTAAAAAAAAAAACAAAAAAAGTTTCTGGGCTATGCGCTGCTTTGATAGAACTGCTTCTGATGGTTAATGGTACACATGGCTCCAGACCCAGAGCTGGTGGTAAACTGTACCACCGCCATGTTGGGAAGCTGAGGTGGGTGGAGCCAACAGCCACAGTGGTGTTTCAATCTTACAAAGATGGATATTACACAGAGAATCTGGTTTGTCTTGTCTTTGGGATTTTTAACTACAGAAAAAGATTTGATCGTCAAAGCTGTTGAGTTAAACAAATATGTAAATTTTAAAGGTACCTTGACTTCAAAATTTAAATTTAAAAACTCTAGCTACAATACCCTTTCCAGTACTCTATATTTATCACATTAAAATAAAATAAAATAATAATAATAATAATAATAACAATTTTTGGATTCACATTGGTGGCTAAGCTAAATCCAAGGTAATTTCAATTTCAATATTTATAAACATTGCAGGAGAATGTGGAGGGGAGTTTTCTTGTTTACTATAATAATGCCAACTCTGTTACACTAAATTATTAACTTATTTATTGAGTGTAAAGTACTGCTCTTCCTAAGTTAAAGTGCTACTGAGCATTGCAGTACCAGTAAATAATCTAAGTCAAACTTGGGAGTAGATAACTTTGTAAGGTCGTGGATCACATCTTCACTCTTCGCTATCATTGCTGCTGACAGCGTCTAATGTCTTGCTACAAATAAATTAAACATTCAGTGCTTATTAAATAAGCAATGCATTACTCATTAGCCTGAGAGTGATTCTTGAGCTTGAAGGAACCCGAGGGCACTACTTGACAAAAATGGAATAGCTCAGATTCACTGCAAACCATGACTAATACACAAGGCTCATTTTCAGAAATATTGAGTTGATGTCACATGCTTGAAAAAAAAAGACAAAAGAAAAAAACTCAAGCATAAGGAAAATGACTCCCTTCATGACATCTTCCCTAAAGACTTCCGCAAAGACAAGCTGATATGAGTGCCTGGTCAAACACAGGCACTCCTGCTGGGGAGGAGGAACTGAGATCTGAGAAAAGATTTTGATCAGCAGGAGGGTCTCTTTGGAAGAATAGAGTGAGGAGAGTCTGTCTGCCAGACAGTTTATGGATGGATGAGCAGCTGAATGGCTTGATGAGATAAGAGGGAATACTTCTAAGGCCACTTTCCTCAGGAAAAATTTTCCCATCCATATGATAGGACTTGGCTGCTTTACAAAGGCCTAATTTACCAGGCTATATGTATCTTGATTTCTGAATGGAAAAGGTACGAATACTAAGACTTTAATTATGTGAAATATGTAAGTTAATTTGTAAATATGAATGCATTTAGAAATACCTACAACTACAGATGAAGACAAAGATAATATTGATATTCATTTGTTCTCTTTTGACAAGTCTTCAGAGTATGGTGAAGTACATAAAATATTATAATTAATGTAGACTCACATTTACAATTCATAAAATCAGCATTCCAAATAAAATATTCCCTAGGATTTTCACACAATGATTAAGGAAAATTTTAGCAGACATCCAACAGAAATTATTTCAGATTTCTTTTTCTTCTTCCTTTCTTAGTTTGCTTTTGTTCTTGTTTTTCGTTTTTTTTTTTTTTTTTTTTTTTTTTCCGAGACAGGGTTTCTCTGTAGCTTTGGAGGCTGTCCTGGAACTCGCTCTGTAGACCAGGCTGGCCTCGAACTCACAGAGATCCACCTGCCTCTCCCTCCCGAGTGCTGGGATTACAGGCGTGCACCACCAATGCCTGGCTTGTTTTTCATTTTTGATCGAGTCTCTCTACATAGTGCTGGCTATCCTGGAACACACTTTGTAGAACAATCTGGCATTGAACTCACGGAGAACTGCTTGTATCTGTCTCCCAAGTGCTTGGAATAAAGGCACACTTCACCATGCCTGGCCAGATTTCTTTTGTTGTGCCTTCTTAACTAAAGACTCCAATTGCTTAAGACTTTCAAAAGAAAACTGTCTGGGATGGAGAAGCAGCACTGTGTTAAGATACTTGCTCTTGCAGAGCATCTAGGTTCAGCTGCCAGTACTATATCAGAGTTATCTAGTGCTTCACTTTTTTCATATCCTATACCTACTTTTTGCTCCCTCAAGTATGACACAGACACATGGGGCAGGCAGATATGTAGGCAAAACAGTCCTACATATAAAATAAATTTAGAAATAATTATTTTTAAAAACAGTGGTGTATCATGGTGCATGCCATTAATCCCAGCACTCAGTATAACCTCAATAAGTTTGAGGCCAGCCCCATCAACATTTTAAGTCCCAGGCTTGCTATGGCTACACAGTATGACCCTATCTCCAAAGAAGAAGAAGAAGGAGAAGGAAGAGGAGGAGGAGGGGGAAGAGGAGGAGGAGAAAGGAAGGCAGGGAAGGAAGGAAGAGAGAGAGAGGGAGAGAGAGAGAGAGAGAGAGAGAGAGAGAGAGAGAGAGAGAAGAAAGAAAGAAAGAAAGAAAGAAAGAAAGAAAGAAAGAAAGAAAGAAAGAAAAAGAAAGAAAGAAAACAGCACCACCCTTTTAGATATTCCACAATTTCAGGAAATAAAACTATACTTCATAACATCTTCCGTTATTATAAAAATGTACTATTTATGTCCTTATAAATGTGACTTGCGTGTAGGGCATACAGTCTTTTGTTGAATGTATCACATACCAATAAATGCACCTATGCATTTACATACATATACAAATCACATCTTTGAGATTTCATTAATTCCCTTTGAGGTCTCTACATTAAAGAACTATTTTAAATAAGGATATCATTTAAAAATGATTTCCTAGAATATATCTTGATGTATACTATGCTACTAACTGTTGCTAATTTTATTTAAAGTAAATCAATATGTTCTCTGTTGTTTGCCGCATTATATGTAGTAGATACCTTAAGGGAATTACACAAAGTTATTTCCCATCTTCTTAGATTATGCACCATCACTGTATTTTAATTTTTTATCAAATCTAATTCTGTCACAATAAATTTTCAATATTTAATTTCTTTGTAAATATGAAGGTAGTACTTTCCCATGAATCAGCCTAATACTTAAGACATGTGTGGCCTTCAATGACATTGGAATTTTGAATTTAGAGTAAATAAATATTAATCCCCAAATGTCCATCTCTTGCATCTTTTGAGAGATGACTTAGAGATGATACATTATAACAAAATAGTCTAAAAATAACAGTAATATAATGATTATATATCATAAACTCTTCAGTCAGAAAAAAAAATCAGTAAGAAAGCAATCACTCACTGTGCAGTTTGAAAAGAAAATGTTAATCTCAATGATGCAAGGAGGAAGATCACCAACCCAAATTATCATGGCCAAAGTACTTAAAGGAAACAATCAGTTAAAGCCACCTTTTTATTCATGTACACTGGCTTCAAGGTTCATAAGTTCAGCACTGAAGAGGAAGATGAGGTTTCTATAATTCAAGGCTTGGGGGTTCCAAAATGAGGATTTGGCAGGCAAAATAGTAGGGGTTACAAGAGCAGAAAATAAACATAACAAGTTAGTCATAAAGACATTCTGAAATAAATACATGGTTATAACATGGGCACAGCAAGGAACTCATAACAACAGGTAGTCATAATAACATTTTGAAGCAAAGGTAGGGCTGCAAGATGGTTTTGAAACAATGGCATAGTTATCATTTCCTGGAACAGGCAGTACAGAAACATTTATAGTTACGGTTATAGGTGGAGCATATACTAATCCGTGAGAAACAAATTTAATCATAAAAAGGAATGAACCTTGTTTGTCTTTTCTATAAGATAGTTTTCAAGCCTAAGTCAGCATGCCAGTGAACTCACTTTGAAAAGTGGTATTTAAAGTGCATATTCTTGCACATATCTGTAATATAAGAACTTATAATTAAAATATACGATTCAGAGCTGTAGAGTGTCTAAATAAATCCAAACCAACAAACAAAAAAAAGTTTTGTAAGTTGGGATATAACATAAACCAGGATTTATAAAGTCCTTATAGGTAATACCAAGGTTCAAGTTACTTAATTTCATAGGAACTGTCATTTGCTCTCTGAAAGTTTTATTATTATTATTGTTATTATTATTATTATTATTATTATTATTATTATTATTATTATTAAAATGGCAGTGGTAGCACACCCCTTTAATCTCAGCACTCAGGAGGCAGAGGCAGGCAGATCACTGTGAGTTCCAGGTCATCCAGGTCTACAGAACTAGTTCTAGGACACCTAGGGCCATCACACAAAGTAACCCTGACTCTAAAAAACATGCAAAAAAAAAAATGAAAAAAGAAAAGGAAACTCTGAATTATTATTTTTTAAACTTTTTTTTTGAATTTTTTATTGTTATATTTGTGTTTTAATTTTACACATCAGCCATGGATTCCCCTGTCCTCCCCCCTCCCACACCCACACCCACCTTCCCCCCAGCCCCTCCCCTCTATTCCCATTTCCTCCAGGGCCAAGACTCCCCTGGGGATTCATTTAAACCTGGTGGATTCAGTACAGGCAGGTCCAGTCCCCTCCTTCCAGGCTGAGCAAAGTATCCCTGTGTAAGCCCAAGGTTCCAAACAGCCAGCTCATACACTAAGGACAGGTCCTAGTCCCACAGCCTGGATGCCTCCCAAACAATTCAAGCTATTCAGATGTCTCACTTATCCAGAGGGCCTGATCCAGCTGGGGGTTCCACAGCCTTTGGTTCATAATTCATATGCTTCCATTCGTTTGGCTATTTGTCCCTGTGCCTCTCCAATCTTGGTCTCAACAATTCACATTCTTACAGTCCCTCCTCTTTCTCGACAATTGGACACCTGGAGCTCCACCTGGGGCCTGGCTGAGGATCTCTGCATCCACTTCCATCACTTATTGGATGAGAGTTCCAGCTCCACTGGTAGGGTATTTGGCCATCTGATCACCAGACTAGGTCAGAACAGGCTTTCTCTCAACCATTGCCAGCAGTCTACAGAGGATGTATCATTGTGGATTTCTGGGGACCTCTCAAGCACTCTGCCTATTCCTGTTCTCATGTGGTCTTCATTCATCATGGTCTGTTATTCCTCGTTCTCCCTTTCTGTTCTTGATCCAGCTGGGATCTCCTGCTCCCCTAAGCTTTCTTTCCCTTAAACCTTGCCCTTCATTACTCCCACTGTCGTCCAGGTTGTTCATGTAGATCTCATCCATTTCTCTGTCATTGGGTGATCCCTGTGTCTTTCCTAGGGTCCTGTTTTCTAGGTAGCCTCCCTGGAGTTGTGTAGCAGTCTAGTCATCTTTGTTTTACATCTAGTATCCTCCTATGAGTGAGTACATACCATGTTTGTCCTTCTGAGTCTGGGTTACCTCACTCAGGATGATTTTTTCTAGACCAATCCATTTGCCTGCAAACCTCATATGTCATTGTTTTTCTCTGCTGAGTAGGACTCCATTGTGTATATGTACCATATTTTCGTTATCCATTCTTCAGTTGAAGGGCATCTAGGTTGTTTCCAGGTTCTGGCTATTACAAACAATACTGATATCAACATAGCTGAGCAAATTATTTTTTAAAGTCAGTATGTAGGGTAGCATATAAAAGATAATGGGTTTCATTCTCATGTTTCATGAAATTTGTTTTCAAGTAACTCCCTGTCACTCTGCCTCTCCCTGGTACTTCTTGTCTCATGTGTTTTTGTGGTACCCTTCCTTTCCACTATTAGTTCATTCCCTACTTCTGCATTCTTGAATATGTATTATATTAACCTGTCTTCCTCCTCTCTCATTATATCCTCCAACTTTCCTGACTCAAATATACATATATAAAGACACATACTCACACATGCATGAAAATTTAAATCTAGAGTAAACATACATGAGAAAATGTGAAGCTTTTCTGAGTTTGGATTATTTCACTTATGTAAGGACAAGTAAAAATTAAAAATAAAAGAAGAGGAAAATTAGCTTCTTCTGTGGATGAGTTCTTTTATGGTTTCTCTGATGCAGAGTGGTCAGTCCTGAGACCACACACACACACACACACACACACACACACACACACACCACATACCCATACTCAAAAGATGCAGCAAGTTGTGTGTGTGTGTGTGTGTGTGTGTGTGTGTGTGTGTGTGTGTGTATATGCATATATGGTATATGTGTGTGTATGAAACAATACTAAAGACAAACTGTTAATGGGAGGCTTTAAGGGAGAGTATTCAGGAGGGGTTGGATGAAGAAAACACATGTGGGGAGTGATTTAATTCTTTATCAATTAAAAACATACTTTAAAAGTAGAGATTACAATTCCACCCAACTGGTGTCTTAGATTTGTCTAATTCATGTTTTATGACAGTGTGTTTAAGATGAAGATTTAGAAGAAAATAAAACCAGTCAAGTTTTTCCTGTATTCTTTATTGTACCTCCCCTTGTTTCTGGGCAAGATGAATAGTGGAAAGAGGGAGAAAATAATACTTTAAGTAATATACTTATTTAATACAAATTAAAATAAACAGAATGGAAATTGATGGGATTCCATAATGAAAATGAGAAGGGAGACCCATATAACTCCATATTCTGGTTTGAGCAGTTCAAAAAAATTTTTTGCTGCTGTTCATTAAAATAAACATCAGCACTGTTGCAAGAACGCAAGCACATAGTCATATTGATGACATCAATGCCCCAAACACCAACACCTTGGAGTGGGTTTTCTCTAAAACCACCTTTCCAGCACATGGAAAAACATATAGTACAGATCCACCCTCTGTGTTTGAACCTTAAGAATTATAAAAATCATTATTCATTACATATCAACATTTACATGTATATGCAAAGTAACCCTTACTTCTGTGCGGTTAAGAATGATGTTTAGAAACACAAGAAATCATTGTCAAAATCATGGGCTTTTTTTGGCTAGCCATTATATTTTCCCAATTCAGAAGAACACATTACAGTAGTATTCAGCACCAAGCACAGACGTTTTAGGAAGAAAAGATGAAGAGACAAGATATCCATTAGCTATCTGGCGCTAATATTCATTTCCACAAGGAAGATATAGAGAAATTTAAAAGTATAAATAAAAACAATAATGTCTATTTCACGCATTAAAACTTTAGTAAAATGCCTTTGGGCTTCATCTGACTTTTAAGGATTCTACTTTATAATTAGGGACATTGCATCGTGATAGGTGCCTATTTAGTGGTCTGATTATCTCTAGGGAGTCTCCTCTTTTGCAAATTCCTTTCTTAAATAAGTTGCAATTCCCTATCTTAAATCTAGAGTTACTGATATTCCTAATAAATACAATATGGCATGAGCAACATTAGGCCATTTTTTATGTTTGGATATATAAGAACTCGATTTCTGCCTAGGGGAGGCTGAGCATCCTCAGGACCTTCCTTCCTCCCTGAGGAATGCTAAACACTTGAAAAATCTAGTTGTCTTGCTGTGAGCTGCTCTATGGAAACCCACAACAAGAAGAATCTAGGTGATAGGTTTCCTGGTAGTTCCCAAGGAAATCAGTCTGCTATGACCGGCTGCAGGGATGAGCCTGGGAGTAGATTCTGTAGCCCCTTTCGGGTCTTAGTTGACTACAGCCCTCACCAACAGATGATCTAACTTCATGAGAAATTCTAATCCATGTCTTATCTATGCTGCTTCTGGACTTCAGAATCTCATAAACTATGTGAAGTAAGGAAGGTTTTGGCTTCAAACTGTAATACTTGATGTCCCATGCACAGGCTTTAGCTCCTTTTCTCCTTATAAATGTTTGTTCCATGGATTGAGGTTCTCATTTTACAGAAGTTACATAGACTCATAGAGGGGAAATTATTATTGAAGTTTGAATGGTTCTGATCAGCTCAATGGCACCTTAGTGTCTTCTGGGAATTCAGGCCTTTTGGGAACTAATTGTGGTAATTCTCATGTTTATGCAGTGTCTACTTACTTGATTTTATTTCTGACTGCTTTCTAATCCTTTGCCAGAGAAGGGAGCTGGGAGTAAATGTCAATACATGGTACAGCTGATTCAAGCAACCTGATGCTTTGGCTGCAGCTGGCAGCAACTACCTTCCCCAACATGCTCTGATTAGCATTTTTATCTTGACAAGCACTCTCTTCTCTTAATGCCACTGCAAGAGTGATTGTTGCTACAGCCACACCTTTGCTTTCTACAGTACACACATTCTCTGGTTTACCTATGCTTATTGAAAACACAATCTGTTGCTCACACCTTCCAAATATAAGACATTTCCCCTGGGTTAAAGATATGGGCAACCTTCCTGGGAGAAGTAATTCCATGCAGATTGTGCTGGGTATAGGATGGGAAAATTTCAGGGACTAGACTGGAATAGAGGGTTGGAACTTGCACTTGTGAGTTTCCTTTATATTTATTCTTCTGATACATCAGCTTGTCTGATATCTACTTGACAAGTTAATAACTCAGTATGGGCAGACTGAGCACAGTGTGGGAAAGGGCTGGATACCAAGGCTGCCCTTTAGAGTGGTGCAATTTCCAGTGTATTGAGCACTCCTATTAGCTTGGTTGGCTATCGTGACTCCTATCAGCTCTTCAAGATAGCACATGTATTTACTCAGTCTCCCAAATGGGATGGGGACTTAGATCAATGTACAGTTTAGAGATAATCAGTAGACCTGGGACATAAAAACATTTGCTTGTTTCCTGGTCCAAAACATAAAATAAGCCACTAAAGTTATCCTGTTATTGTTTTTTCCCTCTCTTCTTTTATTTATTTGTTTGGTCGGTGCAAAAGTGAAGGTTTGGGGAGCCTCAGTAAGCTAAGCTCTGCCATCTGGCTCCAGTATGCCAACTGAAGTGATGAGAAATACTGAAAAGCAGATCTAAAGGATAAATTCAGTGTGGCCACAGAGGGAAACAGGAATAAATAACAGGATCTAGATATACTCCAAATGGGACATGCTTATGTTATTACTATCAATTGATGATATTAAATTTGAATTCAGATGGTCATATTCTGTTTTTATTTAACAAACATGACTTTAGGAATAAAAACAACGTAAATAAAAGTCCAGCTCATCTGAAGCTGTCTGTGTCAAAACCATTTGAACTTATGTAAATAAACCTAATATCCTATAGCAGTAAATAACCCTTGCCCTACACTGGGGGATTATTACTAACTGATAAAATTCTCTAAATAATTTGGGGAAATATCTCTACCATAAACACCTTTTATTCTCCAATGCATCAAAAACATAAAAATAGGATTAGAGTTATTTTACTTTCACTTGCAAATAATGATGAAATAAGAGTAGATTGCAGATCTCTGAGGAAGTCTACTTTTAAGTTCCTTGGCTGGAAGAAGCACTTTCATGAGGTTGGTTTTGTTGTGTCTAGTAATATAGATAAGGTTAATGAATAGATAAATGCATCAGCCCCATGTGGTATGCATGCCTGAAAAACTAGTTCTCCAGAGACCAAGTCAGCAAGACTGATCAGGTAAACTGCGTATGTAGCAAATTATAGGATAGATGGCATTTCACAGCATGATCTTGTCTCAATAAAACAAAACTGAAAAATTTTCATGGTAAGATTTATGTTCAGTTCTAGATATTAACAGTTACTTATTAAATTCAGGCCTATAGACTCACAAGACTAGTCCTCAATCCTGAGGAGCTGAAGTAGCTGGACTTTGTTATTCCTGCTGTCTGTGTGCTGTAGACCTGAATAAAAATACTGAATTGGAGGGGAAAAATGTCAGTCTCAGATCCCAAGTCTTGTATTCTTAAGAGTGATAGCAAAACAGAAGAAATTGCTTACACATCTACATGAGAGTCAATGGATAGATTCAACTCAAATTTGTATGATCATCTAATTAGCCCATATTTACATAAATAGAATCAATAGAAGATGCAGATATCAGCAAAATATTAAGTAGTCTTTGACATTTCTATCCCAGTTCTCATTGCAAAACTCTGGCTCTCATTCCAATCCCTGTTCGTGATGGCCATAATGAAATCTTTCAAAATTCAATCAATCGGAACTACTTTGCATAGAGTTTAGATTTAATCTTAAAGATTTTCTATGACAAAAGAAAAAAAATCCCTGATCAATAAACATTGAAAAGTAGCAAAAGCCAAATTGGTAATGAGAGTTAGTTATTTTTCCAGTGGACCTTGCAAAAATTTAAATAATTGAGCTTTATTGTTCTCTGACAAGTAGCTCTCAAACTCGTGTGTCAGCGGAAATATATTTTCTGAGTAGGAAAAAAAGACCAAAAAAATAAAAGGAAAGTGTTATCCATTGCTAGATCCATCTGAACATTTTTCAAACATATTTGTAAAATTACAGAACTAATTCAATAATTTATTGAAATTATCATAAAAGTTCAGCGAATCATGCACTGCATTCACATCCTGATATATGGTAGATTTCCTGTTTTTACGAGTCAGCAGCTTTATAACTACAACCATTTGAATTTCAAATGATAAATTTATATCTAGCATAGCCTTCGAGTGCATAAAAATGATGAGAGGGCACCCTTTAGAGAAATTTTGAAAGAATTGTGCATTTCATAATTCGATGTATGTAATGTAATCCATTATAGACAAGGGCTTACATGGTGCCAGGAACATAAAATAGGAAATGTAGGCTCTTGTCAATGCAACTGCACAATGCAGTTCAACATAGATACATTTGAGTTATGAACCAATGGCTCCCTGGCATGCAGCTTCCTTCATCCTCCATTGGAAAGGAGAGTACACGAAGCACAAGGAAGGGCTCTGTGGGCTTAATGACTATGTTGCAGCTTGGCAGAATGAGAAAAAGAGATGCCAAACTAAGTGAGAAGAGAACATGTAGTCATCTCTACAGGGCTGAGAATGTGTAAAAGTTTTTACTCCATGCCTCTGCTGGCTGGTCAGTTACCAAACTCCTGACAAAAAGTATCTTAAATGGGGGAGGGGGGGAGGTGTGTGTGGAAGGATTCATTTTGGTGCACGGTTGGAGAGTACAGTCCATCATGGCAGGGAAGGCAAAGGGGCAGGAATAGGAGACAGGTTGTCACATTATCCCCACAGTCAGGAAGCAAATGAGATGAATGCTGGTACTTTACAGGGTTTCTCCTTTGTCTGCATTTACTTATTCTGAGTGCCCCGTCCTTAGACGTTGCAGCCTCATTTAGAGTGGGTCTTCCCTTTCTAGAAAGACTTTCAAATATATACCTCTGAACTTCTAATTACCGTCACACTGACATTGAAGAATAAACCTCAGAATGGCTAAGGAAGAGGCTGGACTTTGAAATGCTTTCTCCTTGTCATTTTTCTTTCCAAATTATTTTCCTTCTCCTATAACTTTTCCTTCAATGTAATTATCACCTTATCTGACTTTTCAAGTAGGTATGTTTTTCAGACCCTATAATAAATGTATATGAAATAGATAGCTGTTAATGTGGTTCAGTTTTATATCTGTTAAATATTAAAACTCTAGCAAATGTACACTAAATTCTAAATCCCACAGTAACCCAAGTACTTTTCCAAGGTTAAGAAAAGTAGCAGAGATCAGTAATCAGATGGTGGGACCAAAATATGAGGACTTGAATGCCAGTTATCTTGAAAATGTATGTGTGGCTTTAAGTTAATTATCTTAGTTTCCTTTTCCTATGTGTAACAGACACATCACCAAAGAGTCATATGGTGATGGCACATTAATCAAATGCCAATTCTTGCACAGCCAACTTGTAGCCCTCTGTTTCCTGCCTCACTTTTTCACTTCTACAAATGCTGTTGTGATTATTTTGAAAACAGCAACAACAAAACAAAAACAAAGAAAACCCACCTAGTTACATAGCATAGTAAAACAAAAATGTGTTTTAGGAAATGGACGTTTTCACTTTATATCATTAGTTTTCAAAGACAACTTGAATCCAACATAGTGAGCACTTAACGTAAAACTCCATATTCCCCTTCAAACCATAACAAAGTATATAGAATCAAGGGTGGAGAGGTTATCAAATAAAAGTTTGTAAAATTATATGTAGAAAAATGAAGGACATTTATATTTACAAAAAGCCTTCAAAAACACATTACTGCCTATAATTAATCAACTGTGAGAAATATTCAATATAATTTATCTCTGTTATATTACCAAATACCAAGTCAAACTTGATTAAGAACATTTACCTAGCACTCAATAAAACAGATGCTTAGAAATTGTATTTTGCTAAAAAAGTAATGTTTCCTCACTTGGACTCTGTTCTGTCACCTTGTATCTGTCTCCTTTACTGTGAATCATCTTCTAATTTCAGTCAGAGTATTTTCTAACCTATTTCACCATCTCTCTACACAGCTGAAGACATCTTAGATTCCACAAGAACAAAGCCTCACAGAACAGATCACCACCCCAGACAAGGGTAATTTCCATGAAGGTGAAGACTGAATCCTGAAATAGAAGCAATCATCTCCTGAAAAAAAAAAAATTATGTTCTCAAGAACTGAGAACATGTTCAGATTGCTTTGTTAGACCAGAACTAGTGACCAAAAAGGATACAACACCACACACATGCCGTTGTTTTATTTCTGGATTCTCCAGTTTAAGTCACAAACTCCTCAGTACCTCAAAGACAGAGTTTCTGATTCAGCTTGCTAATGTGACCGTGCCATTGCTGATTTTCAACATTGCTCATTTCGTTAGTTGCTATATTGGAAAGGGGTTGCCAAGCCCAGAAAAGTTGACGAGCTTGAAGCCATAGTCTGTTTCTTGGAGAACAGCAGACTGCACTGTCTGTGCCTTTCTTCTTGGCTATGTTTTAGTTTCTACACCTCAGAACTTCCTTGGGAGAGGGAAGCAAGAGGAGGAGGAGAAGGAGGAGGAGGAGGAGGAGGAGGAGGAGGAGGAGGAGGAGGAGAAGCAGGTGGTGGTTGTGGTGGTGGTGGTGATGGGGTAAAAGTACACTCTACTCATATGAAAAGTAATCACAACTCTTCAGACGCTGCAGGTCCCGAAGGGAGTATTTTCACTGCATCATAAGCACAAAATAGATTAAAACAAATCAGAGCAGAACAGCCAAAAGTAGATAAGATGCTGTGATCACATTCAAGTTATTCATCATTTACCATCCCAGATTTGCTGAAATTCTATCTCCTCCCTATTTTCTTAATCCCTCCTCCACCAACATGTGTCTGTTTTCTTATGAGCAGCTTAATGTATGAAGAATCGACATTGAAACCATCAGCAACTTTGAAGAATGCAATTAGACAAAAGGCTTTCCTGTGAAGATTCTAGCTTTCTAATTTGAAAGTTATTTTAGCTAATGAAACAACAGAGAGCTTGCCTATTTACAGAAGGAGAAAATGAAGGAGAAAGAGAAAGAGAAAGGAGGAGGAGGAAGAGGAAACCAAGGAGGGAGAAGGAAGGAAGGGAGGGAGGAAGGAAAGGGAAAATAAAGGGAAAAGGAAGAAAAAGAGAAAATAAACCTAAAAAGCCTCTGGTATGATTGCTTCTGCCCTCAGGCAAACACACTAAGTGTATCTGGGAATTGACTGCCAGGGCCTTCCCATCTGCCGAAGCAGTCACAGGCTACCCTGCATAGCCCACTGCCTTCTGTGCATCTCAGGGAACTCACTGGAGACGTTCACTCTAGAGCTGTCAGCTGGCGAGGCACTCCATGGCCACCTTTGACCTCTGTCCCTAACCCACACAGACTCATTCCAGGCTGTCACACTGATCATCCTCTCTGGTTCGTTGCACAGCATTCGAGCCAACAATCGGCATGTCCTTTCTCCCATCTGTACATTTTAGTTGAGGCTGGGTCAGGAGAGATGTCACTGTTTCTCTGCCTCACTCCTGACAGCTCTCTGATTTTCAGCATTTAACTTTATAAACACCCACTTTCAAAGCCTTGAAGTCAAGTGACAAAAACGGTGGTAAATTCAGCATTGTTAGAATATTTGTTTGTTTAAAGGGGCATGGAAGCGCCCTTCCAAACTTTTGTTTCCTGTCTTTTCCATCTCCCTGAGTGTTACAAACTGTTAGCATCACATTCTATTCTTCAAGGCTCATTTCCAGTGCCACCTGCTTTGAAGAGCTTTCTTCAGTTGTCCCACAGCCAGTGAGGATTAATCACTCTTGTGTCATTTCTCAACATTTGGCATTGCATATTTCCTCTCTGTATTTCTTCCAGACAAACAAGGTTTACTACTCACTTCATTGTCTTCTCACTTGAAGCCTCTTACTAGCTGCTCAGCATATAGTTATGGGAAGGTAGTCTGATACATCTCTCAGTCTAACAGGGCACTTGCATGACATTGTTTATTTAAGAAGGACGAGTCTAGAAAATTAAAATAGCTATAGGGACAGAATTATTCATTATCCTATGGGGGTCAAAAAGAGATATTTAAAACAAGGGTAGTAGTTTCAGGAACAAAGTCAATTCAATTTTTTTCCCAATAGTTACTAAGTAATCCATCTTGAGTTAGGCATTTGGTATATTTGCCATGATCTGTATCCTCTCCATCATAGTCATAACAATAACTTCTTACCATATATATCATGGAGGTTTACTCCATACATAATTATAAGCATGGATGTTATACATTTTTCACTACAATAACATTAAATAGTTTCTACTTCATCCATATTAGGAGAAACAGAGAGGATGAAAGCACGAGACAACCTGAGGACACTGCCAGTAATTTTGGACCAATGGGGCTATCCCAAAGACACACTGGCTAACTCCATGCCTCTACTATCAGTGCATCCAAAGTACATGAAGTGTAATGACATTAGCAATTCATAGCAATTGAAGAGCTTTCCTCCTCTGACGTCTCTGATTTTTCAATATCTTCACCCTACCTTTGATGAAAGACCTCCCCTCCAATTCATAAGATATCAGGGGGAGCATATGTGTGTATTAAATATGTGCATACATGTACACATATGCACATGTGTGCATATACAGTGGGATTCCTGCTTTACAGAGGATTATTCAAGTCTGAGTGTGCATGATACTGTTACAGACCTAGCATGAGGGATTATCTCTGACTGTATAATAATTTTCTTCCTTTGCAGTAGTTTATCCTAATGATAAAATGTATTTTTCCTTGATTCCTGACTTAAGTTGGGAAACATCTGGTAAAATTTTCTTTCTAGCAGAAAAGAGGCCTATTACATTCACAGATGTGAAAATGGGAAGACAAAGCACTCTGACTTTTGGTGGGTTATAATTGCAACCTGAAAGCACTCCAACAGACTCATCCTTTGAATTCTTGTAACCTAGCTGGTGGTATTTTTGTGCAAGACTGAAAACTTTTAGGATATAGGGAGGCCTAGCTTTTAAAAGTAGATACAGGTGAGCTCTTGAAGCTTATACTAACCCCTGGGTTTAGGCTCTGTCTGTGTCCTGGTCTACTGTGAGGTGATTAGCCTCTACTAGCTACTACTGTCACTATGAACTAAACTACTCTGCCATGGTAGTCTGAAACCAGGAGCCAAAATACATCTTCCTCCCTGAGGCTAGTTCTATATGATATTGTCACAATAGCGCAAAGTAACCAATGCGTTCTCATCTAAGTGTTTAACTAGATTGTGTGGTCAAAGAAACAGGTTAAATTCCTAGTTTGCCCTTTCTACTCCTGAGGAAGACCTTTATAATCATAATCACTTCTAAAGGGATGACTTGCGCAGTGAGGAAAATTTAAATCTTGCCCCGCCCCCCTTTAAGTAGCCACTACAGTCAGTTCAAAGCAAGGACTTAATCTTATAGGTATTCATACTAACATATAAGTCAAGATAAAATAGTCCAAAGAAAAAGTGTTTACAAGAGTCTTATCAATCTGAAGACTAGACAGTTTCCAAAGTTATTAAAGAAATTAGGAAGTATGCTAATTTTCAAGGCTCCACCATCAGAAAAACCCACATGTATTAGAAGTAGCTGTGTGTTATGCACACCTTACTTAAACTCTTGGAACCACAGCATCCGGGTCAGTACTTGACTAGTGATATACACTTCAAAGTGTTAATCTGAGCTTTAAACAATATTGTGTAGTGATAGTGCTGTGAGCTGAAGTAAGACTTTAACACCATCCTGTTTTGACTCTGTTTCTTCCTTCTTCCCATGTAAATCAGTACAGAACACATAGTTTATAGATACAGTGGGGAATAAAAAACAGCAGTAGGAAGTGGAAGGAGTATGCATGAAGGAACATAAACTTCAACTTAGGAACACAAGTTAATATCTTCTGTTAGACAGTACTGAGACAGCTGACTGAAAATGGATGGTTTCAACCTGAAAAATACACAGCATATGAAACACAGCATCCTAGAGCTGAAGAACAGTTGATTCAGAGGACTGATTTGAGAACTTGGTATTGTGAAGACAAAGAAAGCCCCTATGATTAAAACATTAAAAGGTAGAGGGAAGAGGATTCTCAGAGAGTAGCCACAGTTTTAGAATCAGCTATTAGAGTAACAACTCAAAAGGATTTAGGAAAATCCCACAGAGGCCCAATGCCGGTTTTCAGTCCATGTGATAGGAATTCCCTCTACCCTGGATCTTTCAAATTTCTTACTGTGTCTCTAATCTCTGCACTCCCTCTCGAATCAAGGATTTGGTTTCACTTTACTGTTAAGGTAAAAATACTTTAAATTTTGCTTTCCTACTATATTCTGTTCAGAGATATCAATGGCGGGATTGTGTCTCTTACATTTCTACTATTAAGTATTTCTGACCTGGAAGGAATAGCCATGAAAGATGTTTTGGGGTACACCAGATATGCCTTGAAATGGAGCTGAAATGAAACTCTATTAATGTGTTGGCCTCTGTATCCCCATAGTCTGAATGCTAGACTATAGTGGTGCTTTGTGTGTATGGTAGTATTGACTGACTGTTGAGAGTAATATTACCAATCCCTAAAAACTGGTTAGTCTCACTTCCCTGTAGCATAACCACTTTTGAATTAGGAGATTCTATGTTAAACGTAAATTGATACTTGAGGTATATAATTTGTATGTTAAGATCATGCATTATCCCATTCCTCTTTGCAAAACCTCCAAGTCAGTAGATGAAGTCTTTTGTTTGTTTGTTTGTTTTTGTTTATCAAGACAGGGTTTCTCTGTATAGTTTTGGTACCGGTCCTGGATCTTACTCTGTAGATCAGGCTGGCCTTGAATTCACAGAGATCTGCCTGACTTTTCCTCCCTAGTGCTGGGATTAAAGGTGTGTGCCACCACCACCCAGCAAAAAGTAGATGAAAACTTAGGGCTATATGGGAAGCCTAAGTTTTATTGTGATTATTCGGTTCCTACTTCCGTTCACCAGCCATAGGGCTATTTGCTTCATGACATCTACATTCACCTTGTATCTGCCTGGTTAGAGTCATGACTCAGTCACTGTCACTCAGGAACATCACCTCCCCTGGATTCCAGAAATCTGTGCAGTAACAGTATTTGTCATGTGTCTTAGTAACTTTTCTCATTTCTCTGAGAATATGGATAGAATTTTGACAAAAGAAAAAGAGAGTGGGCTTATGTGGGCTCATGGCTTCTTGGTAGGAAATACATATAAGCAGATGGGGCTCAGTCCATGGTGGCAGGAAATTGAGAAGTGGTTTCTCTTAGGTTGTTTTCTACTATGTGGCAAATACCACAACCAAAGCAACTTCTGAGCCAAAGGGTTTATTTGGCTTACCTGTTATGATCATAGTCTGTTATTTAAGGAATTTGAGGTAGGAAATCAAGGGAGAAACTTTAGTAAAGACCATGGAGAAATGCTTGTTATTGATTAATTCTCCATCAATTTCTTTATTTACTATTTTTTAAAAATATTTTTATTTGATATATTTTAATGAAACTGTAATTGTATCATTTCCCTTCCATTCTTTCCCTTCATTTCCATATCCTTATCAAACTGATAGCCTATTTTTGTTTGATTAGTAATAGTACATATATTGTTACAGATATATAAATACAACTTACTGAGTCTATACAGTTTGTGATTTCAAGGCTATTACTCTCTCTATTAGATGAGCAATTTGGGTATCATAGCAGAAAGACTAATTCTCCCTCCCTTGTCAACCT
This sequence comes from Onychomys torridus, assembly GCF_903995425.1. Taxonomy (NCBI): domain Eukaryota; kingdom Metazoa; phylum Chordata; class Mammalia; order Rodentia; family Cricetidae; genus Onychomys; species Onychomys torridus. The sequence continues at coordinate 26,120,508 of NC_050447.1, read as the reverse complement.
TAGTGTGGAGGCTTAAATAATAATGGCCCCTATAGGCTCATGTATTTGAATGCTTAGTCATCAGGGAGTGTCACTACTTGCTAAGGATTAGGAGGTATAGCATTGTTTGGGTACCTGTGGTTTTGTTAGAGGAAGTGTGACTCTGGGGACTGGGCTTTGAGGTTTCAAAAGCCCAAGACAGGCACAGTGGCTCTCTCCTCCTGCTGACTACATATTCAGATGTAGAACTCTCAGATACTTCTTTATCAACACATCTGCCTGAATGCCACCATGGTCCACACCTTGCACCCTGCCATGATGATAATGGACTAGACATTTGAAACTGTAATCAAACCCCAATTAAATGCCTTCTTTTATAAAAATTACCTTGTTCATGTTGTCTTTTCACAGCAATAGAATACAGACTATAATAATTTGTCTAAGCATGAGCTTGCCTGAGAGTTCTCCTTTTTTGCATTAGCTGTCTGTTGATATTACAGCCAACTTCCTGGTCTTCTAGCTTTTGTAATCTTGTCATGTCCTTCCCTTATCCATAATGTTCCCTGAACATTTGGCATAGTAGTTGTGTTGATGACCTACCCACTTGGGATGGACTCCTCATGATCTCTTACCTCTGCCTTGTGACCAGTTGTGGATTCCCTTAATGGTCTCTGCATGCTGAAAAGAGAAGCTTCTTTGTATAGCTAGAGTTTTTCTGCCTGGCCTAGGGTCAAGACAAATCTCTCTCACCTCCCAGTCCCACAGCTGCTCAAACCCAACCAAGTAAACACACAGAGACTTACATTGCTTACAAATTGTATGGCCGCAGCAGGCTTTTTGTTATCTAGTTCTTATATCTTAAATTAACCCATTTCTATTAGTCTATAAGTTGCCATGTGGCTCATGGATTACCAATATCTTAACATATTCTCATAGTGGCGGCTGGCAGTGTCTCTCTCACTTTAGCCTTCCACTTCCCAGAATTCTCCTCTCTCCTTGTCCCACCTATACTTCCTGACTGGCTACTGGCCAATCAGTGTTTTATTTATTAACTAATCAGAGCAACACATTTAACATACAGAACATCCCACAGCACTTCCCCTTTTCTTTTTTTTCCAAAAAGGAATGTTTTAACTTTAACATAGTAAAATTACATATAACAAAACGATTATCAAGCAAGAATTACATTTACAGTATTAAAGAAGTTATCTTATCTATCTTATATTTGTGAGTCTGAGGTTTTATACCTAACTTATCTCTTATCATAACTAGGGAAAATTGTAACTATCTATCTAGCTTCAACTACATCAAAGAGCTCAGAAGGATATACTATTACTTGAGAAACAGGAAAAGGATGCAAGCAATTTTCGGTAGTCTTGCAGGGTAGACAGAGACAGCTGGCAGCCTGGACTGTCACCTAATGTCCCTTTGTGAAGTTGGGGCATCTGTCTTCAGCCCATAGGTCTAGAGTCTCTCAGTCATTTCTCTCTGTGTCCTGTAGAATGTCTGGCAGTTTCCTCTGCAAGGCAGGAAACTGAAGGACCATTTCTCCAAGCAAAGTTCAGGGGTCACCTTTCTATGAGTCCTGCATGTCCAGTTGATCAAGCAGTCCAGGCAAGAACAGTTTCTTGCCCAAATGGCTATTTTTGCCAAGGTGAAGATAAACTCTATATTGAATGTCTTTGATGCCCATCCTTCTCTCTGGAGTAAATCAGTGCTGCTGGGAGCAGACGTGTCTCATTGTCCAGAAAGTCTAAATTTTAAAAAATTTTAAATTCCATATTCTGTAGGTCTTTGAAGTATTTGAAGATTACCTACCTAATTGAACTATATCTATGTATACCTAGAAAACAATATGACTATAAGTTTGACCATCATAATAAACTAAAATCCATAGCAATGTAAAACATTTTAAACAAGTTGTTCTTTAAAAGTAGATTTAATAATCTACCCTAACATCCTATCATATCCCCTTTTATTTTTTAGAAAAAGATTGCATTCATAATCAACGTGATTTAAATAAAAATATTGGTTTTTTTCTGTCCCACACCAGAAGGCTCTTCCAATATGGGACACAAGAATCTCTTAACCTTTTTTTTTTTTTTTTTTTTTTCAGTAATATGTTTGGGTTTAGAGAAGGAGTGAGCTAATTCCATCTCCAAAACCAGCTTGGTATATTTGGGAATTTGGGTGTAGCTTCTCTTACTATTTCCTGTTGGAGGGGGTGGCTATACCTTATGGGAACACAAAGAAAATTTTAGGAGTAGTCTGTGAGGGTGTATTGTCTGAGCCAATTGTCTTGAAAGTGGTCTGGATATTGGATCATCTGGGCCATGGTGTCTTTGGAGACATTTCAGGGGGTCTTGGCTGGTCAAACCTGATGTATCTTAATCTGGAACAATTCTATAGCCTCTGACTTTCTGTGGAAACAAAAACAGAGCCTCCTTTCCAAAGCAACATATCCTTACATCCAAATTTTGAAGTCAAGGTACCTTTAAAATATACATATTTGTTTAACTCAACAGCTTTTACAATCAAATGTTTTTCTGCAATTAAAAATCCCAAAGACCACACAATCCAGATTTTCTGTGTAATATCTATCTTTACATGGCTTATTTTTTATACTACCTTTACTGTCTCTTTAAAAACTTTATTTTTAAAAACTATCTATTTCTTTATATAACTGTATATGTTTATTTTTCTCTCTCTTTCAAGCTTATGTACATTTTCACACACATTGTAAAGCATTTAAAGTCTTGTTTTATCTGAATATTTCTTATTGTGAATCTATTGCTTTAAACTGCAGCATTTGTAAAACTGAAAGGTGCTGTGGCTGCTGGCTCCACATGGCGGTGGCTCTGGGAGCCATCAACTATTAAAAACGAGAGGTCTATGATTTATCAAAGCAGTGTGTAGCCCAGAAACTTTTTTTAACTAGGAAAAACTATATCCAACACATAACATTGTGCGCAGCTTGGAGACACTTCTATGTAACATACATAGCATAGGTCAGTCCCAAACGCACTCCACAAACCTGCCATAGACTAGCTCAAACCCACAGGCTGCTGCTAACCTGAGCGAGACAAGTAGGAAACTGTTTTTAGCTCCATTTTAGAATCCTTTTTCTCAGGTTTTAGGTGAAAACTCTTGCCAACCCATTGGGCACCATTTGTAGCAAGAGTTTTCCTGCCTGGCCCAATGTCAGGACAAATCTCTCTCCCCTGCCAGTCCTGCAGTTGCTCAAACCCAACCTAGTAAACACACAGAGACTTATATCCTAAATTAACCCATTTCTCTTAGTCTATAAGTTGCCACATTACTTGTGGCTTACTGGTAGACGGAGGCTGGCAGCATTTCTCTCACCCAGCCTTCCACTTCTTGAATTCTCCTCTCTCCTTATCCTGCCTATATTTCCTGCTTGGCTACTGGTCAATCAGTGTTTTATTTATTAACCAATCAGAGCAACACATTTAACTTACAGAACATGCCACAACATCCTCGATGAGATGTCAGAGGTATGTCTGCAGATACATTTTATAATGTAGTAAGGCCTTATGCTGGTCTAATAAAGTGGTGATAGGAGGTGCTCTTTTAGATTCATGATGTCATTAGCTCCAGAAAGCAGACAATGTTTTGAATACCGGGTATGATTTCCCTGAGTGAGCCTTAAGTCTCATTAGACAGTTATTGGGTAACACCAAAATATGAGTGCCACTATTCTAAATTTAGAATATATTGCTATGATGGTCATGGTACTGGTGGTTCATAGACATCACAGATTATGGATGGATGGGATTATTGATTCCTTACTTTCCTTGGAAGCTTGCATTATACCTTCTTGTAGAATGAAAGCTGCACAGAGGAAGGAAGCTTTTGGGTTAAATCCCACATAAATCATCTGAGTCCTGTGATCATAAGTATATAGTCTTTTGAGCAATAGGGAATACCTTCAACTTTTGAGAAGAAACCATGAGCAATAACAATAGCCTATATTTTTTGGGGGGGAGTCACTTGGACTACCCTGACCAACAACTCAAAGTAAGGTTTCTCATCAATGGTACTAGGATTTTTAGTTAGTAGTCTATGTCTCTTATGGGGAACATTTTCAACCCAAATGATATAACTGTGCTTAATGGGAAGGATTAGGAGTTGTGACCTTGATAGTGGAGATGTGTTAATTAGGGGGGTATTCAATGTTTCCAAAGCCCATGATTCCCTCAACCCCCATCCCACACCACCCCTGTATCTCTCTGTTTCTGCATCCTTAGGAATAAGAACACAGATAGTCTTCTCCAGCTGTGATGTCTATGAACCACAACCTAACCAGAAAGAAACTTAATAGGGTGAATATATCCTATAGCACCATTTACCACATCTGGGGCATGTGGTGACACTATATGAGCTTCAAGATCTTGGCTACTTCTTCTACCAAAATCTATGTTTTCTATAGTCCTCAGATATACTCCATCTTAGACTGACTCCACTTAGTATCTGTAACTTTTTTCCATAGACATCTATGTCATGGCAATGTACAACATCCCATATCTCCTGCAATTTAGCTCTCACTTTCACAGCTTTGAAAATTTGGGATTGTAGAGTCCTCTTTATGATCTTTCTTAGTATATGTTGTTTTGTGTCCTTAGTGTTTTTAATGGAAGCTTGGATCTAGCCTTTATAATCCTTGCCTTGTGTATGTCTACAATGCTGTACTACCTGAATGATTCAAAGCTCTGTTACAAATACTTGGAAATTATGAGAGTTTGTTTTGGCTCTTGGGTAGTGTTCTAGCTCGTTTTATGTTAACTTGACACAACCTATAGTCATCTGAGAGGGAGGAACCTGGATTGAGAAAATGCTTCCATAAGATCAGGCTGTAGACAAGCCTGTAGGGCATTTTCTAAATCAGTGATTGGTAAGAGAGGGCCTAGGCCACTTTGAGTGTGGACATTCTTGGGTTTGTGGTCCTGGGTTCTATAAGAAAGCAGGTTGATAAAGGTATAAGGAACAAGCCAGTAAGCATTATTCTCCTGTGGCCTCTGCATCAACACCTGCCTCCAGTTTTGTGCCTTGTTTGAGTTCCTATCCTGACTCCCTTCAGTGATGGACATGGAGGTATAATCCAAATAAACCATTTCCTCCCCAACTTGGGCTAGATGTGGTATTTCATTAGACCAATACTAAATCTAACTAAGATAGCTAGACTTTTTACTTCCAGAGTTAGAGTGTCAAGTACAGTTACATAAAACTTCTACTGGGTCAGGAAACTTTGGGTTCTTGTCTCATAGGTTCAAAAATAACATTAATTGACTATGATGATGAGTTTTAATAAGTACAGTTTTATGATAGAAAATGTAACAGAAAGAAGGACATTGCTCCTTTGAAGCAGGGGAGTTCCCTAGGGGTAGAGTACCAAAAGAGCCTTACTAACTTGGATTTAATAAGGCTTTACTGGATGGAAACATGGAAAAGACAGGGAGATGAACAAGTCAGTTCAATGCTCATTCTAGGTGTCTAGGTGCTTCTCAGCCTCAGGCATATCTTATTCTCATCTATTGTTTCTAGAAAAGTAAAGTGCTTCCGTGGGAAATAGATAGGGAAAATTCAGACTCTGCCTTCTGGCTCCCTAGACAGAGACTGGGGTAAAACCAAAGGTATTTTGGCTTAAACACTTTGAGTGTCTCTGTCCTCTGGCATGGATGCCTCTTTCAATAGTGTCAAAACATTACCAGATTTAAGCCAGGGGAAGAAATTAGTCATTTTCTGTGTCATTTTTTACCATAAATTACTTTTCTATCTTCTTTTCTCTTCACTGCCCGCTTAAGGTAAATGTATCTGGACTCTTTTTACTATAGCTGCATTGTGGGTGGAGAACCTGCATGATTGAACATAGGTAACCCTGACCCAAGCAGAGTAATTCTGTGTCTTAGTTAGGGTTTCTATTGCTGTGAACAGACACTATGACCATGGAAACTCTTATGAAAGAGAACATTTAATGGAGGCTTGCTTGCAGTTCAGAGGTTTAGTCCATTATCTCCACGGTGGGAAACAAGACTGCATGCAAGCAGACCTGGTGCAGGAGAAGCTGAGCATTCTACATCTTGATCCCCAGGCAACAGGAAGTAAACTGTCTGAGTGTCACACTAAGCATAGCTTGAGCAAAGGAGACCTCAAAGCCCACCCCCACAGTGACACATTTCCTCCAACAAGGTCACACCTATTCCAACAAAGCCACACCTCCTAAATAGTGCTGCTTCCTATGAGTTTATGGGGGCCAATTGCATTCAAACTACCAAACTGTATTCTCTATCAAGGTACCCTTTTATCAGGCACACTATTTTTATTTATTTAATTTTTTTCAACTTTTATTCTTGCAGTGCTAGGAAGCAGTTTAGATCTTCATCCCAAGGCCTTTAGGCATTCTTTTAAAAGGAAGTCTTTCTCAAGTTGGGAACTTAGTTCAATGGTAGTGCTAGCCTGCAATGCAGAGATTCCTTGATTTATCCAGTACTGCCAAATGTATGAATATATATATATATATATATATATATATATATATATATATATATATATATTCATGCATGCAAATACACACATGCCAACAGTGAAGAAATAAACTCTCTTTCAAATCTGTTTGAGATTTTATACCCTGCAGCCAACTATGGGAAGTTTCTTTTTTTAAACCACCTTTCACATTATCTTAATGCAAATTGTCATTTTTTTTAACTGTTCCAGCTGCTTTGCCCAAACCTGCTTGCCTGATCTGTTGACAAATACAAACACATTCAAATTTCTTTGCTTGCCAAACTATACATTTTTTAACCTTTCTGCCCTGCTTTCTTTCCCTGAGTCCTCACTGTAAATCTAGCTAAAAGATGTCAGTAATTACCCACACAGACTAGAGAACACACTGTCTTGACATTCCCTATGCTTGTGACAGAAACAGATAACCTCCACACTTCTAGCCCAGATACCTGCTTCTACTAACTATGCCACATGTAACAAAGGTCTCACAACCTCTCCCAAAGCACCAGCAATTGGAAATCAAGTGTTCAAATATATCAACAACCTAAGCAGGCATTTTATATTTAAATCAAAATAACTATTATTATTTGTCATCTCTAGAACAATGTTCTTACTGAGATTGTCAAGAATATGACTTCTTTCCTCAACAAGATATTTTTCCATTATTATTACTAACCCATCAAATTAATTTCTGAAATCCTGATTAATTTCTGAAATCACAAAGTTTTCTGAAACACTGAAATCAAGTGTTTTCTCAGTGTTACAGCTTTAGTGAAAGTTATTTCCCAATGTTTGTGTAGGGAATTTTCCTTTAACCTCACAGAGCTCATGGCTTGGAAATGGCCAACCAGGTCATAAATAGTCCTAGAAATCCCATCTCCCTTAGCTAATAATTTCCTATTTTTATGTCAATAATGTTTAAGCAGCACAGCTAACCTCAGTACAGGATGTCTTTAGGACCATGAGTCAAGGCATCAAAATACCCATTTTAATTAAGATATATATTCCTCAGCCATTCCAACTGAATCTAGAATATCTATTGAGAAGACAGATATTAATAAAACCAGATCAGTTCGTTCTTCATGCTATTCCACACACTTTGGTATGTTTCCTTCACGATAATTTTCATCCAAATTCCCCCACTTTTCTCCACATGTGAACAGGCAAAATTACCTTTTATTTCCTTTCTTTGAATCACACTTTGCATATGACACTAAGGAAAGTGCTAGAAACTGAGTCCATACAAAGGGCTAGAGCATGGAGAGGAAAGGAACACCAACTTAGGACTCAGGGATTGGGAAGATCAAGAGTCTACAGCAAGGAAATTATTTCTTCAAGAGATCAGACACATAGTTTTTTTTTATTATTGTTTAATTTTTGTTTTCAATACATCCCAACCTCAGTTTCTCCTCCTTCCTCTCCCCTCACCTCCACCCTCTCCCCCAGATCCATTCCTTCTCTATTTCCCTTCAGAAAAGATGAGGCCTCCCAGGAATTGCCACATAACACAGCATAACAAGGTATAATAAAACTAGGTAAAAACAGTCATATCAATGCTGGGTGAAGCAACCTAGCAGGAGGAAAGGGGTCCCAAGAGGATGAGGAATAGTCAGAGTCATCTACACTCCCACTGTTAGGAGTGCTACAACAAACACCAAGCAAACAACCATTACATATATGCAGAGGACCTAATGCAGATCCATGCAGGTTCCCTAATGACTGTTTCAGTCTTTGTGAGCCCCTATAAGCCCTACTTAGATAAAATCTGTGGGCGGTGTTATCTTGGTATCTTAGACCATCTGGCTCCTACATTTCTCACCACCCCAACTTCCAAGTGGAGGGAGTCAATGAAGATCTCAAATTTAGGCTCTTTCTTCCTAATGTTAGGCTATGGTCCCTGCATGGGCTCCCATCAGCTGCCTGCAGAAGCCTCTCTGATGATGATTGGGCTAGGCACTGATCTATGAATATATAAGGATGACGTTAGTGGTCATTTTTTGTTTTGTTTTGTTTCTGTCATAGGTCTTGGGGCAATCCCATATCCAGTTCCTCGTCATCCAGGTAGTGTTGGGCATGGGTTCCTGCTGGTGTTGTGGACTCAAAATAGACCACCATTGGCTGGCCACTCCCAAAAGTTCTAAACCTCAAAAAATCTTGCAGGCAGAGTAGATTATAGGTCCAAGTTTATGTGGCAGGGTTGATATCCCATTCTTACCTCTGGAGGCCTTGCCTGGAAACAGAATTGTTGGTTCAGGATCCAAATCTTCCATTACTAGGACTCCTCCCTAGAGTCACCTTGTAGAAACCTGAGCATTTCCATTGGAATCGGTTTCTACCTCACCCCCACAAATGCCTTTCAGTTTCAGTCATCTCTCTCCATACTCTCTCCTTCCATTCCTCCCACAAGCCTGATCCCTCCTATTCCCATTCCCACCTGCTCCCAATGCACTCCCAAAATCTTTTCTATTTCCCCTTCCAAAGGAGATTTACATGTCCCACTTAGACCCCCTCTCATTACTTGGCCTTCCTGGGTCTTTGGATTGTAGCCTGGCTACCATTAACTTAACAGCAAACATCTACTTATAAGTTAATATATACCATGTTTGCCTTTCTTGGTTTGGTTTGTCTCACTCAGGATGAAATTATTCTACTTCAATTCATTTGCCTGAAAAATTCTTGATGTCATTTTTTTTAGCAGCTAAGTAATACTCCATTGTGTAAATGTACCACATCTTTTTTATCCACTCTTCATTGAGGGACATCTAAGTTGTTTCCAGCTTCTGGCTATTATGAATAAATCCCCAAAGAACATAATTAAGCAAGTGTCTTTGTGGTATGAAGGAGCATTCTTTGGGTATATGTAGAAGAATGGTATAGGCTGGTCTTGAGGTAGATCAATCTCTAGTTTTCTGAGGAACTGCTGTATTGATTTCCTAGGGGTTGTACAAATTTGCACTCCAAGCCACAATGGAGGAGTGTTCTCCTGGCCCTGTATCCTTGCCAATATGAGCTGTCCCTTGTGTTATTGATCTTAGACATTCTGACAGGTGTAAGATGGAATCTCAAAGCTTTTTGATTTGCTGATTTTTTTTCCTGATTGCTAAGGATGTTGAACATTTATTTAAGTGTTTCCCATCCATGTTGACTTCCTCTATTGAGAATTCTCTATTTAGATCTGCACCCCATTTTAACTGCATTATAAGTTTTCTTGAAACTAATTTCATGGTTTTTTTTAATATATGTTGGGTATTAGCTCTTTATCTGATGTTGATTGGTGAAAGTCTTTTCCTATTCTGTTTTGTTCAATTGATGGTGTCCTTTGCCTTCCAGAAATTTTTGTTTCATAAGGTCCCATTTATTAATTGTTGATCTTAGTGCTGATGCTATCAGTCTTCTGCTCAGGAAGCTGTCTGCTGTGCCATTGTGTTAAAGGCTATTCCTAAATTTCTTTTCTATCAAATTCAGTGAGTCAGGTTTTATGCTGAGGTCTTTGATCCACTGGGACTTGAGTTTTGCTCAGGGTGATAAATATGGACTTATTTTTAGTCTTCAACCAAATATTCAGTTAGAACAACACCATTTGCTGAAGATGCTTTTTTATTCCCATTGTATATTTCTTGCTTCTTTATCAAAAATCAAGGGAGCATAGGTATATGAACTTATGTCTGCATCTTTGACTTGGTTTCATTGATCAATGTATCTGTTTTTATGCCAATACATGTGATTTTTATTTCGAAAGCTCTGTAGCATGGCTTAAAATCAGGGATGATGATACCTCCAGATATCATTTAGGATTTCTTTCTTGAGCTATCCTGTTTTTTGTTGTTGTTGCTTGTTTGATTGTGTGTTTGTTTTTCATATGAAGTTGAGTATTGTTGTTTCATGGTCTGTAAAGAATTTTGTTGGAATTTTGATGGGGATTGAGTTGGATTTGTAGATTGCTTTTTGTAGAATAACCAATTTTACAGTGCTGATCCTACTGATCCATGAACATGAGCAATTTTTCCATCTTTGGATACCTTTTTTGATTTCTTTCTTCAAAGACTTGAAGTTTTTAATCATACAAGTCTTTTACTTGCTTGGTTAGAATCACTCCAAGATATATTATTTGTGGCTGTTTTGAAGGGTGTTATTTCCTTGATTTCGTTCTTACTTCATTTGTCATTTGGTTGTAGGGGGCTACATGTTTTTGAGCTAATCTTGTACCCAATTTAAGAGGTTTTTTTTTTTTTTCATTTTTATTAAGAAATTTTCTACTCACTCCACATGCTATCCACAGACACCCCCTCCTCCTTCATCCCACCCCCCATCCCTCTTTCCCAAGCCACCCCACATCCCCACATCCCCCAAATCGAGGTCTCCCATGGGGAGTCAGCAGAGCCCAGCACACTGAGCCTAGGCAGGTCCAAGCACCTTCCCACTGCACCAAGGTTGTGCAAGGTGTCACACCACAGGCACAGGATTCCAGAAACCTGCCCATAGACCAGAGACAGATCCTGATCCCCCTGCCTAGGTGCAGCCCAAACAGTTTGAGCCAAACAACTATCTTCTATATCCAAAGGGCCTAGTCCAGTCCCACGGGGGCTCCACAGCCACCAGTCCACAGTTCATGGGCTTCCACTAGTGTGGCCGGTCATCTCTGCATGTCCTCCCATCATGATCTCAACATTCCCCACCTGCAGTATCTCTCCTCTCTCTCATCAATTGGATTCCTGGAGCTCAGCCTGGTGCCTGGCCATGGATCTCTGTATCTGCCTCCATCAGTCACTGGACAAAGGCTCTGTGATGACAGCTAGGTTATTTGCTAGGCTGATCACCAGAGTAGACCAGTCCAGGCACCTTCTGGACCACTGCCAGCAGACTAAGGTGGGGTCAACCTTATGGAATCCTGAGAGCTTCCTAAGCATCCTGCCTCTTCCTATTCCCATGATGTCCTCATCTATCATGGTATCTTTCTCCCTGCCCTCTCACTCTGTCCTTGTTTGAGCTTGACCCTCCCATTTCCCTATGTTCTCATCCCCCACTCCTCACCCTCTGTCACCCCCCCCAGTCCACCAGTCCACCCATGTAGATCTCATCCACTTCTCCTTCACAGGATTATCCAAGTGTCCCTCCTAGGGTCTTTTCCTATTAGCTAGTCTCTCTGGAGTTGTGGGTTGCAGTCTGGTCATCCCATCCCTCCCATTTAGTATCTACTTATGAGTGAGTATATACTTTGTTTGTCCTTCTGAGTCTGGGTTACCTTACTCAAAATGATATTTTCTAGATCCATCCATTTGCCTGCAAATTTCATGATATCTGTGTATATGTGCCATATTTTCTTTATTCATTCTTCAGTTGAGGGGCATCTAGGTTGTTTCCAGGTTTTTGCTATTACAAATAATGCTGATATGAACATAGTTGAGCATGTGTCCTTGTGGTAAGATTGAGCATTCTTTGGGTATATGCCCAAGAATGGAATAACTGGGTCTTGAGGAAGACTTATTCCCAATTTTCTGAGAAACCGCCATACTGATTTCCAGAGTGGCTGTACAATTTGCAATCCCACCAACAATGGAGGAGTCTTCCCCTTGCTCCATGTCCTCTCCAATATAAGCTGTCTTCAGTGTTTTTGAACTTAACTTAGCCATTCTGACAGGAGTAAGATGGTATCTCAGAGTTGTTTTGATTTGCATTTCCCTGATACTAAGGATGTTGAGAAATTCCTTAAATGCCTTTCAGCCCTTTCAGATTCTTCTGTTGAGAATTCTCTGTTTAGCTCTGTGGCCCATTTTTTAATTGGAGTGTTCAGTGTTTTGATGTCTAGCTTTTTGAATTCTTTATGTATTTTGGAGTTCAGTCCCCTGTCAAATGTGGGGTTGGCGAAGATCTTTTTCCATTCTGTATGCTGTCATTTGGTCTTATTGACTGTGTCCTTTGCTCTACAAAAGCTTCTCAGTTTCAAGAGGTCCCATTTCATTCCAGACTACTTCCTACTTTCTCTTCTATAAAGTTCAGTGTAACTTGATTTATGTTGAGGTCTTTGATCCATTTGGACTTTAGTTTTGTGCATGGCAACAGATATGGATCTATTTGCAATCTTCTGCATGTTGACATCTAGCTATGCGAGCACCATTTGTTGAGGATGCTTTCTTTTTTCCATGGTATAGTTTTGGCTTCTTTGTGGAAAATCATATGTTCATAGGTGTGTGGATTAATGTCAGAGTCTTCAATTAGATTCCATTGGTCCATATGTCAGTTTTTATGCTAGTACCAAGCTGACCTAAGCTCTCTGCATATATAATACAGTTGTGTAGTTTGACCTTCTTATAGGACTCCTAACAGTGCAGGAAGTGTTGTGGAATATTTTTTAACTATGTAAAGATGTGCTGCATTTGTATATGCTGTGGAATAGTACCTTAACAGTGAAAAGGTGTGTTATATTTCTTGATGCTGCATTGCTTTAGTGATATAAAGATGTGTATTTAATTATGTAAAGTTATGTTGCATTTGTTTCAACTTGCCTGCCTAAGGCACCTGATTTGTCTAATTAAGAGCTGAACAGTCAATAGATAGCCAAAGAAAGGATAGGCAGGGCTGGCAGACAGAGAGAATAAATAGGAGGAGAAATCTAGGCTTGAGAGGAACAAGAGAAGAGGGAAAATAGAGGAGTGCATGAAAGAGACAGCTGTGGCCAGTGAAGCAGCCTCCAGCCAGCAAACAGAAGAAGCAGTGAAAGAAAGACATATAGAGTAAAAGGAAAAAGCCTTGAGGCAAAAGCTAGATAAAGAGAAACAGGTTAATTTAAGTTGAAAGTGGTAGCCAGAAACAAACCTAAACTAGGATGAGCATTCAAAATTAATAATAAGTCATGATTTGGGAGCTGGTTGGTGGCCTATAAGAAAAAAACCTGGTACTCAGCCTTAATACATGGGGAGCTGTCTACTCTTACTGCAACTTGAGATGCTATGTTTGATTGATATCCATGGGATGCCTGACCTGTTCTGAATAAAAACAGAGGAGGGTTGGGGAGAGGCAGAGAGGAGGTGGAGGGGAGGGAGGGGAAACTATGGTAGGGATGTAAAAATATATGTAACAACATTAAAAAATCGTTTTTGAAAAGCAACCAATCAACCTCATTTTACTATTTGTTTCCATTAAAACAGACACTTAAATTCAGGAGACAAAAATGACAATATCTGTAACTATATTTCCATCATTTACTCTGCAATATCAATATTACATATGCTACTGGAAACAGGGCTATCAATAATTTGTAAATCTAGTCACGGTAATAAAGCAACTTTAGATATACTCCTATGCTTTCCCAAGCCATTTGTGAAAGAAAGAAAGGAAAAAAATTTCCAAAGTAAAACATCTGCATGAGGGTTATGAATAAAATGTTCATTATAGATAGATATAGATAGATATAAATTATAGATATAGATAGAGGATGTTGGAGAAGTAAAGAAGAATTTGGAGAGTATTAAACTCTGTATTTGTCATTAAAGCTCAGAGTCAGTAGCTCTGACTGTACAGGAAGAGAGAGGGAAACTTTTTCATTATTCACTTTATTTTTTATTAATTAATTGTACATTTTGACCCTATATTCCCATTTCTCTTCTTTTCCTATTCCCTCTCCTCTTTCCCTCCCCCAATCCACTTCTCCTCTGTTTCTGTCTAGAGAGGGGCAGGCCTCCCATGGGTGTCAACAAAGCATGGCATATCAAATTGCAGTAAGCCTACACACTTCCCTTGTACTAAGGCTAGGCAGAGCAATCCCATATGAGGACAGATTCTCAAGAGCCAGCCAAAGCATTAGGGACAGTCCCTGCTACCATCATTAGTAGTGCCACAAGTAGATTAAGCTATGCAGTTGTCACATACATGTAGAGGGCCTAAGTTGGTCATATGCAGGCTCTCTAATTGTTGGTTCAGCTTCTGTGTGTTTCTATGAGCCAGGTTAGTTGTTTTTGTGGGTGTTCTTGTGATATCCTTGACGTCTCTGGCTCCTACAATCCCTTTTCTTCAACAGTACTCCTCAAGCTTGGGCTACTGTTAGGCTGTTGATCTCTGTATCTGTTTCCATCAGTTACTGGATGAAGGCTGAGAGAGGTAAACTTAGTGCCTCTCAATGTGGCACTGTAGTTTCTGTTTCTAAAGAGATGTATACATCAGTTGACCTGCAGTTGCAACACACCAGGAAGAAAAGAGGAGAGAAAAGATCAAGGATAAGCTATAACTCTCTTGTCAGGTTTATATCTGGTCATCCCTGTACCTACTCAATTAATTAAAAAAAATAATGGCTTATGCCTCATTTTGACCTTCAAATTCAAGTACTAATGGAATGAAAGGATCTGGAGGTCCTTAGAAAAATGACAAAGCTAGAACGGGACAACTAGATCTATGGTACACCTAGAAGAAAGGACAAAGCAGGGGAACAATGCGATCCTTAAATAGCAACCAACACAAGATAGAGGCTTACCACAAGGACTGAGGAGCTACATCTTAAGACTCACCAATGGGAAGTTATAAGATAACCTAAGAAATAAAATAAATTATGTCACTATAAAGATGTAATGCAAAATTTTCACTGTATTTCTTTGATTTTATACTCAACAAAAAAGAAACTGAAGAAATAAATAAATGGATAAATAAAATGAAAGAGACATGTGTTCCTTAAAGAAGAAATCTGAGTAACTGTATAAATGGGATATTGTTTCCATTAAGTAGAGTTTATCTCCTTGTGAGTATGGTTAATGATCAGTGTTTCAATAGCAAAGATTAGAGTACGGGAATGAAATGAGAATGAATGTGTAGTATAGGAGACTGTCAAATACCACTTGTACTAGTGAGGGTTCTCTAGATGAACAGAACATATGGAAATTATACATATTGGAAAGGGGATTATTGTTCTAGTTTCACAATAGGGGATAGGTATACACTGCAGATGCTGAGAACTCATTAACTACTAATACATGAGACTAGATACCTCAGCAATCCCTCCCTGGCACTGAAGGCATGGATGATTGCTGGAAAGCTGCTTGGTATTGGTATAGATGGAAAGGTTGAGAAAACTGGGTTCTGTTGTCAGAATCACACAAAGGTGGCTTTGGCAGTAGCAAAGGGGAATCATTCACTAGCAAGGAATAAAGGCAGGCAAGAAAAAGAAACTGCTTTTCCTCAGACCATTCCGTATCTGGGCCTTTGGCAATGATGCTGTCCTCTCTCAGAAAGGGTCTTCCCTCATTCAGTTAATTGTTCTAGAAAATACCCTCTTTGACCTACCCAGAGTTTACTTGAACCCAGATTTTATCAGTTTTAAAACAAAGATGACCTCTAAAAGCATCTGAATGAAACTGTAGACATTAAAATTACCAATGGTTGATCTCATAGCTCTCAGTTACCCTATATTCTGATATCTTGCTTTTTTGATTCTTATGCTAAAAAATATAGCTACACAGAAATAAGAAAACATCAGTCACCCAATTTGATGGGCATTTAACCAAACAACAAATGTGTCACAAAACTGCTATGTTCACATAAAAAGAAAAACTGAGAGACATTTATAGATCAGAGGAGACTAAAGTCATGACAGCTGAATTCAACATACTTTGAATGGCATATCAAAACAGAAAAATGACCATTGATAGAAAAAGGGTATGTAGACTACTAAACTGTATTATAACAAAACTTATTGTGAATTTTGGTGTACATATCACTGTTCTATAAGATGTCAACATTAGGCAAATTCAAGGAAAAAATGATAGTATAATTTTCGTGAGTTAAACAAATATTGGGAAATAAAAACTTGTTTAAATTTATAGGATACTATTAGTTCCCATTTTTCTTTTTTATCTACTCTAAAATCTCAAGGAGCACAATTCTAAACAATCTATGTTACCCAGCCTGACAATGAAGGCCATAATCAAACAGTGGAAGGAAAGCTAACTTCAACTTAATCTTCTGGAGTTAACTGTTGAAGGTCCTTGTGGTGTCACATCAAATAATGCAAAGTTTTAGCTCTCTTTCTCCTCATATGCTGTAATAAATATGACACTTTTCCTGTTATTGTTACAGACTTCTTTTCAAGGGTAAAACTCTTGAAAATTAAGTTAATCATATTTTTTAGTTATTCATGTTTTTATAGTTTAAACCAATATTTGCACTGTTTACTCTTTAAATATGAATTAAAGAAGAAATATGGTTGTCACCTAGAATTCTGAATGACAGATATTGCAGAATTTAGAAAAGGAAGGAATACTAAAGTCCTGTTTTGAGAAAAAAAATCTAAGGATCCTTAACAAAGTAGTAATCCAACACTTACTTTCTTTTCATAGAAATAAATTAATGGGGATGGAGAGAGGGCTCAATGCTCAACCTGATTATAATCCCCAGCACCCATATATTGACTCACAATCATTAGTAACTCAAATTCCAAGAAAGCTGGTGTTGTCTTCTGGCTTTTGTGGTTACTGCATGCAAGTGGTACACAGGTACACTTATGGGCACACACATACGCATAAAATAAAAATGAGTAAATAAAATAGAGAATTAACAAATGCTCCTATTATTTTCCCTTAATTACTAATAAAGACACTTTTAAATACATTCTCTTAAAATATTATTTTGAAAATGTTAATCAAGAAATTCTACAGGAAAATTGGAAGTATAACAGGAAAACATGCTTAACTCTGTCACTTATATATGCCAGCTAAAAATCTGTAATGTGGTTATTCCTTTCATCTACTCTTGTTTTGTATGTATGCATATTCACATTCATCCTAATGTTTATTTGCTAAACTGGGTGGATAAAAGATTAAAAGGACAAAGTCTTATTTTCAGTTTAAATATGTTGATCACTTCACAAGGAATGATCATTCACCATCTATTTGTGTTTGGAATTGTGACACTCATGGAAGCTAGGATCATTTCAGCTTCAGTCTGCAGAGCTACATGTTAGAGTTACTGGAAAGCACTTCAAGCTCATAGTTTTCCCCTTACTCAGAGTTAAAAATGCTTGTTCTATTTCTATCTTGAAGATTTCTTCTATTGTTTTAGACGGTGGTGTAGCTGGTAGAAGTAAAATATTCCTTTTAAAATATTTTATTTATTGTGTGTATGTGCTCATAGATGCATGTGCTCGTGCTGTGGCACATCTGTGACATCAGAGGTTAACTTCTTGAGTTTCCATTCCTGTCTTGTTTTGAAGCAAAGTCTCCTTCATTTCTGCAGTTCTGCTGTTAGCCAATTTTCACACCTCTCCTTGAATTTCTATATAGGAGAGATGTGATTACCGATTTGAGCTGCCTTCTCTGGTGATTCATATGTAGGTTCAGGATTAAGTTCAAGTTAAGTTTGTGTCTAATGATTTCACCTGAGGAACTACTGCCTCAACACCTATTTCTTCTTTTTGTCTTGATTGTTTATATATTTCTTACTATCATTAAGTTACTTATTTACTTAAAATTTTATATGCTGCTATATGTATTTCCTGTATTTACATCAAGTGAGATAATCTGTCTTTTGTCTGAATTCTCTTTTGTTTGTGATCTTCCCTCTGGGAATAATGACAAGAGCAAAAATAGCATTCTAAACCAAGAAAGTCTCAGACACTTGAAAACAGATGGTACCCCCATTCATCATAATCTAGTTATTACAGGAATTCCTTTCATGAGATTGAATTCATGTTCTTAACTTCTGGTATACTCATGTTTTAGCCTGCTAGACTACCCTGCTCCCAAACTATTTTATCATCCAAGATGATTATCACAGCAGAGATACAAAGAAAACAGATCTTGTACTTCTTTTGAACTTTGCCTTCTTTATCACAAAGAATTAATCATCTCATTTCCAGTGGACAAAAAGTATTAATAAGATAATAGACTAAAACATTAGAGAATATTTTAGAATCACATGTGGGTTCATATAATGGTTCACGAGGTACCTATCCGTTCCCTACATGTATCCTTAGTGATCAGGTGTTTGAATCTCTCACTTTAACAAAACAGATGCATAACTCCATGCTAAAAATTGATATGGAATTTGGAATTATATAGAGAAATAATAATTTGAATCACAAGATCATTATAAAACAATCTCAGATTGTAGGTAGAATAATTAGTTGTGTTTCAATTATTTAGAATTTAAGAAGATAAATCATAAAAATTTCAAAATTGATCAGGTGATAAAAATTCATCTATTTTGTGACATATACAAAAATGTTTAACATTTATTTTATTATATATATGAAGAAAGAGCTTATGAACCAAGGAAAGAAGCAACTGATAAGCAAGATCCTATACCACCTTGTTAAACTCAGTGAGTCATAAAACAAAAGAGATTTGTACGAAGGGAGAGGTAGACAATATGATAGGATGTTGGGGAAAGGGTGATGTGTGAGAAGGTCAGTATGCATTATGTTCCTTTGTGGAACTGTCAAAGACCACATTTAAAGAATATAAAATTGGTATTACAAATGTAATCTCCATTTCTGTGCACAGTTACACAATTTATTTCTATATAATATGTAATACTAATAAACATAAACTCTAAAAAAAACTTACAGATTTCATGGGGATAAGAAATGTAGGGACCAGGGAAAGGCTTACACCAAATAATATGTTCCTGAAGAAGCTACTTGGGAACCTAGATCTTGCAGTCCAAATAATAAATAGAAGGGGGGGCATGGAATGTCTGATATTTAGAAGCAAAGAGGAAGGAATACAGGAGCTAAGGACTGTGGTGGATCTTGGAACAGGATAGTGGGAAAGGAGAGGAAGAAGGAGAATGACAAAGCTAAGTGTGTTTGGAGAAGTTTTATGGAACTCCAGTAGTTTCTAAGCTAAGATAAAATCTAATTTGAAAGGAGGAGTTTAAAAGGAGATGTTCCATATTAGCAACAATGTTGCTACTAGAGGACATGAGTTATTCAATGAAAATCTCAGAACCATGCACAGGTTACATCTCTAAACTTTAATGGTCACAGAGGTAGCAAAGGAACACAAGATGATACACCCCATTGCCAGTAGAGTTTGCCTCCCACTACACTGAGGGTAAGATCCTATTTTTGAAAAACAGTACACTTTTATCACAGGGCACAGAGAAATCAATCTTAAATTGAAGTAAAGTATCTTCCTGCTGACTTGCTTTCAGAGTGCTGGAAAGTGCTATGCAGACTCCTGGCAGAGTAAAGAAATCAATGGTCTTACCCAGAGCTGCACCCTTCAAACTAAAATATACAATGTGTCTGGTAAGATGTGTGCACTGGTATAACAGTGGCAAGACCAATTATGGGGATAACCAACTGCTTTCTTGATTATTTTTGAGGGCTGTTTCATGGGAAGGAATCAATGCTTGGTACTGTAAACATAATCAAAAGTCATGGTTAGGAAAGTTATAGAACCTAGTGGGGAAGCTATTGATGACATATTGCTATTTATGTTCCTAAAGTGCCTTTTAAACATTTCTGTTTATCCATTTTTTTATCCATATATGTGTATGGATACACACACACACACACACACACACACACACACACACACATTAGAATTCTTTTGGAGCATTGAAAACTTTTAATGAGCATAGATGTTATTATTTGTAGAGTATTATTTTATTAACTCATGGAATATTGATTGAACACTGTCCCATGCAGCAGATACTATTAGTTTTGATACTGAGGAGATAAGAGTGAACAGATGTAAAGTCCTCCCTGTGGACTTCATGTTTAGTTGGAGGTAGAATAAAGTAACAACTAAGTGTGAGAAATGTATAATATATCTTCTAATAGGGAAAATCCAAAATCAATTGAAGAAATGGGGTTGGTCAGAATGAGTGCTCCCTTAGAAGATAATGTTTATGTAGCTATAGAATCTGACTTCTAACAGATAAATTTACAAGGCCAAATATTCTGATGGAGTAGCTCACTTGGAATGGATCTGGAAGATCAAAACACAGAAAACAAGAGAACATGGAGTGAAGAGGAAATGAGAATGCAATCAGAGGTAGGATACATCTAAAGGTTGGGGGCAAAGTTAAGAGCAGGTAATCATTAAAAATTCACAAAGGCAATCATTGGACAGCTTTAAACAGAGCAGTGACAGTTTGTTTCAATGAGTTCCTTATCACTGCTCTGTAGATGATAGGCTAACAGGTGACAAAGTAAGTGACACTTCTTTATCACGTGATATTGGGCAAATTAACCTGTCTTCATTCTACAGCCACACACATGAAAGGAGAGAGTTTTATGCCACAGGAGCTAATCAAAATATGCACGTAGTTCGCTTAGGAATGCATGCAATATAGAACAGAAGGAAGATGGCAAAAGTTGGTGTGGGATTGAAAAAACAATCTTCATATGGACAAAAGCACAGACTCTACTAGAAACCTCTGTGTATTTTTTAGTTATTGAAATTAACTGCTTCTTTTTTTTTAAGACTCATGAGTAAATGGGTATTTAGTTAGGGCCACATGTTCAGCCTGGTCTCAAGTGTTTATGCATTTAATATTTGTTTAACAAGAAATCTATAGCTAGTTAATTAAATAGCATGCTTAATATCTCATTTTCTTCAGTCGTATGGGTAAATGCTAATTAAATTCCTGAGAATGCTTCAAAATGTAATGTAATAATGATAACAGCGTCACACACATATTGGTACTGCAGATTTGAATTAATTACATTGCAAGTAGATTTATCTTTCCTATATTTATACCTCAATAGGTGCTTTTCTCTGACAACCATTGGGGATTTAATTTCCATACCACCACATTATTAATTATAAATTAAATATGTGTAGTAGTTGTTTAAAACTTGCTGAAGTGATGCTTCTTCTTCTAGGTATCCAAATTTGAATCCTCCTGCCTGAAATTCATGTTGTCTTATGCAGCTATAACATGAATACAGATGATTAATAAGAAAATAAGAAGAACACAAATTTTGTCTTTAAAATAGGCCAAGGTGTGTGCTGAATGGTACTTCATCAACATCTTGAGAGTTAAAGCTTGCTGTCCGGTCAATCATGTCCTATGGAAACATATGTGTTCTTGCTTTCTAATCTCATTATTTCTTGTTGTCCTTACTGAAGTTGCTTCCTGAATTGGGATTCCACCCTGTCTCATTTTAAAAGACTTTTTATAATCACCCTGTCCTCATGTGTCCATTCTCGTTACATCACTAGAATGATCACTCATATTCAAATTATGAGACTCTTGTTCCTTTAAAAGAGTGTTTTATCTCCAATCACACACAAGTGAAAAAAGAGAGAGAGAACCCCAGGTGGACTGCAATTCACAATTCTGCTGTCTCCGTTTCTGGAGCGCTGAGGTCACAAGTGTCTGCCAACATGCCTGCCTTTATTCTGGGATTCTTTATCAAGGACATGTTACCACTTCTTACTTCTGTGCTCAACATCATAAAATTCTCAGTAAACTTTCACTTTTGTGTGTCTGCTTGAATCTACCCTTCCTATCTTCACTAATTACAAACAATTTCTTAAACAGGTATGCAAGTTCATCCAGTGCAATATAAATACTTGTGCTGGTCCTAGATTACCATGTGTCTATTTTATTTTCTTTTACTTAAATTTACTTTGGGAATGGTTATTGCCAATATATGAATTGGGTTATGGAAAGAATGATGTCATGATCAGTTTTCTCTTTAGTATTCTCCTGGAACACTTCCCTTTATTGAAATTGTTACATATTTTCTGGTTCTTGGATTGGCATTTGCTTTCAGCCAACAGATTTCCTGATGAGAACTTATTATTGTTATTCTCATTTGCTTTCTAAAAACAGCTTTGAAAGAAAAGGGTTTACTTGGCTTATATATCTCAATCAGAAACAATCATGGAGGAAAATCAGGGCCAGGATTCAGGCATGAACAGAGGCGGGAATCCTGGAGGAAAACAGCTGACTGGCTTGACATCTTTGACTTGCAAAGATTTCTTATATAACTCTAGGGAGGTGGCATCACTAACAGTACACTGAGTTTTCACATAACAATCGTTAATAGAGAAAGGGCAGAGAAACTGATAACCAGGAGTCATGTTCTACATTGACAGTACTAGTTGAGTGACTTAACAGCTTTAATGTTAAGGTTATTTTTGATAGCAGAAACTGAGGTGAATGTAAACAGCTCAAATGCATCTGGATGATCTACATTCAAGCAATTAAAGTATCTATTTTAACAATCTGATCAATAAGGAAAAACATATTTTAAGAAATTTAAGAAAGTAAGCATAGCAGGTGCTCATAAATATTAGCTCTCATCATGACAAACAATGGCCTTATATTGGTAACAAAACAAAGGTTCAGCAACTTCTTCAAGGTAACAATGCCTAGTCTTTTATTTGCTCTATAATAAATAGTGAATTCATAGAACATGTAAATAAACAAGAACAAATGAATAATTTAAAGAATGCAGTGCCATCAAATTATACAGTTATTCCAAGAAGATAAGAATTTATCTTTTTTATTGTATTGCTACTTCTGATATTGTGAAAATTTTTAAGAAATTTATAGTAAGATAGTTCAACGAGAATGATTGCAAAAGAAATGAAAATAACTTACAAACGTATACAAATATTCAGAAGTATGCATTTTTTTAGAAAGTTTGCAAAATCAGAGGATTATAGAACTAGGAAAGAAAAATAATAAAAATTTCTTTTGTATTGGCATTCTTAATAATACCATATTAGAAGATTATTTACATTTTAAAATTATTTTTAATTTTTTTTCATACAATATATTTTGATCACATTATTTCTACTCTCCTATGTCCTACCATATCACAACTACCTCCATTCCCAAAGTCATATTCTCTCTCTGGAAAAAAATCATGAAAACAAAAACTAAAGACAAACACATCAAACCATAACAATAATAACAAAAAAAGCACTCACAAAATATTACATAATCTTAGAATACCTTTTTACAGGGTTTACTTACTTCATATAGTGGTTTGTGGTTAAGTTAAAGACCTTCCTTATTTAATATTAAGAGAAACAATTCATCAAAAGTCTTGGGTATATTTATTTAGGTTTTAGTTACTAACACAGAATACCAAAAGAATAAATGTAAAGAAAGGGGATGTTTGTAAGACAAATCTTAAAAGGTTTTATTAATAAAAACCAGGAGCCATATATTGAGATTAAAATCGAGAAATCAGAAAAGTAGAAAGAAGCCAGTCATGTTCTCACCACTTAGAGATGCTCAGCCAAAAAGAGACCTACTTCCCACATACTCATCACACCTATATGCTTTTCTGTTTGGCCATCTAATTTTCTCTCTCTGCCCAGCTACATCACTTCCTCTCCCTGCCCAGCTCTGTCACTTTCTGTCTGTCTGTACAGACCTCCAGGCCTTTATGGATAGTGCTGGGATTAAAGGTATGTATCACCATGCCTGGTTTTGTTTTCAGTGTGGCCTTGAACTCACAGAGATCCAGACAGATATCTGCCTTCTCAGTGATAGGATTAAAGTCATGTGCTTATGTTGCCTGACCTTTATGCTACTATAGTGGCTGGCTTTTTCCTCTGATCCTCAGATAAACTTTATTGGGATACACAGATAAAATATCACCACAGAGTTTATTGGGATTACAGTTTTAGCTTTAGAAGATTTGGTCTGTAGTTGAATGGCTCCATTTTGGTTAGCCTGTAGAGATGCAGGCATCATGGTATGGAGAGCTACTTGTACCATTGTCACCTGGAAGCTATGGGAGAAGCAAGAGGGAAACAGGACATCAGTATCTCTGCTAAGGGCACATTTCCAAAGATCCAACTTCCTCTCATGAGGTCCGATCTCCTCAACTTCTTTCTGTAGTACCCTAGGCTGTGCCTTTGGATCACACTTCTGACTCAAGACTACAGCACAGGTTTAATGACATGATGGGAGCTATATCTCTTCCACACCAACTCCAGTGTCGTCCATGTGACATGAACAATTGTCTCAATATGGAGGACGGGAGATAAGTGTCCCAAGGGACTAAGCTCCCTGGAGATCCCTGGCAGAGTGCCGGCATTATGCTTTCTTCCCGAGGAAGATGTGCTTCATGCATCATGAGCTCCCTGGGCTATGGGTTCTGTATAACTGCTTTTCTGATAATGTTCTAATTAATCTATGAAGCACAGCCAAAATTCATGAATGCTTGGGTTCTGAACTATGGAGGATATAGGAAGCTGGACATGTATATTAATCACACTCATGGTGGCATGACTGCTGGGCTGGGACCCAATGACCTGGTTAGGATTATGAGAAAGAATAGTCAAGAAAAGAATTCCCTAGAAGATCCCCCTCTTCTGCAAGCTCCTACAGGAATAGAGTGGAAGGAAAATAAAATTTTGGGGGATGTGATGAATCAGATACAGTGGAATGAGCTATTTCCTAAAACCCTGAGCCGCTAGATAAAGAAAGTATAACGTTCAGGCACTTCTAGGGAATGAACACTCACCCACTAGGAATCCTTTGGGAATACCAACTAAAGTGATTTACGGTAGAGAAACTTATCTCATAGGAGGCAGAGGGTGGGCCCCTCTGTTTGGGAAGTTAAGCATGGGAAACTGCTGGGGTAAGATACCTGCAACCACAAAGACTCTACATAAGTTTAGAAATTGTACTAAGTTTAGAAATGACAGACTGCTCTTTGGGCCATGAAGTTCCTGTGGGTAAAGGGATATGTCTAGTGCTGATTAATAATTGTGTGCTTGCAGTTTTTTAAAGATGTAATTTATTATTGCCAAGCTCTTGTTCCTTGTATGACTTGATAGTTTTCTTTTTTGTATAGTATATAAGCTACTGATTTGCAGAAGTAAAATTGTAGCAGATTCAAACCACTCTCGAGTGTGCTGTTTTCTATCATTCGCCGACTCCTTGCCTTTCTGAATACCCAAGCCCTGGTTCTCCTGTGGTTGTGATACTCCTGGTGGGCCAGTCAGTGGCATATCTCTGCATCTAGGCTTTATGGAATGGAATGTTTTTAGCTTGACCGTTGGTCCTTCCCAAGTTCTGAGGAAAGTTTCAGACCCAGCCATCCACTAAGGTGGAGGGATAGTTTGATTGAACTTTTCTGTGTTAGCTTATATCTATTTTTATAGCTTAATAATTTAGTCAGAATGCATCACAAACAACGAGAAAACTATTTATACTCATGGGGAAGGTAACTGGTGCTTAATTGCCCATTACTAAAGGATTCATGGTGTGTTTATCTATAATTTTCCCATAGAGAGGAAACCTTTGCATGTGAGTATGGAATTGTGGCATTTGTTTTGTCCCTGTAACCTAAGAGCTTTTTGAGGATGTGAAAGAATCTCCAATTCTAGCTCTCCTTACTGATTGTCAGTGATTTTTCATTCCATCCTGACATGGATATTATTTCAATGCTTCTATATTTTAGCAAACATTTGTATCCTGTCTTTCTCCTTCCTGTCTTGTGATCCATCCAGCTTTTCCTTTTGAATCACATGTGGTTCAGAGTACTTCCTTGAGTCTATCTTTGCTTCCATTTATTTTCAGCTTTTTCTGTCCATGGTCAAAATTCCCTGACACTAGCTACAAATGTACATATGCACACACCTGTGCTAAGGCAAGACATTATCTATGTAGGATACATCAATTGCTCTACGTAATAAAAGTAGAATGACAAAATCTTTTGTGTGGTCAGTCTATACACTGAAAAGAGGTGTCCAATCATTTCTTCCATGTCAAAATATATTTAGAACTTTCATATGCTTCTTCCTTATGCTACAGTCCAGGTCATCTGATCTAGCCCTCTCCTTTTAAGCCAATAGGACTCAGGTTTTGAGGAGCATCAGAGTAATTGAAAAGCTTGATGAAATGCATGTCACTGGACTGTGCTTCCCTAGAAGTTCTCTTTTAGCAAATTGGTGTGACATCGAGAGAGTTTAAACAATTTTATTGTTTTATAGCAACATGCATTTATATAGCAAAACCTTGGCCTTTTACTCTCTCCATCTTCCCTCTTTCCGCACGTTCTCTGGAAGGCTTATCCCAGCAAGTTTCCTTCTTACTTCAATGTTATTTGGGTGTGTCATTCTGAATTTCCATATTATGCTGAGGCTTAAGTTTAAAAAATTTCTTACCAAGAATCATTGTATCACATAAGCCCTGGCCCCAGTCACCATTATAACACTGTTCAAACACTTTTGAACTCTATTTCCACAATCTCAAACACATGATTAAGACTGTGTAGAAGGCTACTGTGATGTTTAATATTACAACCCAATAGGACCTAGAATCAGTAAAGGCAACAAACCTTTGGGCATCCCTGTGAGGAACAACCTTAGGTTGTTTGATGCAACACCATTCCTTGAAATGGGGTCTTGGGCTGAGTAAAAAGAGAAACCCATTACCCTCTCCTTCTTGATTGTGGATGTAATGTGATTTGTTCCCAATTTGAGGTTTCATTCCATCATGGTGATGAAGTCATTTTGTTAGGAGCTTGTGATGGCATGAAACCTCAAATTGGAAACAAATATACACTTTCTCCAATTAAGTTGCTTTGGTCAGAGTATTTTATCACAGCAACAGGTAAAGTAACAAGATAACTATTCTGTTCATTTATGAACTAGGTGTTTATAGAATTCCTACTAACCCCAGGTACTAAGTTTAAACATTAGTCCCAAAAAGACTGGACCATAAAGCCAGTCTTACTCTTTATGTCAGAAATTCTATTATCCTTCTTATCAGTGCTTACATCTGCTCCTCAATCCTTGAATTGCCATCACTGGGAACTCCATAGCAACACTTGGCCTTCTTTCCCACTTCTATGCTGTACAATCAGAATTTTCACTTTATGAAGACCTTAGTTGAATCAGGTGAAAATTGGAACTTGAGAAATACTGCTTTAATATGTTATTATTCCTTTAGGTGAACATCCAAGTTCCTCTTTTGTGGAATTTGAAAAAAAGTGGTTAACAATGTATCTTGCCTGTGATAGAGGGAGAAAAGGAAAGAGGAGAAAGGAAAGAATAATTGCCATGTGTCAAGAGTTACACGGTCTATATAAAGCTTTAGTGCTCAGCCCGATACAAACTTATTTAATCTTTACCACAGAAAGTAACTAATAATTATTGATTATATTGAACCAAGTCAGCTTCACTTATAAGCTTGTTATAAAATAAATGAAAACTAAAAACATCTCAGCAAAATGGAAGAAGGTATCAACTATCCTGTCTTAAGGTGATTGGTTTCATTAATAAATTTTGTTCTTTAAGGGTGTTTTGTTCTTCCCTTTTCCCCAAATTGGAATTATCATTTAAAGTTGTTTTGTTTTAAGAGATGTCAATATTTGAAATTTTAATCATTTGAAATTAAGATTTCCAGGATTTTAGAAATCTAGAATTTAGACTAAGAACTTTGACCCTGAGGGTATGCAACACTTAGGACTACTACATCCAGAGTCATGATCAATGGCGACTCTTATAGTTAGTGGGCTATTAAGAAATTCGGGAGTACTGGGCAATGGTGGTGCACTTCTTTAATCCCAGCACTCAGGAGACAGAGGCAGGTGGATCTCTGTGAGTTCAAGGCCAGCCTGGTCTAAAAGCACAGCCAGCCAGGATGACACAGGCAAATCATGTCTGGAAACAAACACAAACACACACACACACAGAGAGAGAGAGAGAGAGAGAGAGAGAGAGAGAGAGAGAGAGAGAGAGAGAGAGAGAGAGAGAGAGAGAGGGAGAGAGAGAGAGACAGACAGACAGACAGACAGACAGGGGAAAGAGAATAAGAAAAGAGGAAATGAGGAATCATCTGTATCCTAGATGCTCAAAATTGATGGGGAAAACATCAAATGTCAGCAAGATCCAGTGTTAGTAAGAAGTTGATGTTTAGATTAACATATGATTTAACATTTTCAATGAATTGTTTACTATATAAATATTTCAAAATGATAATAAACATGTTTTGGTATTCATAAATTATCACCAAAGGACTGTAGCTGAAGTTTTCCGAGTCCTGCCTGGCCCATGATCAGGACAAATCTCTATCACTAGTGTTCCCCAAGTATACACACAGAGACTTATATTACTTATACTGTATGGCTGTGGCAAGCTTCTTGTTAGCTGTTCTTATACCTTAAATTAACCCATTTCTTTAAATCTATACCTTTCCATGTGGCTCATGGCTTACCAGCACCTTAACATGTGCTTCTCATTGTGGCAGCTATTAATGTCTCCCTCTCTCCGCCTTCCTGTGGCACCAGTTCACTTCTCTGCTAGTCCTGCCTATACTTCCTGCCGGGCTACTGGCCAATCAGCATTTTATTTATCAATCAATCATAGCAATACATTCACAGCATATAGAACATCCCACAGCAGAGGACAGAGCTTCTTTTTGTAGTGGTTGAATGATAAATGAAAAAGGAAAGTATATCTCAAAGCAGGAAGATCCACCTAAATTTTGTTGATCAGTAATTAACATCAGAAATTAAAACTCAACTGATTTGTTTAGGTTTGTTGGTGGATACATATGATCCCTGCATTCATGTAATCCCAGACTGTTATCTTCAGGCCATACTGGTTTTAATATTGAGTCCATCTGTGTTTAAGTCTGAAGATTTTTGGGAAAGATACTTGACTTTTTCAAATTGAAGAAATAATCAGAACATAGAGTTAATGCCTCCCTAAATTGCAAGGAATCCTAGAGTTTATCATATTCTTTTGTCCTATTTCATTTCAAAGGTTAAAAAAAAAAATTGAGTCTCACAAGCACCAGAATGATCTTCTTGAGGTCAAGCATAACTTGATTAGAACTAGAATCCAGAGATCAGAGATTGGCTCAGTGGTTAACAGCAAGTGTTGTTGCCTGGGTCCCAGGTTCAATTCTACATGGAGGCTCACCTCCTCAGGCACCAGGTATACATGTGATACACAGATATATATGCAGGTAAAATATCCATACACATGAGATATTAAAAATATATCTACAAAAAGGGAAGATCTAGAAGCCAGGTCTTCAGAGTTCCACTTCAATGTGCCTTTGTGCCACAATGAAATAGACTGATTAACTTAAGTTGATAAGTAGGCCAAGGCACTAAAAAGGTGTGTTCTCACCACCTTCTGCTGTTGTGTAAGTTCCACACATCAGCACCACTCCAGCTCCACCCTCAACTCATCTCTGTAATCCATTCCACCTTCTACTGCTGTGTAAAATTTTGCTTAAGATCCAGCACAAGCCTGCTTACGGGAAATTGTAGGACAGAGTATTTCAGAGATGCCTGGAGGATATATTTGGTTATTGATGCTCTCAGATGCATGAGCTGTATTCTTTTGAAATGGACAGATGATGACAACAGCTCTCACTGAAGTGGTGTTTTCTTCCCCTCGGGGCTTTGCTGCAAGAGGCAGAAGAAATATGGGAGGATTACTTCATTTTGTTTATTTATTTATTTAGTCATCTTACAATCTGTGGTCATCACCTCCTCTCATCAAACCCTGACCCACAAATTCAATTAGAGAGCTTTCCTGGAAATCTGCTCTTTCTTGAGGTTCACCTGCAGGGTAAGAAGGAATACATGTTGGCCAGAAGTCAAAGACAGTGCAAACATCCTCTGATCAAATTACTTTAAGTCCATATTTCTATTAAATTTCCAGTAAAGTATGCACAATAAATCATATCATATGAAATTAATTGTTTCAATGAGGCATTTAATTTTGCACAATCCATTGCTCTGCATGTATATTAGCTAAATATTTATGAGTTGATTATTTCTAAAGCAGTCAGATTTGTTAAGGGTGGAAGATAACTATCTTTGCATATGATTTGCACAAGGTTTTTTTTTTTCTAAATGATTACTAAAGTGTCAAAGTTGTAAAGAATATTTGTACATTTTATAAAAAATTGAACATAATGATTTAGCTTTTCAATTATGGTCCGAGCCTGTTACATAAAGCATGGCATAAAGTCTATCAGTTTAAAGGCATCTTGCACATGTCTACCCATCAAATTATATATCACAACCAATAGTATCCTCCTTCAAGAAAATTGCTCATTTTAGGGACACAGAAACATCACCTTAGCCTTGAAGTAATAATAACACTCAAAATCCCAATCAAGAATATAGCTTCCTTTTTTGTAAAGGAAAAGGAAATAATTGTGTTCAACTGTATAATTTCTTTGATTTTTTTTTTTTTTAGGTTTTTCATGACAGGGTTTCTCTATGTAGCTTTGCACCTTTCCTGGATCTCGCTCTGTAGACCAGGCTGGCCTTGAACTGACAGAGATCTTTCTGCCTCTGCCTCCTGAGTGCTGGGATTAAAGGCATGTGCCACCACCACCTGGCTAATTTTTTTTCATGATTATATAATTGAAAGCTAAGCAAGCTGGTAATAAATTTTTCCTTTGGCTGCTTTGTGACCTAGAAGCCAAGGCTGTTCTTTTACCTTCTCCTTTTCTTCACTACAAAATCTGCAAAGGTCATCTAAGTATTGCCTGTTCAACATGGCATTTTATTTGAAAGGTATTTACTTAGTATTTGGATTTGACTACATTTTTTGGATTTGATAGACTAAAATGGATGTCTTAAAAGGGAGGGTGGAGTAAATGGTGTGGGGGATGATAGCTAACGGACAGAAATTGTTTGCACAATCATTGGAGCAATTAATGGAAGCTCAAGATATTCTTGTGTATATAAATGACAATATAAATTCATAGAGGTAGAGCATGAACATTGATTTTTAAGCAGAAAACAAACTTCAGAAGACTATGATACATAATTATCAGAATAATTTTAACCAAGCATAGTGATATATGTCTGAAATGCCAGCATTCAGGAGTCAGAGATAAAAGGATCAATTTTGATACTAAACTGGGCTATATAATGATACCCAATCTCAAGCAAGCAAACAAGACATCAACAAGAAAAGAAAGATGAATTTCTACTTGTCAAGTTGATCTATATGCTAAGATGCTTTCACTTGGGACACATGTCACACATACAGCTAAGCACTAATCATAATGATGGTAAGTACTATCACCCATGTGAGAATTAAGTAATACTAAACTTAGTTCTTTTTTAAACATATTTTCAAAACATCATTAAATAAGTCAAATTTTGGCAACTTCAGAAAAATAAAGATTACATGTTCAAACACATGCATGTGAAGAATGTAGATATGAATTTGTGTGTGTGTGTGTGCCTTTGTGCTTGTGCACGCATGTGTTCGTGTGCATGTGTGTGTGTGTGTGTGTGTGTGTGTGTGTGTGTGTGTGTGTGTGTGATGGAAGCAGAAAGATGGAGATGACAGAGTGATGGTTTTAAATGGGGAGGGGACAGGAAAATACAGAAGTGTAATGATGAGCCAGTGTGACATGAAAGTAGAAAGGGTTATTTGGATGGAGATCAACAAGAAAGGAAGGAGAAGTGGGAGGGGAGAGTGTTAAAAACTTTTACTTGGCCTTCTGCAGTATCTGTTTTTCTTCCTGTCTATTTACCACCACCCTTCCATCTTTACTAAGGCTACCGGAGTCAGCTTTCTAAAATGCCAATATGATCTGTAGACAACATGACTAATGATAATCCTGTGATTGAAAAGGAGAGGATGAATGTGAACTGTAAGGAGGTCAATTTACAGTGTCATATTAACTGGAATAAGAATTACCTTGGAATCATACCTCTGGCTGTGTCTATGAAGATGTCTTCAGAGGGATTTAACTGAGAAGTGACCAATTCTGCATCCAAGCAGCATCACTATTCCATGGGCTAGGATATTTTGCTGAATAAGAAATCCACTTTAGCATTAGTATTCATCACTGATTTGTGACAGTACACTGCCTGTGACCACATCTCATTATCCAAGACCCTTTCTATCCCCAGTCAATGTACTGTATTGCCTATGCCTTAAGTAAAATAAATCTTTGTTCAATTTACTTGATCTTTGTTGGATCTTTGGTCACAGAAACGGGAAAATTGATAACTACAAAGCACTGGTAACAGGCCTGAGTTC
Source organism: Onychomys torridus (assembly GCF_903995425.1). Taxonomy (NCBI): domain Eukaryota; kingdom Metazoa; phylum Chordata; class Mammalia; order Rodentia; family Cricetidae; genus Onychomys; species Onychomys torridus. The sequence continues at coordinate 26,088,064 of NC_050447.1, read as the reverse complement.
ATTGCTTCCATAAGCTAGAACTTATGGTTCCAATGTTTATGGATGGGTTTTTTTTTTGGAGGAATATGGAAGAATTTTGGAGCAGGAGGTTAACAAAAGCTTCAAATATTGTAAGCAGAATGATTGGGTCATTCAGGTAAGAAACTAGAAGACACGATGCTGACAGGTATATGGATGGTAGAGACTGCTCAAGAGGTTTCAGAGAGGAGCAAGAATTGTCTCCATGATTGAGAGAGAAGCCATTAGTCTTATATTCTGGAGGGGGAAATAGAGGGATTACATCTACCCATATCCTGAAAAAAATGAATGAAACTGAATTGGGAAATAATAGAATGAGTTGTTTGGCCAAAGGTTTAAGGCAGTGAAACCTTTAGACCATGGAATAGTTATTCTCTCTGGATTTATTGAGGTTTATAATGTGAATTTAAATAAAGAAGACCTTAGAAATTGTAGTTTATTACAGAAAGGAGTGTGATCATGCTTCTAGTTCCAGAAACGGTGGATGGATTGGATGTATCAAAGATTTGGTGCAATAAAAAAAAAAAAGAAAGTAAGTCTTACTTTGCAGTAGAAAAAGAGGATAGGTTCCCTGAGAGCAATAACACCCACTGAAAATTCCAACTTATATAAATACAAATTCACTTGAAAGGGGGAAAGCCTGGCCTGATATTGCTACCATGGAAATCCCCTGCTCAAACTGTTTTCCCAGTTTCTGCTTTGGAGGAACACAAAGGCTGCTACAGTTATAGTTCAAGAGAGTCTGGGTACAACTTTTGATGATAGTAATGTTTAGCTTCATCCAATAGTTGCTGGTTTTACAGGCATTCAAGTTACAAGAGTAAGGGGTTCTTGAGGCTTGCAGAAATGTTGCAAAAAGTTGCTGAGGTCAGGCAATATGCAACAGGTCATTATTTTCTGTGCTGAGCTACTGAGAAGGTTATGCATGAAGCTGTAAATGTGCAGACTAAGTTATAATGGAGACTCCAGGGTATTGGAGATTACAGAATATGGGAAGTGTGCTGAGGAAATTTGTAAGCACCAAGTAGAGCCAGGCCAAGAGAGAATTCACTTGTTCTAGAGACTATAGAGGTGGGCAGTAGGACTGAGCTGCCTGTTGCAGTCCAGAAAATACCAAGAGCACTAGATTCCAGACATAGAGTTTTGAAATTTGGTATGTGCTCTTCAAGTTTTCAGTCTTGCTTTGGACTTTGCTGTTCTCCCATTTCTCCCTCTAAAAATAGGAATGTGTACTAAGTGACACTGTACATTGGAATTATGTGTTATATATTTGTTTTTATTTTGTTCTTACAATGAGCTTATAATTAAGAGGTTGCCTTGAATCTAAAAAGGAAATTTTAATTTGGAGATTTCAACCAGTGTTGAACTTTATAAGACTTGAGGAGTTAGCAGACATGCAAACATGAACATTGGAAAATCAGAGGCAAAATGCTGCAACTTAAAGGTGATGTTTCAGTGGTCAAGTAGACAGAGGGAGGATTTTAGTGGTTAATCTCCATTGTCAGTTTGAGTGAACTAGGAGTCACCTGGAGGACACACTTCTGAATAAAAGGGCAAACAGGCAGATGTCATCTGCACATCAACATTGACCTCACTTCCTGACATTGACAGGATATGACAAACAAAGCACACCCCCTTCTGGTTTGCATTCCTCAGCATATTGGACTTTATTCCCTGAACCATGTGTAAAATGAATCCTTTCCTTCTTTAAGTTGCTTCTTGCCACATAATTGCTTTCAGCAAGATAACAGTGACTAAAGTAAACTTTTAATTGCCTGGAGTAATTAATTTGAAATTTATATTTATTTCTGAATGAGTTAGCTAAATTGTGTATTAGAAATCATATGGTATAAACATTATAACTGATTTGCAACAAACACTGTATTTGTAATATACATATTATTCATTGACTAATTAAATCAATATTAGTGGGTCAGTTGTGGGTCCAACACCCTATTAGGCACCAATAATTCAATAATTCAAATTTAAGTACTATGTAATCACTTTTGTGAAGCATGTCTCATAAAAAACTTGAAGAGAAAACAGCTTATCATGTAACTGTTAAATTGGACCCAAAATGTTTTACTGTGTGTGTGTGTGTGTGTGTGTGTGTGTGTGTGTGTGTGTGGTAAGTGTCTATATGAGTGGAATAACTATGTGCTCCTCTGGTTATGGAAATCCTCCCTGAAGGTAACATGCTGGATTATGGTCATGAGGTCTGAGTCTTAACTATGTGAGGGTTTTTCAGATATAGATTGTATTCTTAAAGAAAAAGTTTGTACATAAATGATCATAAAGTTTAGACATTCAGAGGTATATGTGTAGAGTATAGGAAACATTAGTTTAAAAACTGTTAAAATCTTTTTGGAAACACCATTTGAAAACTCATTGAAATCATGATGCGTGATATAACTTAGCATAAAGAAAAACATAAGCTTGTAGCAAATTATACCTACATTTAGAGATGATAAATTCTACAATTTTGAGAAATTTTATGACTTGTGTGACTCAGGTTTTCTCTCTGTTAAGTCTCATTGTTAAAAATAATTCCATAACATGCTTTAGGCTTGAAAATTATCAGAATTAAATTCAACAATTTACAATGTTACAGAATTAAGTGAAACAATTTACAGAAATCACTCTTAAAGTTGAATGTCCAATTATCATTCTGTAAATGTCACCTCCATCATTTTGATTTTACTTATAAGCCACATCAAATGGACTTTATGTATAATACATCTTCTATACCCACAGAGGTGTGTCCTCAGAATTGTTACTTAGAAACGAGTAATACTACTTATTATTTTTCTGTTCTATTCCTCTTCATGACATTTTAAAAATCATTACTACCCAAAATTAAACTTAGATTCTACATCTCAAATGTGACTACAGTCTTGGAGATCTATAATGAAGAAACAGTCAGGGTATTTTATTGTTTAATAGACTAGTAAGTTAAAAAAAATTAAGAACTGGACTGTATATCAGTGCAATTTTAGAAATTTTCATTGTTTTATACTCTGAGGTATGAATTTGTAGGCATTTAAAAAACTTACATTTCTGAAAGAAATCAATAGGTAGGTATCCATGATGAAATTAGTTAAATCATCAGTCAGAAAACTTTTAGGGTACTGTCATCATTATGTAAAGAGGCAATGTTGGCCTCTGTGATCACAACACTCCCAGGATGGTGACAGTTGTTTATCTCACAAATATGCAATGCTCACCCTGCCTTTCACCTCTCAGTACTTTCATTCTGTCAACAGTCGGCATTTATTATCTGCAGGAAGAAAGAGATTATCTTCAGCATGGCTTTTACTATGATTAATGTGAAGAATAATCATTGAAGGGTACAGTTTCACAAAGGAAACAAATGCCTGTCTTTATGGATTATTGAAAATCATAATGTTTCATCTTGTGGAGGAAAATGAAATGATCAAATACCAGTTTGCAGCATTCAAAGGGAATATAGATAACATTTAGATATAGTCAGTGATCATCCATAAAGCAAGCAATGCATTACATGCTATTCATATATGCATTAAGGCTGTTCAACAAGATGTACTGTGCAGTAGAGGAGAGAGTGGGACAAAGCCAAGCAAGCTTGCTTCTTTGATAGATATAAAATGTTGGAATTTCTTTTAGCTTCATGTTTATAAATCATTTAAGTTTTTATTTGACCCTCTGAAGATCTCACAGAAAGAAACAAACAAAAAAGATGTATACAACTTCCTTTGCTCTGCATAAGTTTTTATCAGTTCCTGCTCCCCTCTCTCTCATCTCCAGAGTACACCCTAAGTCTATTCACTGACTCTCTCTACATTAATATCCTCTATCTCTACTCATGTTCGCCTGGATTCTCAGCAGCCTCCTCACATTACTAAAATCTTTTCTCAGGAGAGAAACCAGAGCAATCTTTCAAATGTACAAGTTGTGCCATCCAATTCCATTGTTTAAACATTGTTTGTGGTTTAGGGTTAAATTTAGAATAATGCCTGTACTTCTAATGAGGAACCATTAATTGTGTCTAATCTGGAGTCAATAGCCTTGTGTTTGGCATCCACTGAGTGTCCTATGACCTTCTGAGTGCAGTTTTTCTCATTTCAGTTCTTCTATGGGACTTCAGGCTTTCATTCATAATTTTTCTCAGTCCTCATATATGTCTACTACTATTCCCTTAGCACAATTCCTGCTTATACTTAGGACCCAGTTAAAAAGCACAGATCTAGCCAGGCAGTGGTGGCACATGCTTTTAATCCCAGCACTTGGGATGCAGAGCCATGTGGATCTCTGTGAGTTCGAGGACAGCCTGGTCTGCAGAGCAAGATCCAGGACAGGCACCAAAACTACATAAAGAGGCACCAAAACACTACATAGAGAAAACCTGTCTCAAAAAACCAAAAACCAAAAAAAAGCACAGTCCTAAATTTTGTCACAATAGCATCCTAATTCCACGTGTGAAAATACCCTTTGTTATCTCAGCCTATGTAAAAAAAAAAAAAAAAAAATCACTACATGAGTTGCCTAGGACTCTATCATGTGGAAAGGAATTGGCAGAGCTAATCTATATCTGGAGCATTAAACACTGGCAAGAGTACCTCAAAGGCTTGGGATAGAAAATGCAAGATTTAGCCTCACTTGTAAATGAGCTATGGTAATAAAACATACAGACACCTGTGATTGCTGAGGCTCTTGGCCACTTTTCCTCTGCCTCTAGTAAATATTTCCAAGTGCTTTTCCCAACAAATAAGTGTTAGTGCTGCTGGATTTCTTGCCTGGTGATATCAGACTGTCAGGAAGTACAATTCCAGACTGAGTTTTCAAACCCACATAGTTAATGTTATTTTCAATACCTAAACTTAAGGGTTTTTCTCAATAGTACGTAACTACTACAGTTTTAAAATTTTTAATTAAATAATTTATTTACTTTATATCTCAACCACACTTTCCCCACCCTCTTCTCCTTCCACTCCCTGGCCCAGGCCCGTGTCAATCCACCCCTCATTGGTATTAGCTCAGAAAGGGGCAGGCCTACAACCGCATCAGCATAGCACGGCATATCAATCTGTAGTAAGACTGAGCACCTCCCCCTGTATTCAGCCTGGGCAAGGAAATATGGCATGAGTAATAAGTTCCCCAGAACCAGCCAAAATACCAGGGACAGACCTACTCCCACTGCTAGGAGTCGCACAAACAGACCAAGCTACACAACTATCACATGCAGGCAGAGGGCGTAGGCCAGTCCCATGCAAGCTCCATGATTGTTTATGCACACTCTGTGAATTCCCATGAGCCAGGCTAGTCATGTTTTGTGGGTTTTTATATGTGTACCATCACACCATCTTATGGAGAATAAGAAAATAAAATAATGGCATAGAATCAAAACAAGGTTGTAAACCATTGTAATTGAATCAGGTTAGGCAACTGATTGGGTTCAGCTTCTGCATCAAACCCAATTCTCTATCCACAGCTATACTATTACTTTTAAAACTATATAGGTTATTGAGGTATAATCAATATTTGTCTTAAGTATAACACAGGTTGTACAATTATATAAACATTATATGACTAAATGTTCAAAACTCATATAATTAGTAAGGTCTTATCTGCTGTCTACCAAAATTTACAACTGATTTAAAACCTGTTTCTCCTTTTCTTGTGTTGTCTTTTACACAGAACTATGTAATTACTGATAAAAATTTGCTTTGGAGTTATTGTCTTTTGCTGATAAATTTGCTTTGAACATCTCTAGATGAAGTGTTTATGTAGAAATTTCTGCTGCTTCTTCAAGGCTTAATACCTTAGGTTAGGATGTCAGGATTCACATAGCAGGAAACTTTGATTACTTGAGACACAGCCACAAATAGGAGTCATGCCATTTTATTTTTTAGCCAACATGTATAGAAATCACAGGAGTTTCATGTTCTTCCCAAGAGCTGGCACCTATGCTGTTTAATACCATAGCCACTTCAAATGGTACAGGGTTTTCTCTCACTGGTCTTCAGTGGCTAGCTCTGTTTTGCTTCATACACTTATTTTCTATTCATAATTTACTTATTCATGTTGCTTTGTCTTTTCACATGTTTTAAATAGTTCTGATTGGCTTATATACCTTGCTACCAAGTTTGTGAGATTTTAATTTTCTCTATATATACACTTATGTTATGGAATATCTCCTGTTACCTTGTGTATTTTTTCTCAACTATTCTTATTTCTGAAAGCCAACTACAAGCTGGAGAAGAGGTGAAACAAAACAAATACTGATGCTCAGTACAAATTAAGTTGGATTAAATCAGAACCTCTGGATAAGGGTGAAGGACTTAAACATTACAGAAAACTTTCTAGTTTGAAAAGTCTGATTCATTTATTCTGGTGGGATAGTTAGGGTACTTTCTCATTCTGATGTTGCCAATAAGAAATAAAAATTCAGAGATGTGATAAGTGAAAATAACCTAGATAATAAGATGAAACAATGATTAAAATCAAGATTTAATTACAAGGAGTTTGCATCCAATTATTCCCATGTTGCTAAGCCTGGTACAACGGTACAAATGATGGAAGAAAACTTGTCTGAAGTTAGTAATAAGAATAACAAGAGCTTTTCAGAAGAACCAAAAGAATGATGCCCATGTTCGTCACAAAGCTCACTCAGAAGCATTTGCTAAATGTCATGCAAATGTGGCAAGTGAAATGGCCAGTATTAAACAGCTTTATATAAAGCTTTCCCCACATTAATATCTTTTCTGTGAGGCTTCAAATCCCATGCTTTTCTGAAGTTTATGAGGAAAACAGTTCTTCCACTGTTGTCCTTTCTAATCTTCCTGTTATTAGCTCAGTCTGTGGACCACTGACAGCTACAGAAGTTGCATTTGTAGGACTGACACTGTTATTTTTCTAAGAGAGCATTTCACTCTGTATTTGAGACAATCTACAATCCACAGAAGAAGGTAATCACAGTGCATAGTACCTGCATTGCAAGTATTCCCCTCTGTCTGCCCACTTGAATTTTGTCTGTATTTTCAGACCCAGGTCCAAGTTCTTTTCCTTTGAAAAGTTTTCCTTGACCCTTCTAATACCCCTAGGATGACTGTCGCTTCCACTTACATAGCAATTCATCAGGGACTGTCTGATGACATATAGTCTTACTGTGGTTCTTCAGTAGTTATTTTTTCCAGTGAACCATAATTTATTTAAATCAAAAATAAATTCAGATTTTTCTTAAATTAACAGAATGTTCATTCTCTCCTAAATTATTAAACAAATTTGGTCCTTACAGAGTGTTCAATACTGGAAAATATACTTCTGTGTGGGTAAACACTTTAATTGATTTCCTTAATTGTAACAGCAACAATTTATGACCTATTCTCTTCCTTAAGATCATTAAATGAAAAGCTGATCTTATGGCAAGCATCAGGTCATCAATTTCGCAGAACCTATTGTTGATGTTCTTCTGACTGAAATGAATATCCAGGTATGTCTCAGAAGGTGAAAAACAATATCTATGGTAAGAAAAGTTAAGAGCTGTGTGTGGATCTAAGGACTCTCATGGCCTTTGCCAGTATGCACTGATTGTAGAGATCAGAGCCTAGCAGTCAGAGACTGCTGTAAATCTACTGCACAGAGGACAGTTATAAGCACATCATTTATTGCTCTGATGTATGATTTTACAGTGTCAATAATTAGAAGCCAATTTCCTGACTTTCAAAGAAAGTTGGTGGAATGGTGAATAGGAGCACTTTAGAAGAAGGAAACTTTTGATATTTCTTCATTTCACTCTTTATCTAATCAAGTTAGTGGATTTCAAAGAAAATAATTAGACACAAGTATATTCTGTTGTGTAACCATGGTTCTATTAAAAGGCTAAATTGTCTGTATGACTCTCCAGTGGGGAAGGATGCTCCCTCTTCTCATTTTCTATACATATGCAAATATATTTACATATGGAAATTAAATTAAAAGACACCCAAAAAGTCTAAACTAAAGGTCTATCATTTCTTTGTCCAGTTTCATGTTGAGATGCTAGCAAGCATTTAATATTGTCTTCCCAGTTCTACTGCCTCAATAGTTTCTACACTTTAAGGGAAGATCACCTGATATTTATTATGTCTTCTCTTTGTCTTGACATTCACCAGGTATGTATATAGCTCATGGAATTAAAAAAGTAATTCATGTAAATTATTTGAACATATTTGAACACATTTCGATTTCTTATCTGGAGTTTTGCACATTTCTTTTTTATTTATTATTTGTGTCTTTCACATCATGTATATTTTTTAAATCATGTTCTTGAACCAACATCATTCCTCAGAACAGTAATTATGATACATTCCTATGGGACTGTGAACTCCAAGATGGTATTACTTTAAAATATTCTTCAAGCCTCAGGTCAATAGATTTGTGTGGGATGCAAATCGGCTAAGTCTATGGCATGAATGTCCAAAATGTCATTACTCTAAGACATTCTCCAGGCTGTGCAGGATGCAAATGAGGTAATTCCATGGTCATAAAACCCACATCTTAGATGTTGTCTCAGTGATTTTACAGATACACTCTAAAACCTAGCCTACACCCCCTTCAACTACATTCCTGTACCAGTTCCAGGTTTTTCATTGTGATTCATCCATTTTGGTTTTCTTATCAGTGATCAACTGCACTGAACTCTTCCCAGAACCATTTTGTGCTCTGCTTCCAAATGCATAAATGCCCCTTTTCTCTGCCCAGTGAATTCTTGAACATCAGAGTATTTGATATTCACCTCCCTCAGTGTCCCACGGTTTAGGCCAGAACATGTTCTTGTACTTTCCAATGGAGCCAGTTCCCTTTTTAGCAGTTTGTCCCATGTATAACTAAGTTGTAACTTATTTCTGACTCTCCATGAATATTCCATTTTTCAAATCTCCATACGTGAAGTTCTTAGCCAGTGAGACCAGGTTGTGGTGCCTGATGGTGTCTCTTGAATCACTTTGATCCATTCAAGTCCTTATACTCACTGTGTATTTTAAGAAAGAGACTTTTTTCTCAGTGTTTTATTGAACTTACCACATAACTGAGGTGAATTAAATTCCCAATACCCATCATTTAACAACTTTTTGAATATGAAATTATTTGTAAGCAAGGTTTTGATTCCCTGGTACTTCTGTATTTAGATACCATGGAAGAATGTAAACAAATGCATTTCTCACACTGCTGCAAGCATGGGATGAAAGCTATTGTAGTCCAGTTCTTGGTCTTTTTGAGGAAGAATTAATAACTTCATAATAAGGGAATTAATACTATTCAAGAGAGTTCTTCCCTTATGAGCTAATCGAGCCCAGAGACCCTGATTCCAAATGCTATCGTATTATACATTAGATCTCAATTTAAGAATTTATACAATGGCAAGATTATTCAATCTACTATAAAAAAAGGAACAAAGATATTTTTGATTCTTACTCTCATTTATTTGGACAATTTTCTCCTTTGAGGCATTGTTTTTTTTTCTATTTATTTTATTTTTTATTTTATAATTTAATTTAATATTACATATCAGCTATGGATTCACCTGTCCTGCCCCATCATTCACTCCCCCACCTCCCCGCCAGGCCACCCCCCATTCACATATCATCCAGGGCAAAGACTCCCCTGGGGATTGAGCTCAGCCTGGTAGATTCAGTCCAGGCAGGTCCAGTCCCCTCCTCCCTTCACCCAGGCTGAGCAAAGTGTCCCTGCATAAGCCCCAGGTTCCAAACAGCCAGCTCATGCACTAAGGACAGGTCTGGGTCCCACTGCCTGGATGCCTCCCAAACAGTTCAGGCTAATCAATTATCTCACTTATCCAGAGGGCCTGATACAGTTGGGGGCTCCTCAGCTATTGGTTCATAGTTCATGTGTTTCCATTAGTTTGGCTATTTGTCTCTGTTCTTTTTTTTTTGGTCTCAACAATTCTTGGTCATACAGTCCCTCCTCTTTCTCAACAATTGGACTCCTGGAGATCCACCCGGAGCTTGGCCATAGATCTTTGCATCCACTTCCATCAGTTATTGGATGAGAGTCTGTTATTTCTTGTTCTCCCTTTCTGTTCTTGATCCAGCTGGGATCTCCTGCTACCCTAAGCTCTCTTTACCTCGAACATTGCCCTTCATTACCCCCACTCACGTCCAGGTTGTTCATGTAGATCTCATCCATTTCTTTGTCATTGGGCGATCCCTGTGTCTTTCTTAGGGTCCTCTTTTCTAGGTAGCCTCCCTGGAGTTGTGAGTAGCAGTCTAGTCATCTTTGTTTTTCTCCTCCTATGAGTGAGTACGTACCATGTTTGTCTTTTTGAGTCTGGGTTACCTCACTCAGGATGATTTTTTCTATATCCATCCATTTGTCTGCAAACCTCATGATGCCATTGTTTTTCTCTGCTGAGTAGTACTCCATTGTGTATATGTACCATATTTTCCTTATCCATTTTTCAATTGAAGGGCATCTAGGTTGTTTCCAGGTTATGGCTATTACAAACAATGCTGATATGAATATAGCTGAGCATGTACCTTTGTGGTATGATTGAGCATACCTTGGGTATAAGCCCAAGAGTGGTATAGCTGGGTCTTGGGGGAGATGGATTCCCAATTTTCTAAGAAAGCACCATATTGGTTTCCAAAGTGGCTATACAAGCTTGCATTCCCACTAGCAGTGGAGGAGATTTTCCCTTGCTCCACCTCCTCTTGAGCATAAGCTGTCTTCAGTGTTTTTGATCTTAGCCATTCTGATGGGTGTAAGTTGTATCTTAGAGTGATTTTGATTTGCATTTCCCTGATGATTAGGAATGTTGAGCAATTCCTTAAATATCTTTCAGCCAATTGAGGTTCCTCTGTTGAGAATTCTCTGTTTAGTTCTATAGCCCATTTCTTAATTGGACTGTTGGGCATTTTATTGTCTAATTTCTTGAGTTCTTTATATATTTTGGATATCAGCCCTCTGTCAAATGTCAGGTTGGTGAAGACCTTTTCCCATTCTGTAGGCTGTCACATTGTCTTGTTGACCATGTTCTACAAAAGCTTCTCAGTTTCAAGAGGTCCCATTGATTGATTGTTTCTCTCAGTGTCTGTGCTACTGGTGTTATATTTAGAAAGTGATCTCCTCTGCCAAAGCATTCAAGACTACTTCCTACTTTCTCTTCTAGAAGGTTCAGAGTAACTGGATTTATGTTGAGGTCTTTGATCCACTTGGACTTAAGTTTTATTCACGGTGACAGACATGGATCTATTTGTAGCCTTCTACACGTTGACATCCAGTTATGCCTGCACATCCAGTTGAAGGTGCTTTCTTGTTTCCATTGTACAGTTTTGGCTTCTTTGTCAAAAATTATACATTCATAGGTGTGTGGATTAATGTCAGGGTCTTCAGTTCGATTCCATTGGTCCACATGTCAGTTTTTATGCCAGTACCAAGCTGTTTTTATTACTGTAGCTTTATAGTAGAGCTTGTGGTCAGGGATTGTGATGCCTCTAGAGGTTGTTTTATTGAGCAGGATTCCTTTGGCTATCCTGGGTTTTTTGTTTTGCCATATGAAGTTGAGTATTATTCTTTGCAAGTTTGTGAAGAATTGTGTTGGTATTTTGATGGAGATTGCATTTTATCTGTAGATTGGTTTTGGTAAGATTGCCATTTTTACTATGTTAATCCTCATTGTCTGTTTTTATGTCACCCTTCTCATTTCTGATTTTGTTAATTTGGATGTTCTCTCTCTGTCTTTTGGTTAGTTTGGATAAGGGGTTGTCTATCTTGTTGATTTTCTCAAAGAACCAACTCTTGGTTTCATTAATTTTTTGTATTATTCTCTTTGTTTCTGTTTTATTGATTTCAGCTCTCAATTTGATAATTTCCTAGCATCTGTTCTTTGTGGGAGACTTTGCTTCTTCCTGTTCTAGAGCTTTTAGGTGTGCTGTTAAGTCACTAGTGTAAGATTTCTCCAACTTCTTTATGTGGGCATTTAGTGCTAGGAATTTCCTTCTTAGCACTGCTTTCATAGTGTGCCGTAAGTTTGGATATGTGGTGTATTCATTTTCATTGATCTAGCAAGTCTTTAATTTCTTTCTTTATTTCTTCCTTAACCCATAGGTGATTCAGTGAGCATTATTCAGTTTCCATGAGATTGTAGGTTTTCTGTAGTTTTTGTTGTTGAATCTAATTTTAAACCATGGTGGTCTGATACAATGTAGGAGGTTATTCTAATTGTTTTGTATCTGTTGAGATATGCTTTGTGGCCAAGTATGTGGTTGATTTTAGAGAAGGTTCCTTGGGGTGCTGAGAAGAAGGTATATTCTTTTTTGTTAGGATGGAATGTTCTGTAGATATCGATTAAGTCCATTTTAAGTCCTTTATTTCTCTGTTAGGTATCAATTTGGAAGCTCTGTCCAGTGGTGATAGTGGGGTGTTGAAGTCTTCCACTATTAATGTGTGGAGTTATATATGTGATTTAAGTTTTAGTAATGCTTTTTTTTTTTTTTTTACATATGTGTGTGCCCTTGTGTTTGGGGCATACATGTTCAGAATTGAAACTTCATCTTGGTAGATCTTTTCCTGTGATGAGTATGTAATGCCCTTCTTGATCTCTTTTGATTGATTTTAGTTTGAAGTCTATTTTGCTGGATATTAAAGGATGGCTATACCTGCACACTTCTTAAGACCATTTGAGTGGAAAGTCTTTTTTTCAGCCTTTTATTCTTAGGTAGTGTTTATCTTTGAGTTTGAAGTGTGTTTCTTGTATGCTGCAGAAAGATGGGTTCTGCTTTAGTATCCATTCTGTTAGTCTGTGTGTTTTTGTAGGTGAATTAAGTCCATTGATATTATGGCATATTAATGACCAGTGATTGTTCATTCTTGTTAATTTTTTTTGGTCATAGTGTGTGTGTACTTCTCTTCTTTGGAGTTTACTGCTGTGGTGTTATCTATTGCCTGTGTTTCCAAGGGTGTATCTGACTTCCTTGGGTTGGAATTTTCCTTCTAGTGCTTGCTACAGGGCTGGATTTGTGGCTAATTATTGTTTAAATCTGGCTTTGTCTTGGAATGTCTTGTTCACTCCGTCTACGATGATTGAAAGTTTTGCTGGGTATATTAGTCTAGGCTGGCATCCATGGTCTCTTAGTGTCTGCATTACATCTGTCTAGGTCCTTCTGGCTTTCAAAGTCTCCATTGAGAAATCAGGTGTTATTCTAATGGGTTTTCCTTTATAAGTCACTTGGCCTTTTCCTTTGCTGCTCTTAATATTCTTTCTTTATTTTGTATGCTTAGTTGTTTAATTATTATGTGGTGAGGGGACTTTTTTTTGGGGGGGTCTAGTCTGTTTGGTGTTCTATAGGCTTCTTATATCTTTATAGGCATTTCTTTCTTTAAGTTAGGAAAGTTTTCTTCTATGATCTTATTAAATATATTTTCTGTTCCTTTGAGTTGGTATTCTTCTCCTTCCTCTATCCCTATTATTCCTAGGTTTGGACTTTTCATGGTGTCCCAAATTTCTTGGACATTTTGGGTCATGACTTTGTTGGCTTTAGTGTTTTCTTTGACTGATGAATCTATTTCTTCTACTGTATCTTCAATGTCAGAGATCCTCTCTTCCATCTCTTGTATTCTGTTGGTTATACTCACATCTGAAGTTCCTCTTCATTTACTCAGATTTTCTATTTCCAGCATGCCCTCTGTTTGTGTCTTCTTTTTATTCTATTTCCCTTTTAAGGTCTTGGACTGTTTCCCTCATCTGTTTCATTGCTTTTACATAATTTTCTTTCAGGGATTTATTGTTTTCTTCTGCTTTATTTGTCCTTTCCTCTAGTTTTTATAGAGAGTTCTTCCAATTTTTTGTTTGTATGTTCCTCCATTTCATTTTTGATTTCTTCTTTATAAGACTCTAGCATCTTCATAATGTTATTCATAAGGTTGTTTTCTTCTGCTTCTTCCATTTTGTGATGTTCAGGTCTAGCTATTGGAGAGAGGCTAGGTTCTGTTGTTGATGGACTGCTCTTTATTTTGTTGTATGTACTTCTGCCTTGACGTGTGCCCATCTCCTTATGGATTTGTTCTTGGTCTTATCAGAGCTCTTGGTTCAGACAGAGCTGACAGATTCAAGAAGTCTCTCTTTGTTCCAGATGGAAGCTCTGGTCCAGATGGGAGCTGGGGGCTGGTCTCTAAGTCTCAGGAAGTGGCTGCGGTCTTGGGTTGATGGGTGTGGGGGCAGGGCATGGAGAGTGCAGAGTCTGCTGGAGATCTTGGAGCAGGGGAACCTTCATGTTGGGAGTGGGAGCATCCTGCCTGATGGCCAGAACCTGGGGCCAAGTTGGGCAGGTCTTCCAGGAATGGCTGGTGCCCAGGGATGGGACCTAGGGGCAGGCCTTTCTGGGTATGACCCCAGGCACTCACCTCTCATCCAGATGGGAATTCCAGGTCAGATTCTATTTATTTTATTTTTAAATACAGGCTTTTAGTATGTATGCGGCTTCCACTCCAACACTGAGAAACCTCTGTATACTAACTTGTTAGTCCACACTCTCATCTTAAGGATAAGAGAAACAAATTCTGTATATGTACAGATATTTGTGAGCAAGTGGTGCCCGTATTAATGTCGGGGGGGGGGTTCTTTATTGTCTTTAGTTTTTCAAATTCTTACACATTTGTGTTTTAAGAAAACTACTGGGGCCTTGGTGGTGCACGCCTTTAATCCCAGCACTCGAGAGGCAGAGGCAGGCAGATCTTTGTGAGTTCGAGGCCAGCCTGGTCTACAGAGCGAGATCCAGAAAAGGCGTAAAGCTGCAGAGAAACCGTGTCTCCAAAAACCAAAAAAAGAAAAAGAAAAAAGAAAACTACTTATCCCCAAGAAATTCTTTTTTGTGTGTGACTATAATATAAATACAACAATTTCCCCTTCATTTTCCAATTTCCAAACCTTCCCATGTGCCCCTTCTTGTTCTCTTTCAAATTCACAGACTCCTTTCATTGTTATTGCATATGTTTGTGTATATATCCTAAATAAAAAAGTTCAGTCTATATAATATTAATTGTATTTATATTTTCAGGACTGACCATTCGATACTGGACAACCAAATGGTGTGTTCTTCCCTGGGAACGACCTTTTCTCTTAATCTCAGCATTCTTATTGAATCTTTAGGGAAGTAATATAGAAAACATGAGAATATGGGTACATGGAAGATTTTAAAGCAAATAAACTTTGTTTCTTTTCTCTATAAGGCATCCTGCAAGACCTCCATGATGAAGCTGGACCTGGAAATAATTTAAAGAATATATGATAGAAATTGTTTTTATTTTATGTTTTAGTTTTCCAATGTAACTTTCAGTTTGTACATTATTATCATTGCTGATAACTTTTTAAAAAATATTATAAGTAAAATATATAGCAGTCATAAAACTCTAGAGGTTGTCGACTTCTTTGGACAGAAGCTAAGTTTCTTTCATGAGTTTTTTTTTTTTTTTTTTTTTTTTCCAGTTGTACTCTTAGCTAATTCCCTTAACATTTCCATTTCTATGTACATGAGTAATTGGAAAGGTTCACATCTTTCCAATGGAAAGTGCTGCAGGGATCGCCAACTTGGTAGGGGAAGTCAGGTATTCTGCCTCTCCTTTGGCTCTCCGGGAAGGAAAAGCCTTTCAATTCTCTCTCCAGTTGTCTAGGCTGCTCTTCCCTGCAGCATGTTAATTGCCTGTTTCCAAGGACACGAGTTTAGAAAAAAAGTAAGAATAAATGCTCTCCCTGCTGACAATGCACACATTATCACCTTAAGCTTAACCTAATTAGATTGAGCCACTCGTCAGACGTGTTGACCTTCAGAGAGAATGTTGTTAGTGTCTGCAGTCAACCATGTACATTTGCTAACAAATGTTACCGCTCAGGAAAGATAAGTAAGATGCTCATACCAAACATATGATTTGTGAATAGTTTTGACTCAGTTAGTGCCTGTTCAATAAGACCCTCAAAAAAAAAATAACAATGTTCATAATAGTATGTTAATATTAATGAGGCTTTGCTCATTCTTTAAAATTTGCATAGTGATTTCCCAAATATTGTGAGTTAAAACTAATCATTCTTTATGAAAACTGGAGAGACCGAAGTTGGGAGAAGAAAATATACTTTTTGAAATGTTACAATCTTCATTTATGCTTAGAAGAGGTACAACCCAAAGCAAATTATAACATGTTGGGGATTTTCTGTGTCATTCCCAAGTAAGGGGCTGGGGTCTAATTGCTTTGGAAAACACAGTTCCTTTTTTTCCACAAAAGAATTGGTACCCTGTTGTTGGGATTACTGCACCAGAAGATAGGGAAGCTCATTAAAGTCTTGAAGAAAAAGCTACTCAGTTTATTCACATTTATAAATAACACAGTGAGGGGGATAAAAAGGCCACTGGAAAGAAAACACTGCTATCCACCAAGTACAATGGAGTGATTGTGTCAAATGCAGGGTACAATTGCAGACAGTACTTAGCACCCAACAAGCAAATGCATTTTCTTGTTTTTGTGTTGTGACATATTGTGTCCCCCAATATATTGTGTACCCTAATAAAACTTACCTGGGGTCAGAGAACAGAACAGCCATTAGATTAGGCATAGATGCCAAACAGTGGTGGCACATGCCTTTAATTCTAACATTCTGGAGGCAGAGATCCATCCAGATCTCTGTGAGTTCAAGGCCACACTAGGAACAGAGCCAGGTGTGGTGGCACTCACCTTTAATCCCAGGATTTGAGATCCCATTTCTTGCTTGGGAATGACACATGCCTTTAATCCCAGGAAATGATGTCAGGAAGCAGAAAGGTATATAAGATGTGAGGACCAGGAACTAGAGGCTTTTATGCTTTTAGGCTTTTTTGCAGCAGTTCAGCTGAGATCTATTTGGGTAAGGACTCAGAGGCTTCCAGTCCGAGAAAACAAGATCAGCTGAGGAGTTGGTGAAGTGAGATTGTCTGTGGCTTGTTCTGTCTGCCTGATCTTTCAGAATTTACCCTAATAGCTGGTGCCAGGTTTTTTATTTAATAAGACCATTCAAGATTCATGTTATGTTTATTTTTGTTTGTTTGTTTATTACTACTACTACTACTACTAATAATAATATTACTACTAATAATAATAATAATAAAATTGGAGCCCCTGTTTTTCAAACTGCAGTAGTGCTTAATATACTTTGAAACTAACTAAAATGCTTTGTTGAAATATAGATTCCTAATTTCCAATTGAGACTTATTAAATTTGAATTAGGGAAAGCCCCCAATTCTGTATTTTCAACAAATACTGTCTCCACTCCTCTAACATTTAAGAAGCGTTATTCTTCATGACAGATAGTTTGAAAATTGTGTGTCCTTTAATTCTTCCCATACAAATCTAATGTTTCATGGAAAAAACATGAACTCAAATAGCTGTAAATCCACAAGAAACTGATATTCCAATATAATTCAGCTTGACTTCATGCTCTGTCATTATTCTTATCTGAAATAGTGGGTGGGGAGAAAGCTGTGTTCCTAGGACTTTCTTTCTTGAGAGGATCTCAAGCATTGCTTTGGCCCAGCCATGGGACAAGAAAGAAATTAGCAATGTTGGAGTTTAAGAAGACAGTAATTTAATGCCCATCAAAGAAGAGAATAATAGCTGGCTCCTCCAACCCCCCACCTTCACATGACAAGCCTTTCTTCAAAGTCACCCTGGAAAATTACATGACATTTTTTATCACAGTCATTTTCAGGCTGGGTCATTATCTTTAACCAAACATTTGCACCACGTTTTGAACAGGCATATATATCAGGCAGACAGTAGATTGTGTTAGCAAATTCAAGGGGAAACTTTTCCATGATCTTTCAGGGGTTGTCAATCAAGAGATGCAGTGATGAGGGGAAAAGGGAGAAAATGTCACAGGAAAAAGTAAAACCAAATGACAAGCCCCAGTTATCAACTCAAAGGACTGAGGCTGGAGACTGGGGTTTTAGCTAAATGGACATGTCTCTTGATATAAGTGGGTAGCACTTAGGAGATAATTCTGCACAGTCAGTCTCACCCTGGAATCCTAGGCTGTTCATATGTTAGTGGTGTGACCTTGGGGAACTGACTCAACTACAGGGAATACCAGATATTAGAGACAAGATCATCTTTAACTGCTTTGCTAAGTATAGCACCTCAAATACCATGCACATTCACATTGTCACTTAAGTGATCTTTACAATGCTTCATAGTTACTCCCTAGGTGCTAAATAACTTGAGTCCTGTTAACTTAGGTGAAGAAAAGCATCTAGCCTCTTTCTTCCATGTGCTTAGTCTCCCTTAGAGGAAGTTTGCAGATAGAAGGCTTCAGCCCTTTTCAACTTTCTCCCCTTCCCTTGTGGATATTGTTGCAACATGTAGTGTGTTGACATTGTACAAATGACTCTAAGGTGGTAATTTATGGTGCACTGGGTGCAATTTGTTTTTCGATGTCCAATGAAGCAAGGTGTCAACAGTTTATCAATATACGACACAAGGTTATAGATCAAGCTTTTAGGAAATATAGCTGTGTATTCTCAAGGTAGATGCAGGTATGTATAAAGAATTTCACAGTGGGATAGGAATCTATGCCTGGTTGAACTTTAAAAGCCTAGAGAATCTGTGTAGTAACATGCCTAGCTTTGGTATTTCATGTGCATAGGACTTGGAGAAATGATTCACTGTGAAAGTTTAGGCTGTAAAAAAGAATATGATGTGACTCCAAATACTATACAACTCCAGATTAAATGGGCAAAATAGACCTTTATCCTAACAATGATTTGAGCATTGAGTACTAAATAAAGCGAAATGTAAATAAGCAATATTTAGAGGAAGAAAGAAAGATATAGACTAGGTACTGGTCTTGATTCTAGAAACACAAAGATGGTGATATAAATGATGCTTCAATTATAATAGACATCACAAATGACTGATTAGTCTGGAATGTAAGAAAGCTCCCTATTACATGACAGAACCTGCAGTTGTGCAAGCAAAGAAAACATGCATGGGCTGTATAAGGATATTCATGGAAAACCTCACTAAAAATAAGAAAATCCTAAGATACTGAAGTCTTAAGAGGCTTTCATTCGGTCTTCATGCAGATTCACAGGGGGCACAGTCTTTATCAACTTATTCTGTTAAAAACAATGCATAGACTTTCTTTTGTTTTTATTTTTCCCAAGTAAAAGGCTTAGATAAGCAATTCTGGGTCAAGGCAGTTAGGTATAAGAATAGGAAAGTCCAGCTTAATTAAAATGTCTATCTGTACTCAACAGCTTATTTCATTGAGATTTACTAAAGCAGATATTTGTTGTTAATCAAAAGTCAATTGATTTCCCCAAAATATTTATGGAGACTTAACAACTCAGTTATGTGTGTTGTGTGGTTGTTAAGGTCTCAATAAATCTGTTTTTCCAAATCAATGGGAATTTAATTAAAATGCAAAAAAATAACTATATGGTTTGTTTCAAATCCTTATTTTACACAATTAATAGGATGCTATTAAGATCCTGATTTAGTGACTGGAGGGCAGGGAGGATTTAGTGTCCATTAAATAGCCTGTGAGTACCAGAGCAGCAGGAGAACAGATGTGGGGTGGGAGGAGAAAAAATAGCTAGATGTCTGCTGTGAAAGATGCCAGAAAGCAGTGGGGGGTAGGCTAAAGCACAAGGTATGGCAAACCTTAAATTCCAATTAGTCAGGACACAGGCATCCCAGTACATCTGAGTCACATGAAAGTTGGGTCACAGGGACTTAATTCAAATCCTTGCTTCATTACTGTTCTAGTGGCAATTGAAGTAGCACTGGAATTAATTAGCAACACACACACACACACACACACACACACACACACACACACACACACCAGTTCCTTTACTGCTACAATGAATGTGACCTTATTTGAAACAGCGTCTTCCTAAAGATGATCGAGTTGTGATGAGATTTACCTAGATGCAGGCTAGTCTTAATCAGACAGCTAAGATCCTTACAAAAGCAGGTAACAGACACCAGAGGAGAAGACTATGTGAAAATACAGAAAAGGAGGGAAAAAAATTAAAGTGACACTTCTATAACCCAAGAAAGGTGAACATTTCTTACAGCAGTATACTTGTAGAACTTTGGAGGATGAAGGCCCTAGACAATTTAGAGAGACCACAGCTTTACTGTGGTACTTCCAGATTTAAATATTTAGCCTTCAGAAATATGCGAAAATACATTACTATAATTTGTAGTATTTTGTTATTGTGGACATGAAGTCAATGCACACATAAATAAATAACTTGTAAAAGAATTGGCCCTTGATATACTAATCTGCCCCAGTCTTACTAGAACTGTGGGAAGCCAAACCAACCCAAGATTTTCTTAGAGCTCCAGGAAAAGGACTAAGGGAACCTTATTTCTGTGTCTTTGTTCAGGAGCAAACTTGGCAAGTCCTGTCTGGTGCTTGGGCCGGTGCCTCAGAAGAGTCAAGGCTGTGGTTTTGGAGGACCTGATTCTTCCCCCTGGGATGTGGTTATCAGTTCTTAGGCAGCTGTGTCAGAGGTACCCTGTGTTCTTTTTGTCAACATTTTCTGACTTAGCTCTCTACTGACTCTGGCTACTTTCCCCCTTGCACATAGTGCATAAGCTGATATGTTTCTCAACAAATTTACTTGGCATAAGTCATTAGCTTACCCAAGACCTCCTGGTCCCAGGCTTTGCTTTTGTCTCATTTATGCCTCATCTCCTTTGTTTCTTATCACTGGTTCTCTCACTTGACACTTTGTGATTTGAGACGCTTCTTTCTGCTGATTCAGGCCAATGGGACAAAGACCTTCCTAAGAAATTTTATCTCATTCATGTGGCATAGCACTTCACTCTTTTGAGTCCGGAATGCCTACCCACCAGTCTCTTTCTCTTCATCTCTTGATGTTTACTCTTTCACCTTCATCAAGAAATGTTCACTGTATATTCACAAAGAAGGAAGCTCTTTTCCTGGTCTTGTTTTGTGTTGATTTCTTCTTTTAAAAGATAAATCCTTATGAATTTCATATTTTAGTCATGAGATAATAAAACATAATGCTTATTTAATTAATAAATACTAAGCACTAGTTTGGAAACTTTATACCTTTATTCAAGAAAATAATATAATGTGTATTTTCTGCATTACAGTATTAATCCCCACAGACAGGAGAAGAAAGAACACCAACCAAAATTAGGACCAAATTAAAGCAAGCTTTATTCATTTACACATCAGAGCTGATTCAGTGGCTTTCTCCCCCTATGATGGGGTTTATGAGACTGGCACCAAGGCCATTTCTCAAACCCTTTTGATAGGGCAAATCCATAGGGTCAGGGATTTTGTGACTAGGCACAGTTACAGAAACTAGACCAGGCAGTTAAGGAAAGTGGGTCATGGAACAATTCTGAGCGTATTGACCATTTCTGAAACCAAGTAGTTCTGGGGGGAGGAGGTACATTATGGTACATTCTATGGTTACTGGGATAGGA
The DNA here is from genome assembly GCF_903995425.1 of Onychomys torridus. NCBI lineage: Eukaryota > Metazoa > Chordata > Mammalia > Rodentia > Cricetidae > Onychomys > Onychomys torridus. The sequence goes on along the minus strand of NC_050447.1, from coordinate 26,066,581 downwards.
TACAGCTTAGCTCTGAGAAACAGAAGTTCACGTTTTTAGTAAACAGAAACTTAACCTGGCTGTAGACTCAAAAATGAGTCCTAGGAGCAAAATGGAGATGAGCTGGTTTTCACACATACATTGCTAGCAATAGAAGGTGGAATGAGTTTTTTTTTTTTTCATCGTTTTAGAAATTTAATTTAATTTTACTTATCCGCCATGGGTTCCCCTGTCCTACCCTCTCCTGCCCCCACCCCCACCTTCCTCCCAGCCCTGCCCCATTCCCATCTCCTCCATGGCAAAGAATCCCCAAATTTGTCACTATAGTGTGAATATAATTTGTCTCTTCAAATTTGTAATGGGGGTTGAACATCAATGTACTCTGCTAAAAGAATTATGAGGGTAGCAATTTACTCTATTGTGTTGTGTAGAGTTGAGGCTTCTGAGGAGTACCTATACCATATTTGGTGTAGGTCATATATACTATTGAATATTGGTGGCTTTTATAGTACAGACCACAATGTGATATAGCCATGAGAGGCCCTCTCCAAAATGTGCTACTTGCTAGTTGAAATTCCATCTTGAAAAACTTTGAGTTAAGTACACCTAGTTATTTACCAAGTTGTCTGGTTTGAGTATTTTTTTTTAGCTGTTATCCAAAGCTGATTAGTTTTCCACTTACAAACTTTGTAGCTTGTATATTTATATTTCATTGGCTACCCATAGTCACAGTTAGCAGTCACAAAGAGGTAATAAGTAATACTTTTACTTTATTATTATTATTATTATTATTATTATTATTATTATTATTATTATTTATTTTTTTTTTACTTTAGAATGGAAAGTTATTCCTTCACAGGGTCATAGTGAAAAGACATAGCAGAAAAGACAAAAGCCAAGACTAGGCTTTGTAGCAGAGACCATGTTTCCAAAGCAAAGACTGGAATGTCTACTTGGTAGGGCTGGGGCAAGGACTATGAAGGTAACAACTGTAATGCAATTTAACAACTGTAAGTAGTTGTTCTAAGCTCTCAGCAGCATTATTGAATGGCTTTTCCTGTTTACCATGTCTTTCAGGAGACAGGAACAACAACAAGAAAAGTCTCAGGATGCTGATGATTCTATCTGACCCTGTTCCAGCCACAAAATTTCCTCTTATATGAACATCCCAGAAAGCTGTTATCTGATGCTGACTTTAAAAAATAAGTAGGTAAGACAGGTGAAAGGGAAAGATGATCTTTTGAGCAAAGCCAGCTGGAGCTATTAGACTAGGTCACAGAAAAGCATTTAACTTCCAGTTGTTCTTAAGTGTATTGATTTTCCCCACCATGGCACCCCATGGCAGGTCCAATGGGCAGCTGACCTTGAGTGACCTGCCACATCAGCCAGCCCCTTCTGCAGTTTAATAACTGTCAATTTCTCACAATCTTTTCAAAGTAAAGGCTTTGGGCATGAGAAATGAAAACTGAAGAACTCTCTCATTCTCCCTGTTTAATAACCTCATGGTGCCTCTTCTGAGTTAGCTCGTCTGCACAGAAACTGATGAACGGAGAGCAAGTAGCATCGTACATACTCCAGCAGGTGGAATAGGGTTAGAAAGCTGGCATCTTATCTAATTACAGCAACACAATGGAGGAAACAGCTTCTGTTACCTCTGCACTCTTTTATGTAAATATATATTCAATTTATGAGTCTCCCAAAGGGCCTCTTTATGCTTAACATACAGGCAGCACAGTACATCTCAGTTCAAGACCAAGTGTGGGTGGACAGCATCAAGGAAAAACACTGTCTCTCTCAGACATGAACAGGCAAGTGTTCTTTCTGTCATTGTTCCATAAAGAGAGCAGTGTAACAACTATTTTCACTGTATTAGGTGTCATAAGATCTAGAAAGGATTCAGACTGCACAGGTAGATGTACATCCGTCATGTGTAAGTTCTACACAATTTTGTATGTGGAAGTTTAATATTCATAAGTTTGGATAGCTATAGGAGTTCTCATTTCACAGCTCTGTGGAGAGAAAGTTCTAACTGTACTTAGCTTTCTCTCTCTAAATTTTACTGTTTGTCACCACCTTTTTTTATCTATTGCTTTGCATTCTGTCCATTCCCATGGCAGACATAATAGGAATAAATATATTTGTATATATCAGACTATGATAAAAATGTCTTCTTAATAAGTAAGAAATTGTTGAGATAATCCGTTGAGTCTTTCCTTCTTTCAGTCATCCAATTAATGCCACACTAGTGCCATGAGTACCTCAGGCTCTGAGCAGCATTTCAGATTCAGAAAGACCAAAGGTTCTACATTTAGAGATTCACCAGCTAATGAGAAGCATTTAAGAGGTTCTTTTCTTGACAGCAGCATAAGAACTCCAAAGCAAAAGCTGTATGTGTTCTGCTTTTCCTCAGCTGTCTCAAGTCCCGTTCTTTCCCAGTTGTCTGTCAAATCAGGACACAGCTATTCCATTTTACAGATAAGGCAATCAAGGCTAAGAGATGTTAAAAGATACAGGTAGAGCATTGCAACTTAGAATGTGAAATGTAAGGCACATAAGTAAGTGAATAAAAATCTACCTCCACTTTTTATACTCTGTAAGACACTAATTAATTTCCACTTAATTACACTTAGGAGTTAATTTTCCTCACTACAATAGTAGGCACAGAATGTGAGAGTCAGTCTTGAAACTCTCAGTTTTCCCCTGGACACACCTGCAGCTATTAGCTTATGGTCTTCCCCAGCCCCTTTTCAATATGAGTTTCTCTGGGTATGATCCTTGGCTAAGACTTGACCTATTATTTGGATGGTGGGCATCACTTAATAGCAACCATTGTTCTCAAGATTTCCATCTCTTTTCCTTTTCATCATTCTGAGGCTGAAGCAAGGCATAGTTAATGAAACTACATTGTCTAAAATCATGAGTTTATACAGTGAGGAGTGTTGTCAATCAATGTATAGCCCAGCAACAGGTACTTAGGAGAGTAGCTTTCTATTGGAAATGGAATCTTTAGAGGTATAATCAAAGTAAGAGAAATATATGAGTGTGGGCCTTGATACAATATCCCCCTGGCATCCCTAAGGGATGAGTAACCAGCTATGTGAAAACAGAACACATAGGGCAAATGCCATATGACAACAGAGAACAAATTGAAGTGATGCAGTTACAAGCTGATGACTGCCAAGGAATAACGGCAAGCACCCAACATCAGGAGGAGCCAAGCAATGATTTAGCTATGTCTCAGAAGGAGCATGCTCCATTTGTTACCTCTCTTTCCATAGTCACTCCAGAAGTGTAAAGGAATGAATTTTACTGCTTATAAATCATGCATTTGTATCATTTTGCTCATATAAACATAAAAATCTAATATAAGGGATTCTAAAACTATCTTAATATTTAGACCGAGTTTGGGTTATCTTACACCGGATGACATTTTCTAGTTCCATAGATTTGCCTACAAATTTCATGATGCCATTGTTCTTGTTTTTGTTTTTTGTTTTGTTTTTTTAACAGCTGAGTAGAACTCCATTGGGTTTATGTACAGCACTTTATTTATCCATTCTTCAGTTGAGGTACATCTAAGTTGTTTCCAGATTCTGGCTATTACAAATAATGCTGCTATGAACATAGTTGAGCATATATCCTTGTGGTATGATTGAGCATTCCTTGGATATATGCCCAAGAGTGGTATAGCTGTGTCTTGAGATAGAGTGATTCTCAATTTTCTGAGAAACCACCATACTGATTTCCAAAGTGGCTGTACAAATTTTCACTCCCACCAACAGTGGAGGAGTGTTCCTCTTTGCTTCTATTCCTCTCCAAAATAAGCTTTTATCAGTGTTTTTGATCTTAGCTATTCTGACAGGTGTAAGATGGAATCTCAGAGTCATTTTGATTTGCATTTCCCTCATGACTAAGGATTTTGAGCAATTCCTTAAATGTGTTTTGGCCATATGTGGATACTAGATGTAAAATAAATGATAACCAGACTACAACCCACAGCTCCAGAGAAGCTAGCTAAGAAAGAAGACCCTAAGAGAGATTAATGGATCACCCTGGGAAGGCAAAATAGATGAGATCTCCATGAGTAAACTGGGGATGAGGGGAGGTAATGGAGGGGAGGAGATGAGGGATGAGAACATAAGGGAACAGGATGGTCGAGCTGGAACAAGGACAGAGTGGGAGAGCAATGAAAGAGATACCATGATAGAGGGAGACATCATGGGGATAGGGGGAAACCAGGTACTAGGGAAGTTCCCAGGAATCTACAAGGATAACCCCAGCTTAGACTAGTAGCAATAGTTGAGAGGGTGCCTGAACTGGCTTACCCCAGTAATCAGATAGTGACTACCCTAACTGTCATCACAGAGCCTCAATCCAGTAACTGATGGAAGCAGATGCAGAGATCCACAGCCAAGTACCAGGCTGAGCTCCAGGAGTCCAGTTGAAGAGAAAGAAGAGAAGTTCTATGAGCAAGAGGCATCAAGATCATCATGGGGAAATCTACAGAGACAATCAAACTAAACTAGTAGGAACTCATGAACTTTAGATCTACAGCTGTGGAGCCTCCGTGGGACTGGACGAGGTCCCTCTGCATAAGGGAGACAGTTGTGTAGCTTAATCTGCTCAAGGAGCCCCTGGCAGTAGGATCAGGATCCATCCTTGGTGCATGAGCTAGCTTTTTGGAGCCCATTACCTACGGTAGGACACCTTGCACAGCCTTGATGTAGGGGGAGGGTCTTGGACTTGCCTCAGCTGAATGTATCAGACTCTGCTTACTCCCTATTGGAGGCCTTATCTTGTTGGAGGAGGGAATGGAGAGTGTGTTGGGGAGAAGGCTGGAGGGCTGGAGGAGAGAAGAGAGGGGAATCTGTGGTTGTTATGTAAAATGAATAAAATATTATTTAATTGAAAAAAAGAAAACCTTCATTGTATACCCAAGGACTGTGATCACTCCAGGTGCCTGTAGTACCTGCTCCACATTTCTTTGAGTCTTTGTTGTACTTGATGTTCAGAAGGCTGTGAGCATGTAATGTTTAGACTGCAAAGAACAAACAAACTGCACATCACATTAACTTAACTTCATTGAACTCAGGGGATTTTGATTGGAAGAAAAGTGGGCAAGTAATCAAGGATGGGAATGAAGATCCAAATTTCCTTTGTTAATTTACTGTCTTCTGCTCTTTACTAGTCTTTTCTATGAAGGTATTGTGATTTAAATGTTAGATGCTTCCCCACAGATTTACGTGTTTGAACACTTGTTCTCTAGCTGGTGAAGGTATCAGGGTCCAATCCAGCTATGCTTGAGCCAGTCAAGCCACTGTTGCTACACTCCCATGAGCAAGGTCAGTCTTGAGGACCATACCTCCACAGAGGAAGCAGATGAGTTCAACCATGTCCCCAGTTGAACCAATAGTTGCTTTTCCTGAGAAAGAAGTTAAAACACTGGAGGAAGATGAAGAAGAACCTTTTTAAATATGTGAACAAATTATACTAGTTTGCTTCAGTGAATGACTTCCCAGAATGGAAGGAGCAAGGCACCAGTGATGTAAAGCTTCTGAAGCATAAGAGATAGGGATCCTCCATCTTCTCATGAGGGGGGGACAGACCCTGAAGATGTGTGCCAGCCACTATATCACACTGATGATAGAGCTGAAGCCTGATGCTGGCAGTGACCACACCTTGGTCTAGAATACACATACCACCTTTGCTGATGAGTGCCCCAAGTCTGAGTTGCTTGGCATCTGCTTCCTAAATGATAAGAATCCACAAAAGATGGAAACAAAGTTTGAAGAATGCAGGAAAGAGATTGAAGAGAGAGAAAATAAGGGAAGGCGAAAGTGATAATGACAAAAAGGTGGCTGAGAAGCTGGAAGCTGTTTCTATGAGGGAGCCTAAAGAGAAACCTGAGAAGTAGCAATGAGTAATCCTCTGTCTTTTGCCTTTTTCTTTTTACAGATTTGCCCCACCTTTAAGGTTTGTTTTTATTCTGTTTTGTTTCTATGAAGGACTTTATAAAGAACTGAATTCCAACCTTCAGATTGCTTTTAAATTCTTTTTCCTCCCTAAGTTTTGACACCATGGAACGTGACTTCAGAAGTCCATTCCCCAGTCATGAAATTGTACTCTGCTAACTTTTCCATAGAGGAAACACGTATTTATATTCATCAAAAATAATGAATTAAAACTGCCTTTGAAAACCTGAAAAAAGAATTGTGACAAATTTGACAATTTTGCTTTAGTATTAGACCTTTCTGCTGACAGAGATCTTTCAAGTTTTAGTAGGATTTACACACACACACACACACACACACACACACACACACACACACAGACAGAGAGAGAGAGAGAGAGAGAGAGAGAGAGAGAGAGAGAGAATTAGAACATCAGTAGTACTGTTAATAAATTCATAAATCTATATTATAAGTAACAAGTAATTTGTAGTATTTGGGTGAGACCGGCAAGATTGCTTAGTGGATACAAGTGCCTGCTGTCAAGCTAAAGACCTATCTCCAACCAATCTTTGTAACCTAGACATTGAAAAGAGAGAATCAGTTCAAGAATGTTGTTGCCTGGCCCTCCAGAGATCTGACATGGCACACAATGTCAGTACTCATATACACACACATAAGTAAATTTCAACAAAAATTTAAAATTATAGCATTTGTGTCATTGATAGTCTATAATTAGATCTACTAAAACTGGACTTGAGATGGTAATTGAATTGTAAAATTATGAAGTTGAAGCATTTATGGACTTCTTATTTTATTAAAGTTCTATTCTATTTTTATTTATATCTTGTGTGTCTTCATGTAGGAATTTGAAAGTGAACTCACATGCCTTCAGAGGCCAGAAAGGGCCTTTTGATACCCTTGAACTGGACTAATAGACATTTATGTGCCAACTGCTTTATGTGCTGTAAGCCAAACTTGGGTATTCTGTAGGAGCAGTATGAACTCTTGACCACTGAGCCACATCACTAGGTGCTAATACACACACACACACACACACACACACACACACACACACACACACACACACATACCACACCACACCACACCACACCACACAAACTTTAATATGCACCCATATAGGTATATATTTAAGAATTTATTTTAAAAGTAGAAATGGTCTAATTTGTTTCCTCTCTTCATTCTAATTCAGTTTTTGAAGAAGAAAAAGAAACTCTACCAAGCACTAAGAACTACATAATTATCTGATTTAGAAAAGGAGATGCATAAGCTACAGCTAAGGGTGAAATTAAACTTTTAAACTTATTTTATGGAGTGGTTAATCTTCATTGTGAGCTTAGCTAATTTAGGAAGCACTTACTAACTCCACCCCTCTTTGTGGCTGTGAGGACATTTCCAGAAGAGCTCAGCTGAGAAAGGAAGATCCATAGTACATGTAAGTAGGTTTATATTGAATGGGATGCCACAATCCCTTGGGATGGGGTTCCTGCCTGAATAAGAAGAAAAGAGAAAGCAAGCTGAATGCCAGCCTGCAGCTCTCTTTCTCTGCTTCTTGACTGGATACCATGTGAACATCTACCTCATTCTTCTGCCACCAGGCATTCCATGCCAGGATGAACTGCATCCCCTTGAACCATTAGCAAAATAATGATTGATGATGATGATGATAATGGGGGAAAACAAACAAACAAAACAAAACCCACAAAAATAACTACCACTTTTTCCTTAGGCTTGTTTGTCAATTATTTTGCCACAGCCATGAGACAGGAAACTAATGTATAAAGGGTGATGTTGGGAGACTTGGGTTGTTGCTTCAAGCTCAGTATTTAAACTCCTTTCTCTTCCTAATTCTTCCTCTTTTACCTTTCAGAACCTGTCATTTCAGCCCCCAAATTTTAGCTACATCTCTCAGACTGCAGAAGACTTTGCTGTCCACACAATCCTTAATCCAAAACAGTTAGATGAGTTATTTGGGTGACTCAGTTTTAGAATCCTTTCTCTGTGTGTTTTAAATTTGTTTTTGGCATAAAATTGTAAGGCAGTGACTATTTCCAGTGACAAAATCCAAAGGCTGTGGTTCTGCATGTATTGGCAGCTTGGCTTCTCAACATGCCGCATGGGAGAAGCCAGAGCCCAGAGAGAAAGAAAGTTGCCAATAAACTACAGGAGGCAACAGTCCACACCATGGAGACCTGGCAAGATGATTCTCTCTGAACAGGGAAGCACTTGCTTTGTTAATGTGACGGAACTTTAACTTCAGAGAGAAACTATTCTTCTCCATAGCCCTAATTTTAAAGGACTTACTTAATTTCCTTTATAATGCAATCAAATAAGTAGATATTATAAAAAAATAAAATTTGCAAAAGATAAAACTCTGCTATGGAGAAGGTCAGATTATGAACAATTGATATGAAGCAGGTGATAGGATTAAAGAGGTGACCTAAAGCAAGATGCCAGACTTCACTATCCACCCTTAGTAATGTGAGATAGAACATGTAACCAGTACAGAAAGTCTGATGGAATTTCAGCACAGGCCAAGCACCATCAATTCATTCTTTTGAAAACAACTCTCCAGTGCATATGAGAAAAAAAAAAAAAACTTGTTGATATACAGCAAAACCAGAAGCAAGAACCAATTTGGAAGTTATTATAATAGATGCCGTGAGACTTGCAAGGCTGGAAAGTGTTAAGGTACCATAAGGAGTGGAGCAGAGGCAACTGAAAATAGTAAGTACTTTGGCAGGACGTACAGATCTAGTTGGGGAGTTTTTTCTGAGGCTGATCCATATATCCCAATGTCATATCATAAAGGCACAATCCAAAGAAAAAGTTAATACCCATAAGCCAGATTCTCGAATTGGCACACTTAAGCAATTTGCATTTTTTTAGGTTGGTGGGTGGAAAGCATTTTTATCTTTGCTTACAGAGACTACAACATAATCAGGTCTGCAATGGAAAACTCCAGGAAGAACACATGTGAATTAAATAGTCATTTCCATTGTCCTAATATTCAATGGGGATGGTGCCTTCAACATAGAGGGGAATTTGGGGGCTTAGAGATGGTGATGATGCACATTAAAAATTAATGATAAGCAAATGCATCACCTTCCTCTCAGATACCTCTAAACAGCACTCAGAAGAGATCACATCGGTCTCTAATTTCAAAGAATTTAGTCTAGCAATGTGATAGCCAAACATATACTAACATTTGTCTTCAGCAAGTCCCTAACTTCAAAATGAGTAAGAGCACACCATCAACCCTGTACCATGGCTATGGCTGGGCAATTCAGAGAACTGCATGGCATTTGTAAATAGAAAAAAAAATTATAGTTTTAGAAAGAAAAATAAATAAATAGGCCAAACATGTATCAGACCTTGCCTACCAGGTCATTTCTGTGATCTATTGCCAGTTGCATTGATTTCAAAGAAGAGATGCAAGGACTGAAGAGAATGATGGAGGAGGCATTTTGCAGTAGAATCATGTGCTTGGCTGCAGACACACCCTGCTACTTCCTATTAGAAACTTGTTTCCTACTACTTTCCTTGGGCATTCACAAGCCCATAAATTCCTCACAATGAAGGATATTTATGTCACATATTCAGTTTTCTTTGAACAACTGACAAAAAGGGTGTTTTTTAAATGTTCATCATAAAAGATTTTTCTTGCTCCCTCATTGGGATTTTTCTGGGATACTGTCTCCAACAGTGTCACAACTGGATTTTTGATCGCAGTGGAAAGCATTCGAATAATGGTGTGCAAGTTTGTACATAAACGTTTTGTGGAATTTTCTTATCTGTGCCTTTAATGTAATAATTGTATCCAATCATTGCAATGTTTGACAGATAAAGCAAGAGATGACAAGCAGCAATTACAAGATTTTTTTTTTTTTTTTTTACTTTCGTGCAAGAATTAAAAATGGTAACTTCATATGGTTAGAACTGATGCTTAGTAAATCCTAATCAAATGTTTGGTAGAAGCCAGGTGGAGAGGTAATGAAAATACAACCTTATGATCTGATCCTAGATACTTTGCCAAAGTGCCCACAAGGGGATGGGCTATAATAGCAAAATGCATCAATTAGAGAAATAAAGGTTGCCCAAAGTCTGCTGAAATAATCTAGGTGAACAATATTAAAGATACAATTAAGGTGACAGAATTGGACTGAAAAAGACAGATAGATCTGAGAGGTGGACAGCACAGTTTGATAAATTGTTTCATAGATTGAATGAAGATAATTTAATTTAACATCATCATCATCATCATCATCATCATCATCATCATCATTATTTTAAGTAAGATTATATCCTCTGTAACTTCGTTGGTACCCAGTTCATGACACCCAAACTGAAAGGTATGTTGAATTGTGGAGGCAGATGTTTGGTAAGAGATGTTAAGATGGATAATGGTCCATGCAATCTTTCCTCAGTGCTTTTGAATCTCAGCAAAAACACATGTCTATATGAATTGCTACTTTTCTTAGATGGAAACTATAAAACTGAAAAACCTGCCTTCTGCTCAGGGGAACATTTATTATCCAAGTTTTAATCATACAAACCCTTTTATTTTGTTGATATTTTCAGCATGGATTTTTGGTTCCAATCACAATTGATCTCAGGGAAGGGAAGGTGGGACAGGGAAAGAACATCATAAGAGAAGAGAGTCAGGGAGGATTTTTTGGAGATAAATATTTGTAATGTAATTACAGATCTATCATCAACTCCACTATAATTTACTGTCAATCATCATGCTGATGATAGGATCTTCCTTCTGGGGTATAACTATCATGCACTGCAATTATCTCCAGGATGAATCTTCATGCTCAACCTCCTGCTAACACAGAACTATGTGGAAACTAGTTTTAGCATCTGATATTCCCCAGTGCCCCACCATGTAGGTCATCACAACCTTCAGTCAAGCTAGTTGTGTACTTGAAGCTTTGTCTAGAGTGTTAGAAACAAAGGTTGATGCTTTCTTACACACTGTCTTTTTCTGACACATGTAACTCTTCTGAATGACAGGTTGGAGGTAAATTTTGGAATTAAAAGGTTTGTATCAGCCCTGTTATTTAAACACTACCTCTCTTTATCTAATAGATATGTTATAGCTTAATATATTTTTCTGTCTTTAATATTTCCAAATCCACTTACTGATGAATATGTTTTCTTCTTTTGCCAAATTAAAAGAGAAGTAATAATAATAATTACTCAGCAATATTATATATTACCACATTACCTCTTCTTTTCTATTCCAATTACTGCATAATATTAATGGGAATTAAAAACTATTAATAGAATGTCTGGTTACTTAAATATATTAGTATGGCTTCACATGTTTATAACTTTCATATATTTGTTTATTTGTCTGAAATTTATTTAACAAACTGTTCTTATTTCTTTGAATCCTCTGAAGAAGGAATCCAGCATCTTGTCTGTCAGTTAAATACATTGATACAGAACATTTTTTAAAGCATGTCTTAAAGAAGGACTATTAACTTACGTTAACCAGATAAACAAAAGCTTGAAGAGAGCACAGAGGTTGAGAAAGGAACATCATTTTACATTATATATATATATATATATATATATATATATATATATATATGTGTGTGTGTGTGTGTGTGTGTGTGTGTGTGTGTGTGTTTAAAAACTACGTTCAAACTACAGACTGAAACAGAGAAAAATCTAAAGCAAAGTATAGATTTTTTTTGACACAGTTTAAAGTCAATATGTGATAAGACATGCTGATATCAATATATTTTAGACAGCATATGATTTGTTTACATTGGTCTGGAAAGGCACATGGATTTATTAATTTTTGTCTATCATTCTTTTTTGCCTTAAACAAGTATTTTATTTATTTATTTGTTTTTATTTTAAAATTTTTTCTTTCCTTTTACATATCAACCCCTGTTCCCCCTCCCTCTCCTTCTCCCATTCCTCCCCACTTACCCCTATCCAGCCCCATCTCCTCCTCATAGAGGGTAACTTCACAGCAGAGGATTATGTAAAAGTCACCAGGGCCTGCAATTTCATGTTCCATAATTATCCTATGCTTCCACATTTGCTCCAAACAGGTTCTACCTCTATCTGTCCCTTAGTAGAGAGAATGGTGCTTAACTCTCAGCAGAATGCTAAGGACCGTGCAAAGGTAACCAGATATACAAGTAAGCAACTTCAAGCATCTGTGGGAAACTGAAAAAATCAACATGTAGCAAAGAAATACTAGAGATGTGTAAAGCATACACAGCAACCCTTTTATTGCAGAAGAATGCAAAGAAAGATAAGTAGAAAGGTAGATCCAAACCAAACCAAAGGCATTGTGCTGTGACTGTGAAAAGATTAAAGTGTCAGGTCATTGGAAGGCTAAGCAGGTGTCCTGGCTCCTACAGCTAAGTGACTACCTTTTTACCTATCTGCAACCACTGCAGTCAAGTTAATATCAAATTAGTCTCATGGTTCAGGGAAAGAGATCTGCAGCCATCTCAGCCATTTTGCAGGCCATGGCATCAAACATGAGCCCAAGAAGACTTTTGGAGTAAAAATCAACAACTGTCATTTGTAGGACTGTAAAGAAACCTAGAAAAGACCTTTTCAGAGATTTGTAGCCATGAGCAAATGGACAAATCTGTAAAACAGCAAGCTGTAACTGTTCTTGCCTTTAGCTGTCAGCCCATTAGGGAAGTCAAAACAAGAGTTACAAAGAACAGAGTATGTAATTGTTCTAACCTCTTTGGTTTCATCTTCAATTAGTAAGCCCTGCTGTCCAGGGAATGTGCTAATCATTTACATATTGGAGCTCCATGGGATTCTCCACACCTTTCCGAAGAGTTAGTAATGATATGGTCTCCACCTCTCATATGACTAAACTAAACTCATATTTCTTGCATTTTTAAATTTTTTCCTTCTTTTCACATGTAATGTGTATAGTGTGTGTGTGTGTGTGTGTGTGCGCGTGCGCGCGCGCGCTCTCGTGTGCATGTGCCCACATGAATGATGATGTCAAGAATCTTTCCCTCTTCCTTATTTTTTGTGGCAGGGTCTCTCAGTTAAACCCAGAGCTCCTAAATCTAGTTATTTCCATTAGATTGCTTGCTCTGCAAATCCTTTGTCTCTGTCTTCCTTTAAAGGATGGAAATTGAAGTAAGGTGTCATTCTCCTCAAGTCTTTTAGCTTCTGGTAATGGGATAGGTCTTCTTGCCTTAAACTTTTTTTTTTTTTTTTTTTTTAACCATCTCAGCAGCCACCTCCATGCTTCTCCAGGTTAATCAACACATGATCCTCTCACCATAATCTTCCCAGATCATAAATGTGCACCAACTTCTAAAGCTATAATTGATCATTTTGCCTCTGCTTTTATTTCATGGCCACTTAAGACAGGGAATAATTCAACTACCCTGGAGAGAGTCAACACATTAATTGTGAGACAGTTATTTCATCAGTCAAAAACTAAGTCCCTTTAATCCACTTAGTTATACACTTAAAGAGATGTGGGGATTAAAACAAAAACAAAAACAACAACAACAAAAAAAACTACTATCTTCAGATGAGGATTTTCTACTTTAAATTTTGTAGCCCTCTTTAGCCAACATGGTGTTCACCGGGGGAAAACAGCATGAAGAATTTGTGATGTTTTTCGGAGATTAATGTAACGAATACAGTCTTCCTGAAAAATAAGAATGCAATCATTTAGACTGACCTCCAAAGCCCATATTTAGTCCACAGTTTCCATATCCTGCTTGTGACACCAAGAAGACAGGAGATATAAGGAAGACCCAGGGAAGAGAGAACACTGAAAAGAAATTCAGTGTGGAAATTAAAAAATAACAAACTTGCTTTATTATTAAAAGTATTGTCCCTTAAAAAAAGAAGTATGGTTCTACATGCCTGTGAAGACATAATAAATCCTTTTCAAATGTTCTGTAAGGCACAGCAACAAAAGTAATGTGCCCTATAATGATGGTAGAACTCATTGCCATCCATCATGTGGTGTGTTTATGAAGGGCATCCAAATTTTAATTAGCTTATGCTAAATGGCTTTAGTATCCATTTAGGCAAAATGTGATTCTTGGTAGCCTTGTTTGGAAGGCCGCTAAGGAACAATAACTCATGGAGTAAAATCACCAGGAGGATTATTTCATCAACGGACACTGATTCTAATAGAAATAAGGAAATTAAGTACAAACAGAGAAGAGAGATGAAAAAATCATTTGAAAAGACAGAGGTAAGAATTTGCAGTGGTAGCATACTAGAGACATCTACCACTCTTACAAAAGATAGTAATTATCACTCTACACTATTACATACAGAGATTTATCATTTCTGGAGATGTGATGACATGTAGATATTCTTCAGTGTGTCCTGTAAGTGCTGTACTATATTCACATTCTGTGTTTGGGATAACTTCTAAGATATACATTCAGAAATGCCTTCATTCAAATTCTATTTCCATCATTACTTACTAAGAGAGAGGGATTTACTAAGTGACTTCATTTGCTTTGTTTTTCAAAACCACAGTTATCAGAAACAAGAAAGCAGAACAAGTTGACTCCTAATTTCTGCTTTAAAGTTTCTCCAAACATAAAAATTGCATTTACTAATTAAAAATATTTTAAGCAACTAAAACATTTAAATCTTAAGTCTACCTAGTTTTGATTTTCAATAAGTATTAAGCATGTGAGCAGAAAGGCTGAGAAAATTTTTCCTATTTTAAAGTCAACATATTGTGAATTACTATTATTTGATTTATGTGTGAAGTAATTGGTCTCTGAGCTTTTTCTTTTCTTCCCTTCTGAGAAACTTACTTAATAGCTTCTTCTTTTAAATTCATTTTATATACCAACCACAAATACCACTCTCATCCCTCCTCCCTCTCACCTTACTCTCACACGCTCCCCTAAACCACCCCACTCCTCCTCCCCTCCTCCAACAGGGTAAGTTCTCCCATGAGGGGACAGCTAAGCCTAGTACATTCAGTTAAGGCAGGAACAAGCCCTTCCTCACTTTACTGGAGTGAGCAAGGCATCCAACCTTAGGTAATGGGATCCAGAAACCCGGCTTATGCACCAGAGATAGATCCTGATCACACTATAAAGGGCCCCTCCAACAGACCCAGCTACAGAACTGTCTACTATATGCAGCTTTTTTCATGGTTAATATCAATACTCATTTTGAAATTCTGTAGTAACCCTTGGAGTAATCAGGATTTTAACATTTGAATCTGGGAAAGTTGAGGAATAGGAAATCTTCTTGAAATATGTTTTGGAGAGAGAATAAAAAAAGATGATGAGGTTCTTGTCTGCCTATTACCTCAGAGCTTACTGTAAGATATGGTGTGTTGCTGTGCATAATTAGAGAAATTGTCCATGACAACATGTTCTGGGTGACTTAGCAGAAGCCTTTGGAGGGGGAATATATGTAAAGACTGGGCATCTTCAAGTTAAGGAAAGGAACTTAGAGGGATCTAGAGAATGGGGTTTTCAAAGACAAAGCAGCCATCTGGAGAATGTTGCAGTGTTCTGGAGAGTTTCAATAGTTAGGAAGGTATAGGGAATAGCTAGGTGTGCTAGAGTACAGTTGGAACTGAACATTAGGCTGATGGCAATTATAAAGAGAAGTCTCAGAAATTCTCTACATTCTTCTGTCATAAATTGTCTTTATTGAAATGGGGCAAGAGAAAGTAGAAGAGGAAAGGGCTATAGACAGTCTGAGAGACTTACAGGGGATAAGTTCAGTTAATTAATGATTTCACGTTAGGATTATCAGTGAGGGAACTAAATCATGTTTTTTAGCTCAGTTTACTGAGGAGCTTTTTGTTCACCATGGGAATGGAGCTGTGTCTTCTATTCTCTGAGCTGTAGTGTGCCCACTCCTAGGATGGGTTTAACAACTTCATCTCTATATTCCTTAGCTGGTAATACATGATGAACCCATTGCATTACTTCTGCCGTGTAAAGCAGTATTTACAAAGCCTTTTCCCACATGCCATTATTATTCACACCTGGCTGGGTCTGTCTTATAATGGCAGAGACCAGCCAAAATATCTATCAATTTCCCTTTTGCCTGCAGGAGGAGGTAAAATATGACCATGAAGATTGCCTGCTGAGACAATCAAAACGCATATTTACTTAGGCTAGTAATGATCAATGTCTTCTGAGTAATATGGAAATTGAGTTCAACACACAGAATAAAGCCGAGGCTCTGAAACTAAGTGAAACAGCATTGCCTAATGTACTCCCTGGCATAATTGCTTGTCTTTCTCTGCAATTTTCACAATACAGGGATCGTTTATGTGCACTTATACATTTTACTGTTGACTGCATGACTGTACAACACATTTGGGAGAAAGGAAGTCACAGTAATATGAATTCATCAAACATCCACAACTGCTTCTCTTAAAAAGCCTCTAAGGAGAGACACAGCAACACGCCATTTCTGAGTTGTCAGAAACTGTGGCAGACAAAGCCTGGAAACCGGAATAGGCGCTGAATTCAGTTCTTCCCTTAAATGGCAACTGTTCTCCTCGTTACTTTGCAAATCACTAACACAAATTCCAGCCAGAAGGAAAAGGACAGGGTGAGAAGTGTTAGCATCAACCTGCCTCACAAAAAAAGTTAAAGAATTCAGTATATAAATGGTTATTGTCCATCTTGCTTTGAAAATCTGGTGGAAAGAGCTACTTTGTAAGATTGCTTCAAACATCTCTTTGGGAGTTGTGGTACCCATACATCTTCTAAACTGTACATGAATCATGTAAATGCTGTGTTGGATCTTGGAGCAAGGTAGCTTGCTCCTTTTTAAATACTTGTTCAAGTGTAATTAATTAAGGATATTGAATTAATTTACTACTAACATTTGCTTGATAAAGGACACAAATATGTTTCTTCTGTCTTGCTGAATTATGCACACCCATAATGATTGCCAAAATTCAAATGACTGAACCAATCTGGAACAATAAATGTCTGAACACAGGGTGCTAGAAGGTTTAATTTTGTGAATTCTTCCTATGACACAATATTTTTATAGGTTTGTCTAAAACGAACAAGTCACTCCTTTTGCCTACCCACAGCACTGGATGGAATACCAATATTAACTAATTATAAGAAAGAGTGATTTTCTCTTCATATGGAGATTTTACTGTGCACTTTATTCTGTACATAATGTCCTATGAATAAATTAACTCATTAATGTAAGTACTGTGTGTATACTATTTAGGAAAGATAACATGCCCATTCAAAAAATTCATTTGGATATCAGATGGTTCTTAGCCATGAAATAAAATTTATAAACCTTGGAATTGTTTTCAAACTTTGCTGAATCTAATTTATATTGTTCAACTATTATTTGGGATTTAGGCTGGCCGAAGAGTTTGTTCTACCTATTAGGAGTCACACAATTAAAGGAAATAGATTTTCCCTCTTGCAAAAGCCACAAAGTGCCAATAGCTTCTTAGCTAGTTGTGAGACTTCACACCCACATCTCCCTGCCTCCATGCCGGGATTTTCTCTGGCTAAAACTCGCAGAGATCTTGTGCATGCAGTCACAATCAATGTGATTTTATGTGTTCAACTGTACTGCTGTTTTCTGAAAATACTTTTACCTTGAAACTAAGTACCACCTCTGGCTCTTATAATCTTTTTTTCCCTTGTGGGCATAGTGGCACACATACTTTATTTATTTATTTATTTATTTCATTTATCTATTTATTTATTTATTTATTTATTTATTTATCTGTCTATCTATCTATCTATCTATCTATCTATCTATCTATCTATCTATCTATCTATTTATCCATTTTAGATACCATTCACAGATCTCCCTCTTCCTTCCTCCTTCTCGTCCAGCCTTCTCCCTCCAACCCACACCCCATTTCCTCCTGCAAGAAGGTAAGGCTTCCCACGGGGAGTCAGCAGATCCTGGCACATTCAATAGAGGTAGTTCCACACCTCTCCCCTTCCTCAAGGTTGTGCAAGGTGTCTCACCATAGATAGCAGGCTCCAAAAAGTCAGCTCATGCACCAAATATGGATCCTGATCCTACTGCCAGGGGCTCCTTAAGCAAAATAAGCTGCATAACTTTCTTAATTATGCAGAGGTGCCAGTCCAGTCCTGTGGAGGCTCCACAGCTATTGATCTAAATTTCATAAGTTCCTACTAGTTTGGTTTGGTTGTCTCTATAGGTTTCCCCATCATAATCTTGATGCCCCTTGCTCATAGAATCCCTCTTCTTTCTCTTCAACTGGATTCTTGGAGCTTAGCCTAGTGTTTGGCTGTGGATCCCTGTATCTTCTTCTATCAGTTACTGGAGAAAGACTCTACAATGACAGATATGGAACCACTCCTCAACTGTTGTTGAGAGTGCAAACTTGTATATCCACTTTGGAAATTAGTATGGTGGTTTCTCAGAAAACTGGGAATCAATCTTCCTCAAGATGCCGCTATACCACTCTTGGGCATGTACCAAAGGAATGTTCAATCATACAACAAGGCACATGTTCAACTATGTTCACAGCAGCATTATTTGTAATAATCAGAACCTGGAAACAACTTAAATGCCCCTCACCTGAAGAATGTATTAAGAAAATGTAGTATATATACACAATGGAATACTACTCAGCAGTTAAAAAAAAACAAACAATGATATCATGAAACTTGCAGGCAAATGGATGGAACTAGAAAATATCCTGAGTGAGGCAACCCAGACTCATAAGGACAAACCTGGTATGTACTCACTCATAAGTGGATACTAGATGTAAAGCAAAGGATAATGAGACTATAACCCACAGCTCCAGAGAAGCTGGCTAACAGAGAGGACCCATAGAGAGATTCATGGATCACCCTGGGAAGGCAAAATAGATGAGATCTCCATAATAAATTGGGGATGGTGGGGCAATGGAGGACAGGGGATGGGGGATGAGAACACAAGGGAACAGGACTATCAAACTGTAACAAGGATAGAGTGGGAGAGCAATGAAAGAGATACCATAATAGAGGGAGACATCATGGGGATAAGGAGAAACTGGATGCTAGGGAAGTTCCCAGGAATCTGCAAGGATGAACCCAGCTTAGACCACTAGCAATTTTGGAGAGGGTGACTGGCTTCCCCAGTAATCAGATTAGGTGAATACCCTAACTCTCATTTTATAATCTTTTAACCCCCTGTTCCATAAAGATCCCTGACCAATAAGGATTTGGGGGGTGAGGCGAGAAGTGAAGTTTGATATGTAAGTCCCTTTTCAGACTAATCACTTCACAGTTTCTTATTCTCTGCCTGTTCACCAGTTGAGGGTCTTTATGTTCATGTTCTTCTACTGGAAGATGCTTCTTTGAAGAGGGATGAGAGGTACATTGAACTATGGGTACCATAAGAATCCATCAGGAGTTGTTTTAACAGTATACCCATATAGCAGAATCTGATTAGATTCTCCACTATGTTCTATAACCTATAAAGCTACAGGGATTGACACAATTAACTTTGCCAGGAATTGGTTCAATTGTAGTTGGAAGTTTTCCTGTGTCCCAGCTGGCCCGGGGTCAGGACAAATCTCTCCCACTCACATCCCCCAAGTAAGCACACAGAGGCTTACATTAATTATAACTGTTCAGTCATTAGCTCAGGCTTATTACTGTCTAGCTCTTATACTTAAATTAATTCTCATTTATGTTTTGCTATGTGTCTTGATACCTTTTCTGAGTTCTGCCTTGTCATCTTGTTTCCTCTGCAGCTGGCCAGCAACTCCTGACTCTGTCCTTCCTCTTCCTACAATTCTCCTCATCTGCTTGCCTGCCTATACTTCCTACCTGGCTACTGGTCAATCAGTATTTTATATATCAGCCAATCAGAATAACACATATTTCCAGCGTGTAGAACAACATCCCACAGCATTCAATCTCAGGCAGATGTCCATAGAGCCAATTATAAAATGGTTTGTTTTTCCCATCATATTTCTGTCACTATTAGAACACTGAGGGTATCTTTTAAGGCCAGTTGTTTTGTCACAAATACACACACACACACACACACACACACACACACACACACACGGCTTTTCTAAAATAAGAATTTATTTTAAAACAATTAATAGAAATAAAAAGTTGGAAGAAACATGAAAGAAAAAAATGATGGCTTTCGAAATATCAGGAGATTGTATTGAGTCAGAAGGCTCAGTTCGTAAAGTATTTGCTATGAAAATGTGAAGAACTCTTAAGAGGTATCCATTAAAAAAGCCAGGCATTGTGCCCAGTAACTATAACTCCAGTCTTGGTTGAGTGGAGTCAACAATTTCCCTGGAGGTCAATGGCCAGCTACTCTGGCTAAGAAAGTAAGCTCCAAGTTTACTTTGATCCTTCATCAAAAGACAAGAAGAGATGGAGAGCAACAGAGGAAGACACCTGAGGTTGACCTCTTCTCTCCATACATGTTCACACAAAATCTAATCCCCCTCTTCCTCTTTCCCTCCTGTCCTCCCTTCTCTTTCATAATAATCAAGCACCATGGATCTGTGAAACACATAATATGCAGGAGAGAAGCCCTAATATTTTCCTAATTTAATGCATTGAGAGTCTCTAGTTTGCAATTAGAAGAAAGCTCAGCAAAATTTAGCAGGTTCCTTGTACTCAGTGTCAGAACCACAGTCTGAGAGAGCAGAACAGCTGGAGTCTGTGGTAGACTGATAGAGATGAGAATTCAGAGAAAACACAGAACCTGAAATATGTAGAGGATTCCACTCAGGAATTCAACAGAAATCTCTGTAGTGGGTAGCCATTCCAGCTTTGACCTGGAAGTTCCAACCCCCATTGAGGCTTCGATAATGGTCACGCCTACAAGGCGGGGCTGAGAGAGGAAGTTGAAGACCCGAGTTCCGGATGCGGGGCTCTCTTGGTTTCAGGACCCTGGATGCTGGAGGTAGACTGAACAGAGTTCTCCAGAGAACACTGCCAGACTGAGACATACCTTTGCCAGACCTTGCAATATAACTATCCATTCATTTGTAGGTTATGCCACTAAATAAACCTCCCTTTTAACTACATGGAGTGGCCTTAATAATTTCACCAATAGAACTCATCAGACCACGTCTGAGGATTTGATCAAATACAGGAAAAGTATTTGAAAGAATGATAAGCAACATCATGTCATGTACACAAAGAGAAATGGTGCTTATTTTGACTAGAAAAGTACAAATTAAAATTCATGGGTTTGAAGATAAGCCATGTTTCACCAATGACATGTTCTTCTCAACAGATAGATGAATAAAACAAATGATAGATATTGACTTGTTTATATTTGCACACATTTATTCTCATGTACAGTCATCACTATCTACATTATGCTAATGATAAGTCCATGGTGAGTCTTATATTTATTGCATATAGAACATTTTTGCCTTTTTTTTCCAATTTAACTTTTTGTTGATTCTCTGTGGATTCCACATTATGCAATCCTACTTATTTCTCCATCCCTTCCCATTCTCCCTCTACCTTTGCAACCTCCCTTTCAACCATGATAAAACAAAAGAAAAAGAAAAAAAAAAGAAAAAGAAAAATCTCATCATGGAAGCTGTAGTGTGACCCAGTGAGCCATCCACTGTATCCGGTAGTCCAGATATCATGACTTGCAAGTGTTCATTGCAATGAGTTATTGGTCTAGTTTGAGGCCTCTGGTTTTTGCTGTATCATCAACACTGGGCCCTCACTTGGGGCTTATCTTGGATATCCTGTTGTTGCCCTGTGTCTTGGAGATTCTGCAACTTTGGGTCTGCAGGACCAGTCTCTTCACATGCTCCCACAGTTCATAGATGGGATGGATGATGGGATAGGCCAAATCATAGCCCTATTTCTGGGTCTGGATGGTTATTGGGTTGCTCAGCCAGCCAGCTCTCCTTCATCTTCAGCAATAGGGTAAGCTTTCCAGTACAACCCAGCTAGCTCACCCTATGTCATATGCAGCAAGGGGCAGGATTGGTTTTCCTGCCCCTCACCAGCTGATCAGGCCTTGCACTTCACCTAGTCATCACAGTAGTGCTGATCCTAGGGGGGGCCACACCTCTTCTACCATGTGGTAGTGAGGGAAAGGAAAAGATGTCCTCCCCCACTTCATCCCTTGCCATGTGCAACAGACAAGAGTTGATCCTGTCCCTCATCACTTTTCCTGGGCTACATATTAGAGCTGACCCCATTGACAGGGGTGTAGGTGAGCCACCTGAGAACGTGAACATGAGAAATCTGGCCCTGACCCTGTCATATGGTGACATGGGTAAAGGAGAGAAGACACCCCCCACCCCCACCTGCCCCTCTTTGCCTATGGCAGGTGGAAGAACTGTCCCTGAGCTTAGGAGAATGAGAAAGCTGGCCCTTCCTCTCACGAGCTGCAGCACTGTGCCGAGAGGCCCCTACACTTTACCTGGGCAACAGAGTAGAGCTGGCCCTGGTGGTGTAGGTGTGGACTAGCAAGCCCTAAGGACATAAGAGCAATGTTTTGCCTTCTTATATCCTCTAACCTTTCATCCAAACAAAAAAGGAAGCTGGTTGTAATCATATTACATCTACTTACATAATTATTTAATTTCATCTTCACATGGTAAATTTTAGTCATTGACAATTCCTCTGGTGGAAGCAACTGAATTAATTAATCAATTGATTGGTATTATTTTATCTCAATAGATCTTACTCTGTGGTCTTAGCACATGTGGAAATCCCACTGCCTCAGCTTGCTGAGTGTTACTAACCAGTGGTGCAATCACTACCTTAGTTAGAGTAAAATGTTGGTGTTTAGTTTCCTTTGCCAGGGAAACTTCACACATATTTGTTCTTACTGAGGCTCATGTGCTTTCTACCACAAACTTCAGTGACAATTTTTTTTCCATGCACTCGAATATAATCAATTCAGTTTTAACATTTTTGCCCTGAAATTTCCATATCCAAAATGACTTTTAAAGTTACGTTAATTTTGATTTTCTGTTTGTGTCCTAAAGTTATTTGACTTTTCACAAAGTGTGGTATCATATATTCACTATTTTGCTCTCATACAGAATATTTTTAATACATTAAATGTCCCTGGTTTTCAACTATTCAACTGTCATTTTCCCTCAATTTGAACCCCTAGCAACCATTGATGTTTTCCGTCTCTGTAGTATTACTCATTTTTAGAATATTTCATAAGAAGAATCTTATAGCATGTACTCTTTTCAAACTCACTTCTTTCATGTGGTTTCTTTCATGTAGTAACACATATGGGATGTGCCCTTCCATATCTGTGCATAGTTTATTATCATCTCCTTGTTAAAAAAGTAAAAGACAATGAATACTTAATCACTTCGGGTGACTTGGCTGTTTGGAGCCCTTTATTCCTGTAACTGAATAAAGACAAACTTAATATAGTTTATAACTCTAAGAACATTGTTGAGGCTTATGAGAAATAGTTAAGAAGATCATAAGCTCCAAGAAAATATTTCAATGTCAAGAGGTCATATGAGAGACAATAAATAAAAGAGAGAGCATTGTTCAATCTGCCTGTTGGCTATATAGGAAATCATAATTAATTAGTATAGAAGAGCACACTAATGGAACATTTATATCCAAATTCCCCAAACATACCTACGAAGAAATTGCTTTTCATGTTTCTTGTGGGGTTCATGAAGCACTGAACTTTCATTTCTTTTGCTCTTACATGATTTAGTTGTATTTTTAATAGCCTCTGTCAGTGAAATAATCCCTGTCTTATGAATAACACGTGACTGAGCTATTTCTAGGAAATAGAAGCAAGTACTCCAGGTTAGATGGAGAAAGGATAGAACTGCCAAGATGCCTTAGTAAATAATAGAGGATACAGTGATTGTAGAAATTTGTTTGTGTTTATTGAAAAGTTTTATCATGTAGTTCAGGGATTTTTAGAACCCTGAGGCAATGTAAAGCCCAAGCCACATTTAATAGTTTATAACTATGCTTGTACTACTTTTCATCAGAGGCATAAAAATCAACACAGTGATATGTTGAGACTTTTAATACTACATCAAGAAAAATCGTATATGCTACTGTGCAGTTGAAAGGGGATATATGCACTTCATAACAGGTGATAAGCATTGTGGTTTGGATGAGAATGGTCCCACATGCTCATATATTGAATAATTGGTACCTAGTTGGTAGAACTATTTGGATATTAACAGGTGTGACCTTGTTGGAGGATATCTATCTTTCATTGCTGATATTTTGTTCTTATTAATATTCTTCTGGAAATTGTGACACTTAGACTCAATCTAATGAAGAAATGAAAGGTTTTCCTGTAGCTATTATACAGCAAAATAATAGAATCACTAAATATGAAAACTCCATAAGCACTTTACTTGTTTTACACAATTATATATGTATTTAACTTAATCTAGAGAACTCAAACATTCATCATATCACTTCATAATGTTTTTCTTCTAAATTTAAAAATGGAAATATAATTATTTCCATTTCATAAGCTTTGGGTGATAGTCAGTAGCAGAGACTTTACATCCACAAGTCTCTTGATTCATTCCCTGAACCACAGAGCATCTATCTCAAAGAAACCATCAAGAAATAATATTAATAAGCTATGTTAAATAGTCTAGATCTCTACTTTCTTTGCAGATGTGCTAACCATAAAATGTTTTTGGTATTTAATGTAGACTTAGTCAACTTATTTCATAATAAGTAAATGAAAATGCCATAATCATCATGAAGCCATTCAAGGAATGCCTATACTGGTGATTACTAGATCTTGTGGACCACTGGAAATTAAAACTTGATGACAGCCTGTACATTGCTACTATTAGTAATGCTTACGTATATACATTTTCTTGTTGTACTATGCAATGTTACATTATCAGCCTTGATTTTTAGATGGTGATTGTGTTATTTTTTATTGATTTTATTTTTTATTAAGAATTTATTTATTCATTTTACATACCAAAGATCCCCCTCTTCACTCCTCCTGCCCCTCCACCCCCCTCCCAGTTCACCCCCCATTTTCTCCTACAAAATGGTAAGGACTCCCATGAGGAGGTATATTTAGTAGAGGCAAGTCCAAGCCCCTCCCCCTGCCTCAAGGCTGTACGAGGTCTTTTGTGGTCTCCAAAAGGCCTGCTCATGCACCAGGGATGGATGCTGATTGTACTGCCATGGGGCCCCTTAAGCATATTAAGCTACACTACTGTCTCTCCATGCAGATTGATTTTACAAAGTCCCTTTCTTCTACTTACTATTGCTGGCTCCAATCTGTAAAGCAGCAGATGTGCTGACAATGAACAAAGAAAATTACTTTAACACTTAATTTCCATGCTTTGTATCAATATATTTTAATGATGCTAAGAAAGTCATTTTTTTTCCACTGACACTGTTCTTGTCATCAAAACCTTTAATACAAATGACTCCTTGAGCTATATTTGAAATATTGGTGTAGCCAACCACCTTAAAATCATAGTATTTAATATTTGCCTTTCTCCTCCTCAAACTTTTCTAGATTTGCTTTTTAATTTGCCTTGCCAATTGTCTGGTGAGACAAACTAATTTTAAAAATATTTGCCCTCCTTAAAGGCATATTAATCTAGCATAATCTCTAAGTATTTCCTAAGAAACTCATCATCAGTAAATGCTTTGAATTAATTTGTTATGAAATATTATACCATATAATAAATAGATTGTACAATAGAATATATCTGAGTTTTAACAACAAAAAAAAAACTTTTGTTGAGAAAATAAACATGCTCAGACTTGATCAGTTCCATTAATTTGTCCTTAAGGCAGAGTCCTTGATAACATATTAGTTTGGCACCATATTCATATTTTTAATGGGTTTCGGCTTAACAAATTATAGACTGAAACTGCACAGAGTCTCAACAAACTATGCAATGCCTTACTATTTGTCTTTAGAAAAACTTAATCCATCTATCTATTTTTTTCTTATATTTGTGTTTTAATTTTACATAGCAGCCATGGGTTCCCTGTCCTCCCCCTCTCCCCCCACTTTCCCTTCCCTCCTCCCCGCTCCCCTCCATTCCCATATCCTCCAGGGCAAAGACTCCCCTGGGGATTCAGCTCATCCCAGTAGATTCAGTCCAGGCAGGTCCAGTCCCCTCCTTCCAGGCTGAGCAAAGTGTCCCCACATATGCCCCAGGTTCCAAATAGCCAGCTCATGCACTAAGGACAGGCCCCAGTCCCACTGCCTGGGTGTCTCCCAAACAGTTAAAGCTATTCAATTGTCTCACTTATCCAGAGGGCATTTGCTCAGCTATATTCGTATCAGCATGGTTTGTAATAGCCAGAACCTGGAAACAACCTAGATGCCCTTCAACTGAAGAATGGATAAAGAAAATGTGGTATATATACACAATGGAGTACTACTCAGCAGAGAAAAACAATGACATCATGAGGTTTGCAGGCAAATGGATGGATCTAGAAAAAATCATCCTGAGTGAGGTAACCCAGACCCAGAAAGACAAACAGGGGATGTACTCCTCATTCATAGGAGGATACTAGATGTTGTGCTACTCAAAACTCCAGAGAGGCTACCTAGAAAACAGGACCCTAAGAAAGACATAGGAATCACCCAATGACAGAGAAATGGATGAGATCTACATGAACAACCTGGATGTGAGTGGGGGTAATGAAAGGCAAGTTTTGAGGGAAATAGAGCTTAGGGGAGCAGGAGATCCCAGCTGGATCAAGAACAGAGAGGGAGAACAAGGAATAACAGACCATGATAAATGAAGACCACATGAGAACAGGAAGAAGCGAAGTGCTCGAGAGGTCCCCAGAAATCCACAATGATATATCCACTGTAGACTACTGGCAATGGTCTAGAGAAAGCCTGAATTGACCTAGTCTGATGATCGGATGGCCAAACACCCTAACTGTCGTACTAGAACTCTCATCCAATAACTGATGGAAGTGGATGCAGAGATCCTTGGCAAGGCCCCAGGTTGAGCTCCAGGAGTCCAATTGTGGAGAAAGAGGAGGGATTGTAAGAGTGTGAATTGTTGAAACCAAGATTGGAAAAAGCACAGGGACAAATAGCCAAACTAATGGAAATACATGAATTATGAACCATCTATTTTTTAGTGAATAATCTTCCCTCATCCTATCTTTATTTTTTTTTTTTCTGTTGTTTTCTTTTGAGGTACTTGATAAGTCAGGCTGGGATTAAAAATAATAAAGAACAAGGAGGAAAATTTACTTTTATTATAAAAATTAAATGATTTAAAATAGTAGGATATGTATTTTTCTTCATCTTAGCTGCACATATAATGTACAGTGAAGGGATAATTGAAAAGTGTAAATGTCAGTACAAGAGATGCAACTGAGTTTTGGAAGCACCACTATTAATAAAATTTCAAAAAATTACCTATCTTCTAAAAAATTTAAATGCCTATTGTTTGGGATCACAGATTAAAACAACTGTTAATAGTTGCTGCTTCCTTCACTAAGTTGCTGTGTGTACAATAAAGTCTACTCTTATTTTATTTTATTTATTTTTTGGATAATAGCATTGGAAACTACATAACACCATAACTATTCTTGGACATATACAGAGCACAGACCATGAATTGAATACCCTTAATACATTGTCATGTCTAGAACTCACCAAATAACAATAGGTTTCTGAGCCATAGTACTACATATATAATTCCAATTCCACAGTCCAGATTTTCCAGTATTTTGAGTATCCTTCACAGAATTTATTTGTAGTGAAAAATTTCTTAGAGTGACAATAACAAAAAAATTAATGGAAATTCTGTTTATTTTCAGGAGATACCTGCCACTAAATATTGAGGTTTGCATTATTCTGAGGAGTATGATAACACTGGTATGCAACTCCCCTGCTAGTTTAAGCAATTCCTTTCAAACTAGCATATGAATTCCTCCTCATTCAGCTGATCAAGATGAGTCCCTGCCTATTGTCTGCTGCACATCAAATATTGTCACGTGGCTTAAATGCACCCTAATTTATTTGTCAAGGAAGCAAACCTCTACTGAGGAGGTAAAATAATTAACTTATCACTTTCAAAGCCAGTACATGTTCTACTTTTCGTATTCAATGAGATTAGGAACTGTCAAAGTCAATCTGTAATAGAAAAAAATCATTTCATTCTGAGTCCATGTCTTGAAAACCCTGATACTACCACTGTCTCAAGATAAGTTAGAAATGACTCCTCCTACAATCACTCTTAAGATTGACATTGTAATAACTTCTACAGTAAATATAGGCATAGCAGTTTTTAGAAAGAGAAAATGGAAGGCTTGTTTATCCATCAACGGTATGGAATGGGGTTGGAAAGTTAGACCAGGTAGTTTCCTTGAAGAAATATTATGATTATAGTCTTGAAGGATAATGGGCAGAAGAAAATGAAACAATTATGATAAGTGAAATTCCATGTTCACAGCTCTCATAAGCTTGGGAAGAAATTGTGTTCTGTTTCAGTAAGGTGGGAACATGAAGTTCAGTCAGCAGATTCACTAGACACTGCATGGAGAGAACGTAGATCCTGACAAGTACATGGTGCTTGGTTTTCTATTGAAAGATACAGGGAACTACTGAATAATTTGTACCTGACTATTCCCAAGTTCTCTGGGGTGTTTTGATCATCCTCTGAGACAGAAAGTAGTGATCGCCTCATCCACAAAGTTACAATTAGGTCTTCAACTACTCAACTTCCAGTTGCTTTAATGAGTAAATCAAACCAAACAGGTCTTTAAGATACACATTCTTTTTTTAATAGTGCAATACTATTAAAAAATAATGTGTATCTTAAAGACCTGTTTGTACTGAATCCACCAGGTTGAATTGAATCCTGGGGAGTCTTGGCCCTGGAGGAGATGGGAATGGAGGGGAGGAACTGGGGGAAAGGTGGGGGGGGGGGCGGGAGGGGGGGGACAGGGGAACCCGTGGCTGATTTGTAAAATTAAAACACAAATATAATAAATAACAAAGTATTGAAAATAGATTCTTCTCTCATATAATGCATCCCAACTACCTCAGTTTACCCTCCCTCTACTCCTTCTAACTACCTTGCACTCTCCCTTTCTTCCAGATTCACTCGCCCTATCTCCTCTTCAGAAAAGAGCAAGCCTCTAAGAGAGGAGCAGGCCCCCAATAGCCAAACAGGACATGACAAGATTCACTGCGACAAAGTAAAAGCCCCTTATATCAAGGCTGTGCAAGGTAACTGGATATGAGGAAAGAGTCTCAAGAGCAGGCAAGAGTCAGAGATATACCCACACCCACTGTTTGGAGCACCATGAAAACACCAAGCTAAGGGCCATAACATAAACATAAAGGACCTGGGGCAGATCCATGCAGGCCCCCCATGCTTGCCTTTTCAGTCTCTGTGAGCCCATGTGAGCCCCGCTTAGTGGATATAAAACACCCATTCTTAATAACTGAAAGGGGCTGCATCAGTAGTTGACTGTGGCTATGAGCATGGAGGATGCTAAGAAAATGGTTATTTCTAAATTCATCCACATAGGAATTTGTTTCTAGTTTGGAATTCGGAAGACTAGGTCTAAAACAAAACTGTTTTTTGATTTTCTTCTTTCCTCTGTAATACTAATCATCCCATTTAATTAACAATTTACAAATAAGATTAGTTAAAACATCAGTAAAATCTTGTACAACTATTGTAAGAATTTAATACAACATATAAAATTCTTGGCATAATATTTACAGCACTGCTAATCTTTCTTAAGCACTTTGTATTAATTTCATCCCAGATATTTAAAGGACATATGTTAAAATATGGTTTGTTGGCACTTAATGTCTTTTACAATTTACTATAAGAAAATTGTTCAATAAGGATAAAAACTAGTTGATTCATCAGACTGAAAAACTTTTTTTCCATTTTTATTAAGATTTTTTTTT
Organism: Onychomys torridus; assembly: GCF_903995425.1. Lineage (NCBI taxonomy): Eukaryota > Metazoa > Chordata > Mammalia > Rodentia > Cricetidae > Onychomys > Onychomys torridus. The sequence continues at coordinate 26,036,762 of NC_050447.1, read as the reverse complement.
TTCATTTTACGCACCAATCAGAGATCCCCTTCTTCCCTCCTCCTGCCCCGAGTCTTCACTCCAACTGAAACCCCACTCCTCCAAATAAGAAGGCAAGTCCTCCCAAGGGGAGGCACATCCTGTAGAGGCAAGTCCAAGCCCTTGCCCCTGCCTCAAGGCTGCTCTAAAAAGCCCCTTCATACACCAGGGATGGATTCTGATTTAACCGCCAGGGGTTCCCCCAAGCAAATCAAGCTACACATTTGTGTTGACATGAAGAGGGCCTAGTCCATTCCCATGCAGGTTCCACAACCATTGATCCAACTTTCATGAGTTTCCACTAGTTTGGTTTGGTCATCTGTACGAGTTTCCCCATCATGATCCTGATGCACTAGCTCATAGAATCCCTCCTCTCTCTCCAACTGAACTTATGGAGCTCTTCCTGGTGTTTTGCTATAGATCTCTGAGTCTGCCTCCATCAAGCATTGGAAAAGCTTTGTGATGACAGGATATTCACTGATCTGATCACTGGGGCAAGCCAGTTCAGTTCATGCACCCTCTTCATTATTTCTAGTAGTCTTAGCTAGGGTCATCCTGGTAACTTCCCTAGCACTGAGTTTCTCTCTATCCCCACAATATCTCCCTCCATCATAGTATCTTTCTTGCTTTTGCACTCCATCCTTGTTCCAGCTAGACCATCCCATTCCCTTATGTTCTCACCCCCATGCCCTACCCTTTAGTGCCCACCCCTCACCCCCATTTTGCTCATGTAGATCTCATTGATTTCCCCTTCTCAGGATGATCCTTGTGTCCCTTTTGGAGTCTCCCTTGTTACCTAGCTTCTCTGGAGTTGTGGGTTGTTGTCTGGTTATCCTTTTCTTTACTTCTAGTATCCACTTATGAGTGATTATATACCATGCTTTTCCTTCTGAGTCTGGGTTACCTCACTCAGGATGATACTTTCTAGTTCCATCCAATTGCCTGCAAATTTCATGTGTCATTGTTTTTCTCTGCTGAGTAGTACTCCATTGTGTATAAATACCACATTTTCTTAATCCATTCTTCAGTTGAGGGGCATCTAGTTCTTTACAGGTTCTGGCTCTTATGAATAATGCTGTTATTGGGCTGAAAAATTTTTATGTCAAATAGAAGCAATTACATTCCAAATATTTCAGTCTGTTCTATAAGACACAAGTAATAACATAATACACACACACACACACACACACACACACACACACACACACAATTTAGTTGTTGTAAATGAAATAAGCAAATGAGTGAATAAATCAATTATTAATATGTATTTCAAGACACTTCTAATTTAATTTAAAACATCAAAAGTCGTTTTAATTTCTCTTAAAATTATCATGTATTTTTATTTACTAAAATTATATTTATGAACTTGAGAATAGATACATTTTATATAGCTAAAGTAACTGTTTTAATTCCAACATTTTTGAGATTTTGCTAAAATGTGTTGTGATATACAGTCAACCACTTACAAAGCTGTTCATTTTCTCCTTGAAAAGGATACTTTAAAATATGTCTAAACATGACTCAAAATGATAGGAAGTGATATTCAATTCAGTGGTCCAATGAGAAAAAGAAGATAGGAAAACTAGGGAGGCTATAATACGAGCTGCAAACATATTTGATGCTTACCTACAAGTCCATTCTTGCAGTGATTTTATTAATGTATGTAGAATACAGCAATACTAATGAATTTCCTGCCTCTACTTACTCCAGAAACCATAAAATGGAACCACTGCCAATAGTTAAGTTCTGGTACATTGAATCTTTTCCTGAGAGACTCATTTCATCAGATTTTGAATTAAGTTTGTTATGATGGACATTTCCTTTCCTATTTTTTTTTTTTGAGGAGAAGCATTTCTTTGAAGTTTATTTTTTTTATTGAAAGTAGATTATTTTCTTACTCATTATATCATGATTAGAGTTTCCCCTTCCTCTATTATCCCCATCCCTCCCCAACTCCCTTCCCTTCTGGATCAACCTCTTTTCTGCCTCTCATTCGAAAGGGCCTCTAAGAGATAATAACCAAACATGACTCAATAAAGTATAAGATAAAACCAAATTGGGGTTGGGGATTTAGCTCAGTGGTAGAGCACTTGCCTAGCAAGCGCAAGGCCCTGGGTTTGGTCCTCAGCTCCAAAAAATAAATAAAAAAATAAATCACTCATGGAGGCTTAGCTTTAAAAAAAAAAAAAAAAAGATAAAACCAAATCCATCACACAGTCTGTACAAGGCATTTCAACCAAAGGAAAAAATCCCCAAGAGTAAGTAAAGAATCAGAGATCCACTGCTCCACACATTCAAGAGTCCCATAAAAATACTAAGCTGAAAGATATACTATTATAGGCAGAGTACCTGATGGAGGCCCAAGTAGGCTTTGTTCTTACTGCTTCAGTCTCTGAGTATATATGAGGCCTGCTCAGTTGATTCAGAGGGCCTCGTTTTCTTGGTGTCCTTCATCTTCTCTGGCCCTAACACTCTTTCTGATCCCTCTTCCTTGGGGTTCTCTGATCTCTAAGGGGAAAATTTGATAGAGAAATACCAGGGACTCTTCTCCTTAATGTTTGGCTGTGGGTCTCTATATTTGTTTCCGTCTGTTGGAGGAGTGGAGGAAGAAGCCTCTATAACGATGGCTGAATAAAGCACTAACTTCTGGGTGCTGCAGCATTACATTAGGGGTCATTTGGGTTGTTGTTGTTGTTGTTATTATTATTATTATTATTATTATTATTATTATTATTAATACAGAATTAGGTTTACTCTAAGTCTCTGGGCTATCTGGTCTCTGGTTCTTGGTTACCCAAACAGTGTCAGGTGTGGGTTCCATGTTATTGAGTGAGTCTTCAGTCAAATCAGACTTTAGTTGGCTACTCCCATAGGTTCTGTGACACCATTTCTCCACCTTAAAAACAACTTGGTCTGCTGGGATTCAGGGAGTTAGTTCAATTTTCTTGTATCTTTTGAGACTAACTTTGGACCAAGTACATGCTTAATTTTGGAGAAAATTCCATGAGGTGCAAAGAAGAAGGTATATACTCTTTTGTGTTAGGGTGAAATGAATATATGTTTAGTCCATTTGGTTTATAATACCTATTAAGTACAGCATTTCTCTGTTTTGTTTTTGTTTGGATGAACTGTTCATTGAAAATGAGCTATTTATATCTCCCACTGCCAGTGTGTGAAGGTTAATAAAACGTTCAATCTACAATGGCAACCTTCCTGAAAGATGCTCTAGTGTATAGCAGCACAGTTAATGGGGCTAACTAACACTATTTTTGTTTGTTTGTTTTTTGTTTTGTTTTGTTATTGTTTGTTTGTTTGTTTGATATTTTTTGAGACAAGGATTCTCTGTGTTGTTTTTGATGTCTGTCCTGGATCTCACTCTGCAGACCAGGCTGGCCTCAAACTCACAGAGATCTGGCTGCCTCCCAAGTGCTGGGACTAAAAGTGTGTGCCATTGCCACCCAGCTAACTAACCAATATTGAATTTGATTTAAGGCCAATTCCATAAGATGCAATCTATCACCCACACTACTAAGGTGGTCAAGAACATGAGACTAGGTAGGCCAGGGACCTAGTGGAAAACCAAGTTTACTACTGTTCTGCAAAAAAAAGTAACAATAAAATGATTATTGAGAACATTCTGACATACTTGTAGATCTGTGACTTCTGCAGTAAATGGGAACAAATACAGAGACACATGGCTAGAACATATGCAGAGAATGAGAGACTTTAGAACATTCAGTACTAAAGGTGTATCTCCATCAAACCCCTCCCTCAGTGCTCAGGGAACCCAGAAGAAGGGGAGGCAAAAAGATTGTAAGAACCAGAGAGGATAGTAGACACCAAAGAAGTAAGACCTTCTAAACATAGTAGGATCAATGCATACACAAACACATAGAGACTGTAGCAGTATGAACAGGGTCTACACAGGTCATTGCCAGATACGGTCCAAATGCCAAGATGGAAAGTTGACACATTTCTTCATCCATAACTCAGAGGCTACCTACAATTTATAATCACTTGCAAATGAAAAATTAGGTTGCTTCAATCGAATCTCACCAGATATACAAACCACTCCCATAGGTAAGCCCCATGCTCATCAGTAAATGGTCAACACAAAAACCTAAATGGTAGATTTGGGCATGTTTTGAGTTATAATGCCTTGTCATGACTTTTTTGTTTGTTTTTGCTTTGTTTCCTTACAAGTCCTTTGCAGAATATATATATTTCCAGTAATGTGTCTTTATAGGATTTCTGTATGTGAATGTGTATGTCTTTCCTAGCCCTCCCCTATCAATCACTAATTAAGAAAATTTACTACACCAAGATCTTAAGGATCTGTTTTCTCAGTTGAGATTTCCTTCTTTCAGATAACTCTAGCTTGTATCAAGCTGAAAAAAAAAAAAAAAGCCTGTACAGCATAAGAAATAAATACCCACATAGACACATAGATATACCCACATGTGCAAACTTATAAAAGCAGATAAACAAAAGACAAATGAAGTAGAAAATAGCTGTTTCCTGATAGCTGATGGGAGGGATTTGATAAAGAAATCCCATTTAGGTTATGTGCTCCAAGGTCTCTCATTCCCTGAACAGTGTGCAGTTATGGGTCTTTGTATTTGTTTCCATCTGCTATAGGAAGAAGCTACCCCGATGCTGGCTGAAAGAAACACTAATATTTAAATACAGCAGAATGTTGTTAAACATCAATTTATTGCTATGTTCCTTTGGCAGCCCAGTAGTATTTGGTTTTCTGCTATCTATTCTCAAATCCTTGGCTACCTGAGCAGTGTCAGTCATTAGTTACATCTCATGGAACGGGCCTTACATCCAATCAAATAGTGCTGGATTAGTTGCACAACTTTGGTGTCATCGCTGCACTAGTGTATCTCACCATTGTAGGGAAAGGTGCCAATGGCTTTCTAGTACCATGAATGCCAGTCAGTAGGAGTAAAGGATCTAGGTAGGTACTGGCTACAGTCATTATTTATTTTTCATGTTTCTATGTGCATGTGGAGCTTGAAGCTGTTGTTTTCCTTACTTTTTTGATGCAAGTTTTGTTTGATTGATTTCAAATTTTAAAATCATATTTTTATTGGTCTGAAGGATTGGTCTATTTGCTTTCACTAGGTCCATATTTATCACCCCACCCCTTTCTACATGCATTGAAGAAGTGGATATCATTAAGACAGAAAGGTGGAGTTGGTTTGGGAGGTGACATTGGAAATACAGGAACAGTGCACAAATACTGGAACAACAAGAAAATAATTACTGATCATTTTTTTATAGTTTAGAATTTACCCAAAGCTTACACTTAGCATTGTGTTTTGTACTGCCAAGTAGAAGAGTGGAGAGAACTTTTAGCTATTTCTATTCTAATGTAATCATATTCAGTAATTCAAGGATATTTATCAAATCCTGAAATTACATAAAGTAACTAACAATCCCATAAAATAATCTTACATACAATAGTTTATAAATATTAATGATTATTTTATATCTTTCTTGTTTCATTTTGTATATGAAAGCATGAATTTTTAAAGGCATAAAATTAGAAGCAAAATAATTTTAGTGAGATCTTAATTTACCAAGAAATATGAATACTCTAAATCAAAAATCCTGACTTCACAACATAAGTTTAAACAGTAAAAATCTGATGTCTGTGGGTGTGTGTAGAGACAAAGAAAGACACATTCCCTAAATAATACTGAATTATAAATTAAGTAATTATAGTTCCTGGAATGTTTTCACCCATAAAAGTTTTTAATTTACCTACAATATAGAAATCACTTAAATCTGTTAGCAAGAACTACTTTTTTATAATCAAGATGCTTTTATGATATAGTTTAATCTCTGTCATAGTTTTGAAAAGAAACATAAGAAAGTGATATCAAAATATTAAATTCCAGAAGTAAAATGTAAAATTTAGAAGATGATGGAATATTGTGAAATATTTTAATTCTATTTGGCAATCTTTTTTAACTTTGTCACACTAATTTGCCTAGATAATGTTTTATTGCTATCCATATAGTATAGTAAATTTAATCATATTTGTTACCAAGTTAAAAAGAAATGAATACTCAAAGTGAAACTGGTTATAAGAAATATGTATACTATAATTACTTGTATGTCTAAATTTTAATGGAAATATAATAAATATCATGATTTAGTGTTTATTACTTTAAATTTACTCTCACTGTGGAGGATTGAATTCAAGTTTGCTTAATTTACACCTAAACAACAAAATCACCTCTGTAAGTCTCAGTTTACTCATTACTAACATTAATAACATTACTTTTAAAGAGTATTGTGCATTGTGTTATAGTTAAAGTTACAGCACCTCCCATTTTCTGTCTAACCAATAAGGAAGGGTTTAACTTTAACATAGTAAAGTTACATATAACAAAATAGTTATCAAGCAAGAATTACAGTTACAATGTTTAGTCCATTTGCCTTTGGAAAAATTAAAGGCAATATTCTATCTAGTCTACATTTCTGAGTCTAAAGTTTTATATCTAATTTATCTTTTATCATAACTAAGGAAAATTATAACTATCTAGTCTTTAACTAATTCATAGATCTCAGAAGGATATAATATTATTAATTAAGTATACAGGAAGAACATTGTAAGCAACTTCCAAAAATCTAGAATGACAGAGATAGCTTCCTGCCTTGACAGTTACCCAAAGTTCCTCTGCAATGTTGGGGCATTTATCTTTAGCCCACAGACCTAGAGTCTCTTAATTAAGCTTTTCTTTTTTAGGTGGAAACTCGAGCTGTTGGGTGCCATTTGTAGTTAAATTTTTTTTGTGTCCTGTTCAGCCTCTGTGGCCCTATAGGTGCTCAGAAATAAACAAACACACAGAGGTTTATATTAATTAAAATTGCTTGGCCATTAGCTCAGGCCTATTATTGACTAGCTTTTACACTTGAACTCAGCCCATTTTTGCTAATCTATATGTTGCCATGTGTTCTGTGGCTTTACCTGTGTGCCACTATATGCTGCAACCTGGACAGCGGACTGGCATCACCTGACTCAGCCTTCTTTTTTCCCAGAATTCTCTTTGTCTGTTTATTCCACTATACTTCCTGTCTGTCTACTGGCCAATCAGCTTTTTTATTTATCAACCAATCAAAGCAACACATTCACAGCATAAAAAACATCTTACAGCATTGTTTATATGTGTGGTGTATGCTTGTGAACTCACATGTTGTGGGTATAAGGATTCTGTCCTTATCACATCATCAGCCTGCAACAGCATCCCAGCCTAAAAAGCAGGTGTGCCCTCTCTGTGCTCCCTCTTTCCATACTCTCTCCTTCTGTATTCTCCCCCCTCTGCAAGTCTCTTTCTCTCTCTCTTTCTTCCTCTCTTTCCTAATAAATCTCTAAAAAGGTAACTATGGCTTGTGATTCTTCCACCACCACAACATCCAGCGCTCTCTTCCATCAGCATGGCTGCCTAGGGTGCCAGCCAGGCAGGAGCGCCACTGCTTAACCAACAGTGGGGAGTGTGGGTTCCGGTGTACACATGCCGAGGCCAGAGGTTGTTTGGATGTCTTCTCTCTTTCACATTATGTTTTGAGATAAAAATCTCTTCACTTAACATGAAACTTGCAGTTTCAGTTCATTCCCTTAGAATTTGTCTACTGCACCCCTCAGTTCTGAGTTGGAGATACATACCACTAGATCCAGTTTAGCACTGATGCTGGAGGTCAAAATGCAGTTTCTTATGTATTGTTTTAACTTTGGCAGGGTGGCTGAGCCCTAATCTACTGCTATTTCAGCCAGCAATTGCAACTCTGCAGTTACTAGCCTGCTTCTCCAGTAGTAGCCTGGCCACTCAGGCTGCAGCCTGGCAGGAACTCTGTTCCCACAGACACCGGTTCTGTTGCTGCAGCTAAAGATAGCTTTAACTAAATCTCTATCATTCTATTATACGTAAGAGTAGAGATTCAAATGCTGGGTTATAAACCTGCTAGCTCATAGAGGTTGAGTAGCAAAAAAGCTAACCTTTTCTCCTGACTGGTGTCTCCAGAAGACCCATGCTTCTGCTCTGCCTAACCAGAAAAACCTGTACTACTCCAAATCCCACCCAACTACTTATTGTGTTGCTAACTGAGCCTCCTGATCCAAGGTTAATTTTATTTAGTCAATGCAAATGCAAAAACTCAGTGTTCACAGTGCGATTCAATACCCCCCAATACTTAAGCTTGTGTAGCAAGCCCTTTATTCACTGTGCCATCTTCCCAGATTCCTCAACAGTGCACTTTAATCAATTACATATAGATCTTGAACAGTTTGCTAAAAATATTAACTGTTCTTCAATGACTGGTTACCATTCACGTTGTATTTTGTCAGATTCAGAGGTCATGGAAGAATGACTCTCACTGGCTTGCTTCTGGTTTGCCTACCCTTTCTTAGAGCAGTCAGAACCACCTGTTAAGGGTGCCATGCCCCAGTGGGCTTGACCCTTCCACATCAACCTTTTTTTTAAAAAAAAAAAACAAACAAACAAAAAACAAAAAAAGCATGCTAAGGACTTGCCTACAGGTCAATCTCATGGAGTCATTTTCTCAATGGATGATTTTGCTTCTCAGATGACTCCAGTTTGTGTTAAGGTGTCAAGCAAAACAAAACCAAAACCAAAACCAAATCCTAATAAAGAGTATGAGAAAAGTGATCCTCCAAAGAAATATACATTAGAATTTCTGCCTTTGAAATAGTGCTGAACCCTGTATTAAGAAAGAATTCAGGCCACAATATTAAACCAAAAGTCAGGAATCTGCCAAAGATAGGAGGGTAAGGGAGATTGATAGGGATGGGAGAGAGAGAAGGAAGGGTGAAGGGCCGAGGGGGATGAGACTCATTATATAAGTGTATGACATTGTCAAAGAACAAACTTAATTAACAATAGAAACAGAGTTAGTGATAAAGCATTACCCAGCCTTAAATTTCCCTCTAGGAATGATTTACTGACATTCCTGAAGACTTCCCTTACAGTCTTGGTTTGTAGTCCATGTTTATTACAGACTTAAAATGTCCATCAATTATTAACCTATTCACAGCCTGGCAGGGATGTACTTTCACATCAAGAGTTTTTACTTTTGCAATAACTGCCTAAGTTATAATGCCAGATTTCCTAGTTAGAGAAGAAGAAGGCACTGGCTTATAAACTGTTCTAGTAAATGAAAGAAAAGTACAAAGACAAGTGAACAAATAGACCCAACAACTGTTATAGGTATGCAAGAATTGTCATGGTGTAAACAACCAGTGTTAAAATAAAGCAAAAGAATCAAAACTCTGTTTACTCCCCTAAATGTTCAGGACATAGACTGAGAACCCTATTTCTAAAAAATAGCTCCTAATGATATCACAACAAAATTATTCATCTTTAAACTTTGGAAACAGGGTTTTACTATGTTCTCCAAGCTGATTTTAAGCTTGAGATCCCCTTACTTATTTCCTGCATTGAAAGACCAGTGGTTCTCAACCTTCCTAATGCCATGACCATTTAGTACAGTTTCTCATGTTGTGGTGACCCACAACCATAAATTTAATTTCATTGCTACATCATAACTTTAATTTTGCAACTATTATGAATTTTATTGTAAATATCTGTGTTTTCTGATGATCTTAGCAGATCCTTATGAAAGCGTCATTTGAATTCCCAAAGAAATCATGGCCCACAGATTGAGAACTAATGTCTTAGTTGGTCATCTAAATGATAGAGGGACTCTGCTCCTTGAATACTGTGACAATGCTCATGGAAGTGCAGGGCTCATCTTCTCTCCAGCAAGGTCTGCTGGCACAGTTCCTGATAATTTGATTCTTCATGAACTTAGATCATGGAACTAATAAACTAAACAAGAAAGTAACAGATTAATGTTTCATTACTCTCACTGTAAAAATAGAAAGAAAAATGGGGAAAATATTAAATGTACTAGCTTATCCTATTATTATCTAAAGACTCTAGAATTATAGAGTGACATAATGTGGTATGTCATATTTAAAGGATCTATCAAAAATGGAGGTAAATTCTGGTTAACTAAAGCTATGTAAAGCATCATAAAATTTTTGTTAGACAAATTGGCAAAAACCTTCTCATATATGACCATTCTACCACAATGGAAAGAGGTCATTATCTTATACACCTTAATGGTGACAAACACATATAGTATAGTTAGTGGCATACAGTCTGGCCATCATTCATAAAATTCTGAGTTTGATACTCAGCAGAATATTAAATAAGTAATTACATGAACAAATAAAAGACATAAAGTAACAAAGGGAATAAAGAAAAGTAAAGAAACACGGAAATGATTTTAAAATGAGAAGATGTAGATCCAAAGAAAAGTGACCTGAATGAAGTGTTGATTATACAGCTGACAAAGAATTCAAGAGAATGGGCTTAAGGATGATTATGGAGCTCAAGATAGCACAAATCAGTGGATTACTTTGACAAAGGGATATGAATGTAAATAAAAAAAAAATCCCAAATGGAAATCACAGACATGAACAATATCATTACTGAACTTAAAATTCTGATATAGAGGTTCCACGTAGATTAAAGCACCAGATGATAGCTCACTAGAAATCATTTAGTCTGAACCACATCAAACAAGAAAAATGATATGATTTGCATATCACAGGAGATTACAGAAAGAAAACTGACATAAAGCATATTTAAAAAATGATGACAGAAAACTCCTGAAGTTTAGAAAAGGAAATAGAAGAATTGGAAAGTCCATGGAACATAAAACAACGTGAATGCAAAAAGATCTGTACCATGACACTTCCTAGTCAAAATGTCAAAAATGTAATGTAAAGTGAAAAACAGCAAGAAAAAGAAAGTCTGTCCAGCAGATCCCTCAGAAGAAAACATGAAACTCAGAAGGGAGGAAAGGTAGTTTGTTTAAAACCATGAAAGACACTATCAATTATGAGCAATACTGTATCCAGTAGTTCTAACTCTCAATAATAAAGTTTAAAAAAGATTTTTCCCACAGATAAAAGATAAGTTTATCATCAGAGCATCCAGTTATGACATGGGTGTAAAAATAAATTTAGAAACCTTAAACAAGAAGATATTAATTAGCAAAATAGGAAAGTATAGATACCTCTGATAAATTAATGGTCATATCAAATATGAAATTCTAGTACTATGGCAGCACAATTATACCTATAGTGGAAAAGGTCAGAAAGATTTTTTTCCAGAAATTAGAGTTATACCAATTTGTTAACACATACATACACATATTAGAAAATATACAAGTGAGATATGAAATTATAAAGTAAGTCATGATAAAAGGGAAGAATTTCCTCATGTGATAAATATTAAGTTATTAGCTTAAGATAGCTAAAAAAAAAATATGTTTGACATAAACTTTGGCATGCTCTCTGCACAAAAGCCTTTAAGGGGCACACAAGCAACAAAAGGAGAATAACAAAAGCCTGTCACTGCAGGTAATCAGTTCCCCACACGGGAAGAAAATGAGAGGAATAAAGGAACAAGGATCTACAAAACAAGTCAAAGACAAACCACAGAATACCTGGGGTCTGTGTCAGTTAATATCTAATATCTCTTAAAGTGTAGCTGAATGAGTATTCTTCCTACATGACTCTCTTTTCTGTATGGACAAAGATGGGTTATAAATAAAGATTAGAATAATGTCCTCCAAGTGTATAAAAACCAAAGAAAGTAGGTGTGACTATACTTACATGAAATAGACTTTGAGTCCAGCATCATCAACACAGATAAAAACTGCTTGTGATACATGATAAAATGGTCAGTTAAACAAAGGGATCTAACAACTATAAGTACATTTTGACCCAAAATAAAAAGTCCATAAATTTATGAGTATGTTAGATATAAAATAGATTCAGATTATGATACAGGAACAATAGGAAATTTATTACTCTCAAATAATCTCAACTGAAGATTAACATAAGAGTATTCAACAATATTTGAGCAAAGCTTCTTATGCTATGGGTTGTGACCCCATTTGGGGTATATAGCTGAATTTTGTAATTATAAATAAATTTGAAAAATCTAAAGTGTATCTGATTGCACAATGAAGAAAATGAATTAAATGTAAAAATTATAATGAAATTGTGGTGTTTGTGGCAGTGCTCATTTATGTTGCGTCCCTTAACTTAATCACAGCTTTGGTTCTGTGAATAATATACACTTTGGATTATGCATGTACTTATACCATGTGTTGTCAATTAACATTGCATGAATCACCTCAGATCATATTACAGACTACTGTAATTGAATTGTAATATTTATATGAGATGCCAGACAGTATAATGGTAATGAGATTTATTTTTTAAAAAATCTTTTGTATGTTTGTGTAATGTGACAATGGGTTTTTTAGGCCATGCTAGATATGGGAAGGCAAGAAGACAACTTTGCAGTGTCTACTTTTGTCCAACTTCATATGGTGATCAAGATGAGGTTACAGCCTTGCACAAGACAAACATTTCCAACAGAGCTATTTCATTGATGCTCAAACAATATTAGTTGAAATATTACATCACTAAAGTATTGTCTTTTTTTAAATTGTAAACATATTTTGATTGAAAAATAATGAAAAACATAAATTGAATAATAAATCTTATTTCCAAGTGAAAAAGACAAAAAAACCCAAATTTTTCTGCTTTTACAGAAAAAAAATTTATTATGCAACACAAAAAGCTTTAATATTTTTCTATTTTTGCTTTTTAGAATATAAAGCTTAACTTAGAACAGCTTTGCATTATATTGTGATTTTAGCTGAAAATAGTTTTTTTTTAAACTTTAAGCCAAATGTATAAGATTTTATTAAACTTACGGAGGGGAGGTTATACAGGACAGTGTCCCAGGTGGAGCTCCAGGAGCCCAATCGGTGAGAGAGAGGAGGGATTATATGAGCAAGAGATATTGAGACCATGATTGGAAAAAGCACAGGGACAAATAGCCAAACTAGTGGAAACACATAAACTGTGAAGCAATAGCTAAGGAGCTCCCATGGAACTGGACCAGGCCCTCTGGGTAAGTGAGACAATTGATAAGCTTAAAAATAGTTTCATGAGATGTTGAGTTGAGTTTCACACAGACACACAGACACAAACACACACACACACACACACACACACACACACGCACACGCACACGCACACGCACACACACACACACACAAGATTAAATGAAGTTTGGCATGCCTTTAGGATGGAGTTTATAAAAATTTTTAAATAGTTCCTAATATGTATTTATGTAAAATGGCATTCTTGGCATTAGCAATAAGAAATAACTACAATGTATCAAGCAACTCTGGAAATATTGAAGATGGTATGTGTTCTGAAGTATCAGATATTTATCCAAGTTTAAGGCTTTACATCAAGTTATACAGCCTATATATCACATTAGGTATGTAAGTATGCACTTCTTTTAATAAATGGTGAAATTCATGCACTAAGGACAGATCCTGGTCCCACAGACTGCATGCCTCCCAAACAGATCAAGCTATTCAATGGTCTCACTTATCCAGAGGGCCTGATCCAGCTGGGGGCTCCACAGCCTTTGGTTCATAATTCATGTGCTTCCATTCGTTTGGCTCTTTGTCCCTGTGCTTTTTGCGATCTTGGATTCAACAATTCACGCTCTTGCAGACCCTCCTCTTTCTCGACAGTTGGACACCTGGAGCTCCACCTGGGGCCTGGCTGAGGATCTCTGCGTCCACTTTCATCAGTTATTGGATGAGAGTTCTAAGACAACTGTTAGGGTGTTTGGCCATCTAATCACCAGACTAGGTCAGCTCAGGCTTTCTCTTGACCATTGCCAGCAGAGTACAGAGGATATATCATTGTGGATTTCTGGGGACCTCTCAAGCACTCTGCCTATTCCTGGTCTCATGTGGTCTTCATTTATCATGGTCTGTTATTCCTCATTCTCCCTTTCTGTTCTTGATCCAGCTGGGATCTCCTGATCCCCTAAGCTTTCTTTCCCTCAAATCTTGCCCTTCATTACTCCCACTGTCATCCAGGTTGTTCATGTAGATCTCATCCATTTCTCTGTCATTGGGTGATCCTTGGGTGCATGAGCTGGCTGTTTGAAACCTTGGGCTTACACATGGACACTTTCCTCAGTCTGGAAGGAGGTGACAGGACCTGCCTGTACTGAATCCACCAGGTTTAAATGAATCCCCAGGGGTGCCTTGATCCTGGAGGACATGGGAATGGAGGGCAGGGGCTGGGGGGAAGGCGGGGGTGGAGGCGGGAGGGGGGAGGACAGGGGAACCCATGGCTGATGTATAAAATTTAAAACACATAATAATAAAGAAAAATTATTTATTAAAAAAAATTAAAAAATAAATAAATGGTGAAATTATGTGTGTCCAAGTGTTGTTTTAAAATAATTTTTTTACAATTTATTATCAACACATGTTTGATATGTGTACTTATTTAATATATACCTTTTGTATTTGGCTAGTAAGGCATAAAGAATTCCTAAGTGAAGAGAGTTTAAGAAGTTCTAGATCAAATGAATGTGTCAGATATATATATAGACTATGTTATACAATATGTGAAATGCATAATAATCACATCTGGACTTGAAATTTTCTGGAAAAAAAGACTATTTTAAGATTCAAGAAAAATTTCTAAGTATCTTAAAATGTGAACTTATGAATTTTTTTTTCTGAACACAATGGAATCAATACAATCTATCAACAGGAAGATATTTGGAAGCTGAGATTAAGAAAGAAATTTCAAGATTCCTTAACAGAAATGAGATAAAGAAATACAAATATGTAATAGTCTGTGAGATAAGAAAAGCAATAATAGAAAGGAAATTTTCTGCAATTAATACCTCTTTCAATATTGTAGAACAATAAATATTAAGTTAGAAGTCATACAGCTCAAATAGAAAACTAAAAACACACCTGAAGGAACTATGAAAGCAATAACAATCCATGCATTGGAAAACAGTCCCAAAGTTCAAACAAAAGCAGATGAAACTGAGGCCATGAAGAACATACACAAATCAAAGAAACAAAAATAGGCACACAAAGAGATAAGCATACTTGATAGGCTTTATTTACACTTAGGAGAAAAGAGAGACTCAAATAAATGCAACAAATGACATTACAACTAAAACCACACAACCATTCGGTTGACCATCAGACACACCACAAACAGCTATAGACTACACATTAGAAAATACAGAGTGGGTGAATTTGGCCTACCAAGACTGAAGAACAAAAACAAAGAAGATGTATACTGGCCAATAGTGGATAATGAGAAGAGAACAAAGATGAAAAGTTCCCTCCCCCAGCCCCCGTGTAAAATACTCAGGACCACACTACAGGATTCTACAAAACTTTCAAAGAATAATTACTACCAATTCTTCTGTAGTCTAAGAAGTTGAAGGAGCCGGGTGGTGGTGGCACATGCCTTTAATCCCAGCACTCAGGAGGCAGAGCCAGGCGGATCTCTGTGAGTTTGAGGCCAGCCTGATCTACCAAGTGAGTTCCAGGAAAGGTGCAAAGCTACACAGAGAAACCCTGTCTCGAAAAACCAAAAAAAAAAAAAAGTAGAAGCATAGTCTATTAGATCAACAACACTAACCGCATCCAATAAACACACACACACACACACACACACACACACACACACACACACACACACGTGTATTACATCACAGTATGGACTGCACTGAGGACACAGGGGAGAAAATTCGAAGACAGAGAAAAGAAGAAAGGCGTGAAGGAAGTTCAGAAAGACAGAAAATGAAGGAGAAAGGGGAGAGTGTCTGTGGCATCCTGTGGGAAGCATTGTCTAATCACAAATGTGGGGCATTGCTAGGGATCGCCCATTGTGGATGAAACACACTATCAGGCCTTGTCTCTGTCTACTTGTTTTCTCCCTGGCCTCTAGATATGTAGAGAGTATGTTGCCTTCGTCTTTGTCTGAAGCCATTTTTGACTCACATGTAAATCATGAGAGGTAAATATTTGCTTTAAACACCTGAGGTTTTTACTTTTAACACAGCACGTTCACTTACCTATAGAAACTTACACTAGCTTTTACTTTTTAACTTTTTTTTTCTTTATTTCATTCTATAGTCAAAAAGGAATTTCATGGCTAAGGATTCCATCATATTAAATACTTTAAGAGCTTACACGAATGTACATTGTGGAAATCAGAGACTGCTTGTTTCACTGACAGTTTGATAGGGTTTACTGCTACTTTGAAATAAAAGCAAAACGCTTTGTACATTACATTAATTGGATGGCACCTAACTGCATGTGTAGTGCTTGAATTATAGAGGTAATGCTTTCGAATTGTTATCACATTACAAGAGGTACCTCTGAGTCAATCACATGTAAATTTACTTCTTTATATGTTTATTTTTTCCCCAATGCATACTACAGTGAATCATATTTATGCTAATCACTACATTTAGAGAAGCTTGTATTTACATTTTATGTAACACTAGTCACTGAAGAGTGAATACTTCAGTTTTTCCAATATACAGTTGCAATGTCAAAACAGGGTCATTCCTTGAGGAGACAGAGTGCAATGGAAACTTCAAATAAATTTCCCCATGAGGGCCATGACATAAAAACTCCTCAGATTTTTTCATTGACTATTAAGCATGGTAAAACCTACTTTTATTGCAACAAAAGTAATTTAAAAGCAAAGTAGTATTCATTTCACCTAGGCAATATTGCTAATAACCAAGTAGAGAGTAATTTGGGTAAAAACAAGCCCCTTAAAGAACATAAGGAGTATATATGATTTGCACTCTTAAGCTGTTCTCATATTCCCAGGTAAGAAACACTGTCACATCTCTAAAAATTACAAAATAATATGTTGAATAAAATAAGTGCTACTAAGTCTCATATATTTTCATGGTTTGGCTTTCTAAATCAGTTCAGTGTAATCTCTATAAACAGACTTACACAGACTTACCATCTTCTTAGAAGGCTTTTTATGGAAAAGAATTCATTGTACAAAGTATTTTATAAGGTGAATCTGTTTATGCAAGGAATTCCTTATATCTAATTGTAACCATTTGTCTAATGATCATTTTATATCATTTTTAATGATATATAAATAAAACACAGATATAAACTTACTGTTGTACTAGAATTCCCTGTTCTCTTGGTAAGAAGGTGTTTGAATATTCATAGGAAAGTTTGTTAGCAGTCATATTCTCAGCACATTTTGAGTGCTCATTCATTAGTGTGGGCTCTGTTTCATCCCTTCAAAGTTCATGGGCTGAAACTACAGCTCCTGTTGGGATAGAGTCAGGAAGTAACAAGAGATAAAACTTTTGAATATGTAGATCAGGACGAATTTATGAGAATGAAGTGGTCATTATGAAATCACTGCCCTTTGGTAAAATGATCTACAAGTTTTCTCTGTGTCTGAGACATCTGGAATGAAGCTCTTCC
Source organism: Onychomys torridus (assembly GCF_903995425.1). Classification (NCBI taxonomy): domain Eukaryota; kingdom Metazoa; phylum Chordata; class Mammalia; order Rodentia; family Cricetidae; genus Onychomys; species Onychomys torridus. Next base: position 26,019,305 of record NC_050447.1, on the reverse strand, counting down.
ACAAATTAATTTACCTAAACCTTGATGGTAACTTTAGTATCTAGAGTTTTAAAGTCATATCTAAGTCATGTATCCCAAGTATCTTGTTTTTAAAGCCCAAATTAAAAATTAAGTCATCCATTCGTCCTTCCAGAAAATAATTTGTGAGTGTATCTGTAGTGGTTTGACTAGGAATGGATCCTATAGATTCAAATGTTTAAATGCTTGGCCTATAGGGAATGGCATTATTAGAATGTGTGGCCTTGTTGGAGGAAATATGTCATTGTAGGGGCTGGTTTTGAGGTTTCATATGCTCAAGCTATTCCCAGTGTGGTTCACAGCCTCCTTCTGCTACAGGAACTCTCAGCTACTTCTTCAACACTATGTCTGTCTGCATGTCACCATGTTTTCCACCATGATGATAATGGACTAAACCTCTGAACTATAAGCCAGCCCCAATTAAATGTTTTTCTTTATGAGAATTGTCACGGTCATGGTGTTACTTCACAGCAATAACACCCTAAATAAGACGGTATCCTAAGTTATAACACTATGAAAGTTGATGTTTCTACCAATCAGTGTTTGATCCTTGAATGGTGGGAACCAGCTGTCCAGCAATAACATACAAGAAGAAAAAGTGACCTGAGAATTGTGAACATTTCAAAGACAAAAGAAAAGGTAGAAATTAGGCAACAAAATATTACAGAGTTTGTCCTCAGCAAACACTGTATTGGATCTCAAAATCAGTTTCAATATTCTTCTACTCCTGTGAGGAAGATCCCAAGCGAATTCACCTTCACATCAACATCAGCATCTACCATTATGGTACTGCTTCTGGGCATACATGGTTGACAGGACAGCTGGCCACACTTGTTTAGAGGAAAGAAAAGAAGAGATTGCTAAAGAATGAGATATTAGGAAATTGCAAACAAGAACAAAAAGGAACATGCAGAACATGAGGCAAAGCTAAGGTTAAAAAGTATAAAAACTGTGACGGGCGGTGGTGGCACACGCCTTTAATCCCAGCACTTGGGAGGCAGAGCCAGGCAGATCACTGTGAGTTTGAGGCCAGCCTGAGCTACCAAGTGAGTTCCAGGAAAGACACAAAGCTACACAGAGAAACCCTATCTCAAAAAAAAAAAAAAAAACAAAACACAACAAAACAAACAAACAAACAAAAAAAAGTACAAAAACTGAATCTGGGATTGGATTTCCCTAGCAACTCTTTCTTGAGCTCATCTGTATTCACACATGCACATGAATGTCTGATGTCCCCATCTTCTGGCTGTACTTTGGCTACTCTTTAGCTGATGATAATGTAATTGTGCTCTTCTCAGTCACTCATTAGTGGATAAATATGATAGAATTCTTGCCCTTTATCCAAAGCTGAAAATATTTTAAAAATTACAGATTTGTTCAAGATGAGACAAATCATCAGTGTGCAAAACTCTCTGGAGTAATTTGTAGTGTGCAAACCTGGACCAAAGTGGAAACAAGGTCTAATACTATGTCATACTATGGAGAAAAACCTTGAAGTTCTGATGCAAAAAGGATAGGAGACAAAAACTTATGCTAACTGGATCCCCCTCCCTCTCCTTCTCTTCCTCCCTCCCCTTCTCTCTCTCTCTCTCTCTCAGAGAGAGACAGAGAGCAGTATGAAGCTTATATACACTGTAGCACACCACATCTGGAATGCGACACCGGTGGCAAATCACTTTTGGTCACATCTCTCCTTCATAGGGCAACACTATTTATATTAATGAACATAAAATGAAATGAATAATGATAATGACAAAGAAAGTGAAGTTTATATTCTTTAAATTCGTATACACTAATAAACATTTGCAGAATAAATGTATTGTGGAAATGAGAATTACAATCTGCAAGAAAAAATGGTAATACTTTAATAATCTTTCATTTCATTAGCAAATTTTATGAAAATAAATCAATCATTCATATGCATTTTTCCTCACCTTAAGTAAATAATGCTCAACTTTGTCCTTTTGTTCAGTGATACTATTGGCAAATTTGTGGCTGTGCAAATCACCTTAATTTACCATCAAGTGGATAGCACTTTTCGTTCATTCAACTAAAGTGCTTTTAAGGCTCGAGCTACCACAAGTGAGGACTTGACCTTGACCCATAGCACTGTATATAAATAAATGAATACATGAGGGGGGAAGGAGGGAGAAAAATAATCTATGTTGCAATACTTTGTAAAAATTCCAATATAATTTACATCTTTTTCAAATACAAGTGCCTCTCTGTGATTTAGTATTTTGACTAAACTATTTTGAGTGTAGAATTCATCATCATTTCAATTCTGTTTGTTACAAAGTTCCAAAGCTTTTCTTACTTTGATAAAAATCAGAGATAATGACTACATGCTAGTGAGCACAGACATTATTTGATTAGATACTTTTGGAAAAGTCCCTGTTCTTAGTGAAAATAATTCATGCTTTTAAGCCTTGCCTCATGCTTTCTTTGGCAATTCAAGATGAACGTCTCCACCACCACCCCAATTTCTTTTGACATTCTCTTTTTATTTATCTTTTCTCCTTGTAAATGTCCTTTGTCTTACATTTTATTTTGTACAAAGCTTATGGTTTTCTAAATAATTTATTGGAGTTGAGTTTGAAGAAAGGGTGTTGAAATCCCTGACTGTCACTATCATACTAATAAAGTTGCCTATTTAGTCTTTTCACATCATTTGTTTTGCTTTAATACCATCATTTGAAACTTTATTTCAGAAGGAAGATAACTTAAAAATGACTCTTACATATAAGGATAAATAGAGGTTGCAGATGTACTGCTCATATAAGAACGTCTAAGAATTCTGAACAAAAAAAAGTAATTATATTTTAAGTTTTTTTTTTTTTTTAAGTTAGCCTGAAAAAGATGGACTGGGAGCTAGCTCAGGCAGTAAAATATTTGCTATGTAAATATGAGGTTCTGAGTTTAGATTTCCAGCTCTTATATAAAAAACCAGGCATGACAAGATGAGACTGATTGTAATGCCTGTCCTGAGGAGGCAGAGGCAGGACAATCCTGAGGTAGATCAATTGAACATGATAGAGTGTCATTTCTTCAAGACCAGGGCCAGAATAAGGCAACCTTACAATAAATTAAGAAATCTCAAGGTAACATTCAAATGCTGGGACATCCCTGGAATGACTGCATAGAGTTAGAAAGAAAAGACCTCACAGAACCCTGCTGCCTTCTTTTTTTGTCAAATTTCATGGACTATTGATATGCATAAAAAGGTGGTTGCAGAATGCAGAAATAGTTGCAATCCCAGACTCCATCACAACCAAGGGAGTAAGCTGCCAATCCTTCCTGTATATCACACTTCTAACACAGTATATACAGTATGAGGAGTATTGGGTGCAATTTCTATCTTCCTATATCTGACAAACATCTCCACTTCTGTAATTGCCTGTATGTCTGTGATTGTGTTATTTTATAATATTATGAAAAAACATTGTAAAGGAACCATAGTAGCAGCCACAGATGAGACCATCAAACTGAGTGCCAACAACATCCACCAGAAACTTACAGGGGAAGCTGAGGCAATCAGATGAAGTTCTTTATTGAGCTTTTTTTCCCATGGGTAAATTTTCCATGGCCAAATTCTTGGAATCTGTTTCTTGCTGAAGGCATTGTTAACATAACAGGTGAAATAAAGTAACATATTTTGCAAATGTTTGGCCATCTAGTTATTTCCAAAGACCCAAAGACCTTATACTTGTTCTGTTTCTTCCTTTCTCCCCTTGGTGTCACAGGGTAAGAACATGCAGTCAGTTCCCAAACATGATCTTGCAGGACACTTTACACAGCTGTGTTTTGGCCTGAAGTGATGGGTAGAGCAGCCCTGCTTCCAAGCTCCAGAGCCCACTCTTAGTGAGCTCAGACAGCAAAAGAAGACTTAGCAATCAATAAAATGTATACCACAACTGAAGTTTTCCTCCGTCCCTCTCTTGCACCTGATTTAAGCACTCAAAAATCCATCCAAACTAATAAGATTTTAGCCTGACATGTGGTGAAGAGTAATTTTTAAAAAGATACTTTTAGGTTTAGCATAAGGAGTGGCAGGTGGTCCGGAAGGCAGTACAATGTGTCTTTTCTGGTAGGGTGGTTTTAGGAGTCTGACATTCCTATAAGTCGACAAATAAATGGGATATAGATATTTTAAACTGTCATGTTATGTCAATGAATACTTATGAAAAAATAAAAGCATGCTGAGCTATTGTTATGTCACTCATTGGTATTAAATCTCAGAATTTATGTGGAAAGAATAAAATAAAGTTTACAAATGAAGATTTGCCTCAGTGACTATCTGGGATTCAATCTTAAATGTGGTACTCTTTCTAACTAGATTTATCTTTAGTGAAAAAATTGTTTTTCCTTTTCTTAAACACAGAGCACTAATTAACCTTTTTATACTACAGCACAAATAGCTGAAACAATGTAATAAATCAGCTAAATAATCTTAATAATTCAAAAAGAGGAATATAGTAAACTGTTGACATACTTGTATAGCCAGAATTATAATTAAAATGTGACATTAATTAGTGTGCAAAGTATGAGAAGAAATGAAATACTATTCACTCTCTTTGTTAGTAAATTGGATGGCCTTTAAAAGTTATGACATCTGACTAGATCTCAGATTTGAAGAGCATAGGGTAAAACTGAGCTATGTCTGTAGTTGCTTTTATAATAATAGAAACTCATAAAATATAGTGGTGTGTGGTGAGAATAAAATAATAACCTAAGTCTGACTTTTTGTAACATGGAAGAAAATGAAGATAGAACATATTTTAATAATTGCAAACTAATTTATAATAAAAGACAATAAAGAGAGAAATTAAAGAGTAGACATCAATTACAGATGGCCTGAAGGCAATAATCCCAAATGCTCCTAAATTGATTTCAATGGCATTTTGAAAACCTACATATGCAACTGGCTATGTTCCAAGCGTTAAACCAATAGAAATTAAAAAAAAAAAAATTCTCAAATAGGTATTTGTTACACATTAGCTTACTTTTTAATTGCATTGAGTAAATCAATTTTGAATAAAGAAAGCAATTTTTATAATAACCTAAGATGTTTTATTTGTTCTTTTCAATTTAGATTTTATTATTAAATTTTTTATTCGTTTTGTGTAATAACCACAGTTTGCCCTCCCTCCCGTCCTCCTGCTCCCCACCACCTCCCCCAACCTTCCCCCATCCACTCCTCAGAAAGGGTAAGACCTGCCATGGGAAGTCAACAAGGCCTTGCAAGTTCAGTTGAGGCTGGACCAAGACATCCCCATGCTGCATCAAGGCTGAGCAAGGCATCCCACCATTTGGAATGGGGTTCAAAAAACCATACATCCTAAGTGAGAATCATAACCTTAGGCCAATGAGCCCTGCATAAGTGAAGCAGTTGTGTAGCTTATCTCCTTAAGGGAGCCCTGGCAGTGAGATCAGGATCCACCCCTGCTACATGAGTAGACTTTTTACAGCCCACTACCTATGGTGGGACACCTTGTACAGCCTTGTGTCAGAGGGAGGGTCTTAGACCTGCCTCTACTGAATGTACCAAGCTCTGCTGACTCCCCATGGGAGGCCTTATCTTACTTTTATGCTTACTCCCCATGGGAGGCAATGGGAGATGGGTTGGGGGAAGGGGGCTAGAAGGGCAGTGGGAAGAGGGAAGAGGGGGATCTGTGATTGGTATGGAAAATGAATAAAATATTTTCTAAACAAAATCATTATATTAAAAAAAATGCACCATGGATATATCCTGGTCTCACTGCCAGGGTTTCCACAAACAGACTAGGATATAAAACTGCTGCCCACATTCAGAGGTCCTAGTTCGGTCCCATACAGGCTCCCCAGGTGTCAGTATAGTGTCCCTGTGCTCCCACAAGTTAAGGTCATCTGTTTCTGTGGGTTTCCAATGATGTTCTTTACCCCTTTTGCTCCTATAATCTCTCTTCCCTCTTCAACTGGATTCCCTAAGCTAGGCCTGGTGTTTGGATGTGGGTCTTTGCATCTGCTTCCATCAGTTACTGGATGAAGGTTCTATGATGATAGTTAGGGTATTCACCAATTTGATTACAGGAGAAGGCCAGTTCAGGCACCTTCTCAACTATTGCTCAGGACCTTATGTCTTAATAAATTATAAAGCACAAAAATTTCTTTTCTTAAAGTTCCCAAAGCTGGGAGATCTAAGATAAAGGCAGATGCGGGTACACTTGCCTTTCAGGAGACAACCTAAGAGCTGTATTATCCAGTGGGTATTCTGTGGGTTTTCAAAACCCTATTGAAATCTAATTAGTAGCCTTTGTGATTATTCACTTTAGGACATCTGTAATCATTATCTACTCTTTCATTTCCCTCTTCATTGCTTTTTATTATTTTGCTCATTACTAAAATGTTTTAGCTTTGTTTTTTGTAATGCTATGTAATTCAACTCCAGGTGACTATTTTATTCTCATGTGTCCTCATATGTCAGAGGGTCACAAGTCAGGCAAAGCAAAGCCTTACTGAAACCTCTTCTACAGAGGCCTTGCTTCTATTCTCAAGACAAAAGCCTCAATGAGCCTTTTCATACCCCATCTCTTAATATGCCACACTGGCTATTTTGGGAAAGAGTATGGACAGTCAAACTACATACAAGATATATAAGACAAGGGTATGACAAAGACAAAAAGTGAAAACAGGGGACATTTGTAATTAGTATTTCACCTTAATTCAATCTTGGTCAAAAATCAATTTCTGAGGATATCTTAGGTTTTAGTAAGTAACTAACTATGCTTGCCCACTTAAACTTTTGTGGCACCAAATTGCCTTCTATGTATTTTGGTATATATCTAAAGACAAATAATAATAGTTTTAGCCTTTGTTCAATCAGCTTCTCTTTGCAATAAATAGTGGTAAACACAGAGCGGCATGGCTGTCTATAGAGTGCTCAGTCGTAACTAGGGCATTTCTACCATCTACTCTAAGGCTCATGGGAAGAGAATCATGGAAGAAAGAGTGGAACATAAGAGCTGAAAGACAGTGGTAAGAGGTATGAAATGCTATTATACAATCAGTATAACTGTGATTTCATAACAGCTGAAATTGTCTGCAAGGGGCCTCTGCAGGATTGTATGTGTGAATAGTCAAATATGCATGAAAGCCCTATTCTTCATTGCTAACCATGATGGATGCCAGGAGACAGGCAGACCTTGTCTTCAGTTAGTATGACCTGATGATTTCTCCAGGCTCCCTTGGATAGCTCCAACACTATGGTGACATTGATTGTGTAATGAGTCACAAAACAATACAAAACAACATTGTATTTGTCAAGGTTTCTAGAGGAATAGAACTTAAATAATGAACTAGTAGCAGGTTTATTAAATTTATTGAATTAGCTTGCAGGCTGTGGTCTAATTATTCCAACAATGGCTGTCTACCAATAGAAGGTCCAATAACCCAGTAGTTGTTCAGTTCTGAGCCAGAAGTAGCCTCTAATGCCTTTGAAGGAATTGACTTGCTAGCAAGAATAAGAGCAAGCAGACAAAGAGAGAGACAGTTTCTTTCTTTTATGTCCTTTATACAGGCTGCCAGAATAAATTGTGATCCAGTTTAAAGATGAATATTCCAACCTCAAAAGGTTTGGAACAAAAGTTTAAGAAAAAAGACAAACAAACTATCAAACAAACAAAAACAACAACAACAACAACAACAAAAAACCACCTCTCACAGGTATGACTAGTCATTTGGGTTTTAGTTAATTACAGATGGAGTCAAGGTGACATTCAAGAATGGCTATCATAGATACAAATGGGGAAAGGTATTTTTAGGGAGAAAATGGTGATTAAAGAAATGGTTTGAATGACACAGGATGGCAGCGGTGACTGTAATTAAAATTTCTATGAATGTATAAAATGTCAAAGAACACATTTTTAGTATAAGCTACCTTTAAAGAGTGCACAGTGTGTGTGTGTGTGTGTGTGTGTGTGTGTGTGTGTGTGTGTACATGTTTCTTCTGTGTGGTGTATGAGTATGTGGAGGCCAGAGGCTAAATTCAGAAATCTATCTCTAGTGGGCTTTCTTTTTTATTGATTGATTTATTTATTTCAGATAAAGACATTTACCAAAGCTCAACCTTTTCCTTTTGGCTCATTTAGCTATCCACTGAGCTCCAGAAACCTACCTGTATCTACCTCCCAAGCAATGAGAATTACAGAGAAGTGTCATCTTTCACCAGCTGAAAATACCAATTCAGATTCTTGTAATTTGTGGAGCAAGCACTTTAGCCAAATGAATCTTCTCTCTGCCCAGATCTCTTATTCTTTCCCTTCACATATATGAATGACAACTCAAAAAAAAAAAAAAAAAACAGTTAACACTTTTATAGGATTATCATTTTCTTTTATTTCATGATAGTATATTCACATAAAATGCCATTGTTTAACTCTAGTGTAGAATGCTATTAGAATTTTGCTTACTATAGTCATCAAATATAGAAGGACCTGATATAATAAGTTTATAAAGTAGCAAAAAATAAGCCAAAGAAAAATAAAATCTATTTTATTATCTTTAAATTTTATATCTAATTTTCCTTCAAATACTTTATTAGCAAATATTTTATTGCTAGTTACCATCGTATACCGCTAATTTTCATCTTGCTTTGTAAGATATACTTGAATTCTGCCTATGATTGAAGAATCAAAGATATAAAAAGTTCAAATTTAATGAGAATAATTACATATCAAGAATTCTTCCTTTACAGCATGCCTTTTATTAAAGGTGACATGGATCAAACAGCAAAATCAGTGTCAAAGGTCTAATCTACATGAACATTTTACTTATTGTACAACCTTGGGTTCTGGTTCTGCATTTAAATTGGAATTTCATGTAATATATGGCTCAATGTTACTTTAGATTCCTTTGATATTATATATAATGTATTCATTTCAATTGTATAAATTGGAAATATATAACAATGCCTTTCTTAAGGTCACAATTTCTAAATGTATTGATTACTTTCCTATAAATCATCTAATGATCAATACAGAAAAGATATCTCCCCTTTCCACTTTGGAGTTTTAGTATGAATGCAAGAGTTATGTATTTACATGTTTATAGACCCAGATATGGTCTTAAAAATACTTTTTTCCTTTGATGAAGTAACAATAGGTATTTTCATTTCATTGTCAAACTTTTCTGTAACTCAGGTGGCTATTCAAAAATTAAAATGTTACAAATAAAAATATTCCAGAAAGTTAATATGTGACAGAAAATGATAAAAATTGTAACATTAAGAACAATAACAGTGTGGTTGTGGGAATGCATGTATATTAAAGAGTAAAGACTTTTGAAATTTAACTTAAGATACATCAGTTTAAATGGAACATTATAACTATAACATACCTTATATAATCTTCATAGCTACCACACAAAATACCTACAGAACATACAGAGGAAAAGGAGAGAAGAAAACAAAACATGCCACTACATAGAAAAGAATAGAATCTTCAAGGTATGAGGTACACATCTGTAAGACAGAACCAGGGAAGTGGAAGGAGGAAGATCCTGAGATCAAGATCATCCTCAGCTTTGTAGCAAATTTGAGTCCTACCTGAAATATTTGAAACCCTGTCTCAAAACTGACAAAAAAAGCCATAAACCATCAATAGATCCCAGAGAAAGACAGTAAGAGAAAAAGAAAGCTGAACAGTGTAAGATTAAAAAACATCCAGAAGAGCATAATGTTAACTCCTTTTATAACAAAAATCATTTCAATGAAAATGCATGGAAAATCCATTAAATAGTGAATGGATAGATTGGTTAAAAAAAGACTAATCAACTGGGTGATAAAGCTAAAGACATATAATTATAATAATATTTACGCTCCCAATACCAGAACTCTGTACTATAAAAGGGAAAACAGAATAGAGAAATTGAAGGAAATACATTAATAGAAGGAGTCCTGTGTTCCTGATTTCAACAGAAATACTTTCAATAGAAATACATTAACAAAGGAAAGAATCAGAAAACTCTGACTTTGAACAAAACTATTGAGTACTTGAATGCAAGACACACAGAACATAAATATAGCCAAGCATTGTTCTAAACAGGCCAAGGATTAGGAAACAAGTTGATTGGTATATACAATCATATTTACTGTTATATACATAAACATCTCTTGGACAGGTTGTATGATCATGTCTTCACAAATCTAATGGGTTTAATCTTAATCATACCAAGTTTATCTTCTGTCAGCAATACAATATAAAGATATATACTAGTAAGAAACCTGGAAAACTCACAGATATGTGAAAATTTAATATTTTACTTTCAATAATTATTTAATCAGAAAAGGGGTAAAAAGGTAAGCGGGAAAATATCTCAAGACAAAATAAAATTCTACAGTTAAGATTGTGAAAAGCAGACAAAGACAGAATATGTGTAACCATGTATGTACACTTTCATTTTAATAATATCTCAAATGAATACAGAAGTATACATTAAGGAAATGTAACAGAATCAAAGACAACATTTAGGAAAAAGTTAAAAATACTACATTGAGAGTAAACATCTAGACAGATAATAATGATAAATAACGATAGATAGATGGATAAACAGGTAGATAGATAGATATAGAGTTAGATATATGATAGGTAATGCAACAGTAAACAATTGAACAACGTTTGTTATTTAACAAAATAAAGAAACTTGATAAGTAATTATTGAATTATTTAAAAGAGAGAAGACTGATCAGGCAAAATTAGGAAAGATATCACAAGATAAGTATAAAAATGGAGCATCATAGAAAATATAAATTATGACAAGCATCTAAACTACCATGGCTAAATTTTGAAGTGAAAGGGGAAAAAAAAAAAAAGACTAAAACAAGTGAAGACAGTGAAACAAAACATGAGCAAAATTAAACCCAATGGTTAAACGGCTTCACTCATGAATTGTCTCCATTATTTAGATAATTAAAACCAATTTTATCCATTTTCTAAAACATTGAGGAAATTGAATCATGTTTTACTTGATATTAAAGTAGTTAAAAAATACTGTATGAGAATAAAACAGCCAATATTTTTGTCTCATTTGTTCCTTTATCAATGTGTTTCTGTATATGTTATTGAACTTCTCAGCAGTATTTTATTTCTTCCTTCAAACCTTTTATCATTTCTAGCAAGACAACTTATTATATGTCATACCACAAAAAATTTACATCTTAATTACTACCAAGGGTAATTTTAAAGAGTGATCAATCTTCTTGGTTGGTGGAGTTTTTTTTCCTTCTCACTATTGTGACTGTTTTATCTATTTTTTTTTTTTTTTTTTATTTTTGTGCTTGCATGATTTCCCAAGAAAAGGCTTGGTCTAATTTTTATCTTTCTCCTCTGGACAAGGTAATCTTTTTCCTTGAACTTCTAAGATTCATAACTTATGTTTGGTTTCCTGTAATTTGAGAATGTCAAACCTTATCCGTCCCCATCCCTACTCTCCTTGTGTCTGCGTTATTATTTATTTATGTATGTATGTATTTATTTTGGATTTCCTTTGGTTTGGTTTGGTTTCATTAGTTTGCTTGCTTTATTTGGCATTTACCTAAATAGTACTCTCTTCGTGTCTTGGATCGTGGTTTGATGCTTGGCACTGATGTAGAAAACTAACTCCTTGTTCTACACCTTTCTTCTGTCCCCTTCTTTCTGCCTGTTTTAGCATTTTGAAATCTATTGTACCTGTCTCACATCCCTTTATGTCCAATTGGAGGTCTTTGTCTGCTTTTGTTTTTCAGGTTTGGGGGTCTCCACTGACAGCCTGTGTAACAGGAAACTTAAAAGGTCTTATTAATGAAACCAAACCCGAGGCCAGTTATTGGGGTGAATGCTGGAAGATCAGAGAAGCAGAACAAGCCACAGCTATCTCACCTTGCTAGTTCCTCAGGTGATCCTGTTTCCTCAGGCTGGAAGCTTCTGAGTCCTCCTCCACATGAATCTCAGCTGGACTGTGTTGCTCCAAAGCTTAACTAACTACATGCTTTTTCCTCCCTAGTTCCTGGTCCTCATGCCTTATATACCTTTTTCTTTCTGCCCCCACTTCCTGGGATTAAAGGCGTGGATCACCATGCTGAGCTGTTTCTAAAGTGGCCTTGAACTCAGAGAGCCTGGCTAGCTCTGCCTCCCAAGTGCTGGGATTAAAGGTGTGTACCACCACCGCCCAACTTCTGTTATGGCTTACTCTTCCCATTTTCTAGCCACCATTTCTGGCTCTGTTCTAGTGGCTGTCTGTTCTCTGTTCTAGTGGCTGTCTGTTCTCTGACCCCAGATACGTTTATTTCGGGGAACACACAATATTTCAGGGAACACAATACCCACCACAAGCCTGAAGCTCAGAAACAAATTTCTATCCATGTCTGGTTTCCTAATAAGTCCAACACGGGCTGGTTACTTCTGTTTTCTTCTCTCTTGAATTCTCAGCCCTTTGTTTCCCTTTACCATCTGTGCTTGCATGCTATCTTATCCATTCATTATTTTTTTGTATATTAATTATAGTTGTTTTCAAATGCTACTTACAATGCCTGTGCCTTATATGATCCTTGTGTTTTCTCTATTTCTTTGGATTGTGGTGGGTTTTTTGTTTGTTTGTTTTTCTTTTTTTGGTTTTGTTTCTATTTCTTTTAATTGCTCGTAATCACTATTTATTTTTTGCAGCAAATCATAGGTATTATTTAATGGAACTGGTATAAGCAGGAGTTGGTTGATGTGGCAAGAGCAGGTTAGGAGCACTTAGCAGCCTCATGATGATGCCTCCACCTTTTGGTGCTGTTTGGACTCTGCAGTATGAACCTCAAATGGGGCTCCTTGAACTTCTCTAAGTAGACAAAAAAAAAAAAAAAAAAAAAAAAAAAAAAAAAAAAAAAACCGGCTAGTGTGATTCTGAGCTGGATCACTTATGCTTTGGGAATACCTGGCAGGTTCCCCGCTGTGGTTAATTAGTTTCTCTAGAGATTCACTTTTTTTTTTTTTTTTTTTTTCAAGACAGGGTTTCTTTGTGTAGCTTTGAGCCTTTCCTGGATCTGGCTCTGTAGACCAGGATGGCCTCGGAACTCACAAAGATCCACCTGGCTCTGCCTCCTGAGTGATGGGATTAAAGGCGTGCGCCACCACCACCCGGCCAGATTCACCATTTTTAAGAAGAGAGAATCCTGTATATTTTTATGCGGCCCTCCCTCTCCTCTCCTGGTGGTAAACCGGGAGGTAGTGGTGGTGGTGGTGGGGGGGGATACTTTGCTTCTGCTTTCCTGCTGATAGCTGTCAGAACATGGTCAAGCTTATGGGGGTGAATCATACAATATTGTGGGGACCTTATGCTGCAACTCCCTTAGAAGTTTTAATCCAGAATAGACTGCATTGAGCTTCGAGCAATTTTCCAGTCTCAATCCAGGTTTTCTCTATGCTTTTGGTGACTCTTCCAATCTTTTCTCTATTCATATTACCAATATAATGGAATGTGATTTTCTCAGAGTCCTTGACTACAGAAAACACCTGAAAAGAACAGTTATTTGTTAAGCTATGCTTTGTTTCTTACTTGTTAGAACACAATGAGAATCTCCAAGCTTCACAGTGTCTACACACCTTCAGCTGATTTCAATGTGAGAGGATTTGTTTCTAAAACATTAATATGCATCCTAAAACAATAGAAAATCATAAGTCTTCTTTCTGCTTCTTTATGGCTAGATCAACTAGACTGGCATTAATGTATTATGAAATTATCCTAATTACATCCATTTCACACTTCTTTACCTTTAGTTTTTAGGACTATCTAATTCTTTTGGGTATTTACTGACAGACTGCAAGAAGATTAAGATAGATTAATATGCAACAGCTTATGAACAATCCACACTCTTTGGGAAGTCTCACAAAAACTATTTACTTCTATAAAAATGCATTTGTTAATTTTATTATCAAAATCGAGGTAATCAAAAGAAATCATCTGGGATGCTTTTTAAAATGCAGATTTCTGGGATATACAATTACAGCTAGAGATTCATTGTGACATTTCTTGATTGGAGTCCAAGTATCTTTATTTAGAATCTGATCAAAACAACCTGAATTGATTCCAACACAGGTAACCTTTTAGCTTGGTTTTATAAAACACTCTGAAAGTATCTGTTCGAATGCCCACCATACTTGATTGTCTTTGAGGGAGTGAAACTAGGAAACAGATGTTTTCTTTATACATTTTGAATATGACTTGTCTTAAAGACAGTCTTTCTTATGGACAAACAAGCTCTCTTTTATCATTTATATTTGCAACAATAATGAAATTACTTCCAACAAAAATGAGTATAAATTGTTATTTCTTATATAAAAATCTTCTTTTATGTCAATCCATAATAAAACTTTTTGCTTCAGGCTGAACCTTCCATTCCTTTTACATTTGGAGGCTCCAGCTGGTAGTTAAAACCTGTAATTATAGTCCCCACAGCAAATGATGTTTAAATTCACTCCACTCCTTACAAAATTCTAAATGTGAGCTCTGATTTCCCATGGTTGCTTAGTTACATTTTTTGTTTGTCCAAATAAATCTGATTAAAATAATAAAATATGAGCACACTCATATAACAGCAAAGCAAGACCTTTGACTATTTAGAGGCACATGCTGTCCCTTGTTTTTGTTCCAAACTAGAAGTTCAGATGAATTTTCATGTCTTTTTCAGTTGCAGCATTGATATGTCAAGATCAGATATTTCCAATGTGGCTCCAAGTACAATGCCTCTCATGCCTCTTACATATTTTGCCTATGCAGCATTGTGCCTCCTCTCTCATCAGAGATTTCAGGAGGAGTTTTGTTCTTCCTTAGCCAAAATAAAGTGGCATTGGAGAAAGGGAAATAATGATTATTCATATTACTTTCTTTTGTACCTAACAAATGAGCCAAAGCATGGTTGAAATGAACAACATTGCCATAGAGCTAATTTTTAGAAAATTATTCATGACTTACAAAAGTAATCCTTTCACCCAAAGTGATACCAAACGGGATCACTCAGGGTGGCATATGGGTTTTCTGGAGAATTCAAATCTAGTTCATTCATGAGCCTAGAACAGCATCAAAGATCACATGAGTACTGGCTCTGCAGGACTCCAGCCCTTACAATCTTGGAGTCTCTATAAATAGGTTATTTAACAAAAAAACAATATTTAAAGAGATCTGAGAAGAAACTTATGACATGACCTGTGAAGTCCTACAGCAGTACTTATAACAGATTTTGCTGGTAAATGAAGTTGCAGATGTATTTAGATTCGACAGTTACATAATATCTAAGATAATAGTTAAAATTCATAAATGGAAATTATAGTAGTTCTGTATCATGGCAGTAACTTTTGTGAAAACCAGCTAGCATGTATTGAGGTCTCACTTGAATTTCTGGTCCATGTTTCTTTTCAATTTAGGTGATAATTTAGTTTGTAATCCTAGCTTGGTTACCTTTAAGAATGAACAATTTACAATCACGCCAAGATTGTGTCATGCAACATGGATGGTATGGCTGCCTATGAGCATGCCTCTCCTGGTGGAACCCTCAGGCAAAATTGCTATATGAGTCATCTTTAATCATTATTTTCATTGGTGGAGATGGTGATTTATAAAAATAATATATAAGCCCAGCAGGAATGATGATGCTAATATACCACTCGCAGCCTAATGCTCTGCTCCTCTCTGACTCTAGTGACAAACCATACATTCCCCTGGGTTCTGTAGAAGGAGCAACATCTCTCTGCTGTTGCTCGCTCCTTTATTTTTTTTATATGTGGCACATTCTGGTATATTCATAGTTGCCTTGCCCCTCTGGCTGCTTCCAAGGTTAAGTGAGCCAAGCAGAAAAGCACACAGTGTTGGTGAGTCCCTCTCTCCACTGTATTCTGTAAAACAACATGAGCCCTACCGCTAAGCTGCTTTATGATGTGTATCTAATTACTTGAGTTTTTGTTCTTCAGATTTTGTTTTAGTTTTAGTTTTAACAAGCAAATAAGATAATATTGAACTTGGAAGTTCACTGTATTGAAGTGGGACTGGGTGTTCAAAGATCATGGCATCATTTATTAACCACTCTTAGCTTCCCTTTGCCCAGTGCACACAGATTCCCCTCCAGTCATATTAAAGTATGATCATACATTTAAACTACTCAATTAACCGCTTTTAATTTTCATAAGCAAATAAATATGTGTTTCTGCATCTTTGGGAATTTCAGTTCATAAAATCAACGTTCTTTTTCTTCCTCCTGAAATTTTAAAAATACTTTAAATTTTGTTTTGTCATATATACAATATATTTATTAAAAGGTAGTTTTCACATTTGAACATATATAACTAAATATAATTTTTGAAGTTGATACATTAAATTATATTTCAATTATTGTATGATGGGTTTTAAAAATATCTTCAAATAGAAAACATGTTTAGTAAACAGGGTAGACATGAAGATTCACATATGAACCTGCAACTTTTAATTGTAGAGCTTTGAGAAAAGTAATTCAACAGACATCTCTGAACTATCATGTCATTAAAATGAACATTAGAAATTCGTTTCATAGGATTGTTATAAACATTAAAAGACTTTTTAACGCAGCAAGTACTAAATGCCCATATCTGTTCATAGTTTGTACCTTAGTGTTTACCAAAGTACCACCTTGTGTCATCTCCTTAGGATGGAAGTGTCAGCTGTCTGTCAGTGAGAGAAGGGAATCCATCACCAAATATTTTTCTCATTTTTTTTAACCAGGAATAGTTTTTGTTGTTGTTGTTTTGATTTTAAAGTCTAATTGAAGTTAGTAGTGAAACTGAATTGCAACAGCCCAGATGGATAAACTGCTCATTAACCTACTCCATAGAGTCTACATCATCATCCATGTTCAGTTTCCATACACAGCAATTCATGTTTCCAAATCAATTATTTGCACTCAACCTTTGCCTCTGAATCGATGCCTCTGTGAATACACCCTAAACAATGTCTTGTAGTTATTATGTTGATATCAGTAAAGGGTGGTCTAATGTATAGTAAGTACTATAAAGCACTATGCTAAGCTCTTTTCAAACATTATCTCCTTTATTCTTCACAAACAACTTTATGAGTTCAAGATACTACTTATTCCCAACCTTCAAATGAGAATCAAAAGTAATTGGAAGTGCTGATCCAATTGCCAATATGGTATAGCTGCTGCATATCAGTTCATATTGAATTTCAGTTTATTTCATTGTTTAGGTCTTTATTGTTACTTGAATGCTTTCCTTTGATAGTTGCAACTTATGTTCTCCATAGCTCATACCTGGAGAGACCACCAACATGTCAGCCACATACTTCATCAAAGTAGGAAACAGAAGCCAGGCCATTCTCACTGTGTCTTTTTGTTCTACAGTGTTAATCCACTCACTAGATGCCTCAGTATAATGATGGCAGAGAGAGTTCTGAACACAGTTTTATTTCTTACATCTTAGATAAGTCATGATCATATTTCACAGGCCCTGTTCTCTCTTTAAATCTTTCAGCATGGCTAACTCAATAACCAAATAGTTGGCATTACGTGCAAGAAAAATTAAATGGGCAGATTATTTTGACATTGGATTTAAATATAACTGGTGAAAAAGGTAAACTGTATTGTTTAGTTTCTCCATATTTTAGTTAACTGTAAACATCATGAACTAAGAAATGTAAATGTCTAATAAAAATTGTTTGTAAAGAGAATAAAAGATACAAGTACATGTTTGTAGATATGTTACTATAACTAAGTTTATTTTTAGAGCACAAAAGATTCTGGTATTCAATGTTATAAAAACATCAGAAATGGCTTGTGATGTGACTTTTGAAACAATTCTGAACAGAAGTAACAATAATTAAAGCAGTTTTAATATAATTATAAACCTAGGCATGTCAATATTTTTCTAAAGATGATACATGGAAATTATGAGACCCCCCTACAAGGTTCTGGAAGAGTATTCACATCAGTTTATCAAATAGATGCATAAAATAAATCCTTCTGGGAACTCAGAAGAGTAAGAAAATCATATTTTTTTAGAAAGAAAAATCTGAAGGCACAGAAATGTTGTATAACCTCCTCAAGGTCACAAAGACAATCTGTGACGGATCCAGGAACAGTGGCCAAATCTTTTGGACTCATTGTCCAATGTTCAATCCACCATACCTTACTCTCTCCATGGTGTACAATTTGCTCCTGAGATGAAGTCATTATGATGTGCTCTTTGGCAAACTGGGCTATCAAAGGTAGCAGGAGACTCCTCTACTTTCAAAGTCTTCTCTGCATCAGGTCCAGCAGGAATTCTGGCATCCTTGTTGCTCTACCACAGCACAACCCCCCTGTAGAGATACTCCAGCAGGTGGGGATCTGAGTGCCCACAGAGCATGCTAAGCCTTTACATACACTGTTTTTTCGTATGGAACATCTGTGAATTTGAAGAGTGAACAGATGGTGCTGAAACATGCCAGATACAGTCCTTCTTTCCTAAATGCATTCCTCCTCTGGTACCCACAAGCCATGGACCCTGTATGTCTCTAAAGTAAGTGGGAAGAACTAAGGAAATGTCATCTTTGAAAAGGAAATTGTTTTACTGAACTTGTATAATCCCTGGTATTAACTAACACTAAAAGTATGCCACTTCAGTTTTTGATTGTCAGCTAGCTGTGGGAACATATGGCCAACTGAAGAAAGATTCATTTGATTGGGGAAGTCACTTTTACCCCATAGATATTCTTTTAATTGTGTTTGTAATAGATGGAAGTTGGGGAATTATAGGGCTTTATACTAAAAAATGCTAGAAGGAATCTTTCAAAATATCTTTAGGCTTATTTAATTCTTCAGTATCTCAGTAAAGTCAAGATGAATTTTCAGACCAGTATTTGTTAATATAATAGAAACTTTATATTAGCCAGTACTTATAGAAATACTGCGAACAGTTGACAATATGTTCATGTGTAGGACAATTTATTGAGGCCCATTTTACCCTCACTTTATGGGGGATTGTATACACTTTCTGCTTGAAGTAAAGACAACATAATTTTAATTTAAAATAATTAAATGTTTGCATTTGATATTAATATTGACTTATAAAATAATGACTCACATTCTTGTTAGTGGACAAGATCATGAAGAGTTTTAGGATCTTCCTTTACCTGGGAAAAATCTAGATCTAGTAGTTAGAATCATTGTCACCATCATAGAGTCCATACTAGCTCTCTAGCCTCCTCCTATTCCATTTGATTCCCATATTATTGAATATTAATTACAAGCACATAGGTTTTGGGGGGTAATAAAAATACAACTGAGGAAGAGAACAAATGCAAGAGTCAGATAATGCAAAGATGTGCTATGAAATGCTCTTTTACAAATGGCATGGCTGCTGTATGCATGGACTCTCAGTAGTTATGGTTATTTGTACAAGAACAAAACAATATCAAGCCAGTCTAAGCATCCAGGATGGATATGGAGGGACTCCTGAGTAGCTACTGGCAATCGATAGCTGGTGAGAGATATAGAGTTGCTTGTCTTTTGAGGCTGTCACTGGCAGACTGCACATGACCTAATGGATGACTTCCATAGCCATGCACTAATTGGATTCAGTGGATTATTATGACAATGCTTCCTTGAAAAGTAAAAAAAAAAAAAAAACCACATAAAAGAATTTCGACACCAGGCATGAGAAGCCATCCTTTGAATTATTCATCAGGATAATCTGAGATTCTCAAAATACATAGGTATTGCTAGAGCCTTTGACTGTCCAAATCCCAAAGGTAGATTGTAAGTCCCTATTGCTGAGAACACCATGCACTTCAGACAAAGGATCCAGAGGCCCATGATGTGGAACTGACCTGGATGCCTATTCCCTGAGGACTAGGTTTTTTGGTACAAGAAAATGTCAAGCCAGCTACTAAGAAAAGGAAGCAACTAACAATGCTACATAAATATGATATCTATGGACCATAACAGCCAGGGACAATCTAAGGATCTAGTGTGGCTCATATACCTTGTTGCTTACTGACAGATTTCTAATTGGATTTCAAATCCACTCAACAGGAAGGAAATCATGCCTAGTGCTGGAAGCCTAGCCAAATAATCAGGACAAATGAATCAAGGATCTTAGGGGAGAACCTACAATTATCACTGTATTAAATCAGCATAACAAAACAACTCCCACATAAGTCTCAAGAAACATTGTAGGAGAGGGGTAAAGAAAATTCTAAGAATCAGATGATCAGATAGTTTATGTGAGAAAGTCTCCTAATAATGTCAGAATCCACATTCATAAAGACCCATCATCCCAATTGCATGAACATGTGTTGAGCAAGGATGACAACAACAGACATGCCCAAGTGGCTGGAGAACAGCCTGTGAGGCTTCAACTCTGCATGTAAAGAACAACAGGCAAATGAAAAATGCCGAAAGTAGAAGGAATAGTCTTCCCAATGGAAAATCTCTGAAAAACATACATATAAATATTCTCTAGACTGAGCAGATCACATTTAGGAAGACTCACACACACATACACACACACACACACACACACACACACAAACACAAACACACACACACACATACACACACAACACACACACACACACATATATATATATCTCACAACAATTTATAAAATTGAGTTTGTAATTAAAATAAAATGGAAATGAATTTGAAAGAGATTAAGAAGTATATAGGAAGGTGAAGGAGAAGGAAGCAGAAGGGAGTAGTGATGTAATTGTTTTGTTAAAAAAAAGACTTGAAGTTGAAAGAAAAATATATTTGAGAAGAGAGCAAGGTGTTTTGGAGGGAAGGAATGGGGACTGGACACTACTGAGCTGTACAGTTGTGCTAGAGAGGTGGCTTAGTGGTTAAGAGCATGTAATTTTTTCAGAAAACTAGTGGTTGATTCTCAGCACCCATTTTGAGCAGTTCATAGTTGCTTTTAGCTCTATCTCTGCCCAATATGTTATCCTCTTTTGGCTTTCTTGGGCCTCTACTCTCAGATACATGTACCCACACAATGACACAAACACCCACCAAGTACACATACGCACATGTACACATACATATACATCACTAAAAGTAGTAGATTAAATCCTTTAAAAAGATGAATTACAACACCAGGCAGTGGTGGCACATGCCTTTAATCGCAGCACTTGGGAGGCAGAGCCAGGTGGATCTCTGTGAGTTTAAAGCCAGCCTGAGCTACCAAGTGAGTTCCAAGAAAGGCACAAAGCTACACAGAGAAACCCTGTCTCAAAAAAACAAAAGCAAAAAACAAAAAAGATGAATTGTATACATTTATGGAGGTATCATAATTTAAATTGAGAGTGAAAGAACTGAGAATCTTACCTCTATATAAACTTAATTCTATCATTAAGATAAATAAGTAAAAGATTCATAAATATAAATAGTATAAGAGATAATATTTATAAAATAAAATGTCAAGGTATATACAGAACTGGAGAAAGCAATTCACTTTTAAATGCATGGTAAGGAAGTAAAGCATTCAAAAAGTTGTACTTTTACAATATTTTTAAGAAGGAAGAAGAATGGAAGATAATGATGTGCTTAATTCTTCAAGAATTGGCAAGAAATCTAGTGTAGAAGATATAACTGAACGAGGGGATAATATAGATGTTAGTTAAGAATTCAGAATTTTGAAGTCACAAAGGTCCTTATCTTGTTTTAATTAGTTAACAAACCATCAAACCCTTAAAGTTCTGTATCATTTCATCTGATACAAATAAATACAACTGTGCACAAATAAATGGTCTGATTTCAAGTAGTATGTACTCATAGATTATTGAGAGATAATATAGACACAGTTTTTGCCACATGCCCAAAACACCAAACTATAGTAGTTATCATAAACTGAATACAACCACACAAGCAATGCCTAAAATCCAGGTTAAAATGATTGGGGTTTTCTTTCCCTTGTTGTGGGAAGAATGCCTTTTATATCCTGAGTTCCATCCTCATGGATAAATGGTTGCTGTCTTAGTCTGCACAGCCTGCCCTAACAAATGGAATAAACAATTGGTTCTTTCCTCATATCTCTGAGACTAGCAGTCACTGTTTGAGCTGTCAACATACTCAGATTCTCCCTGGTTGCCAAAACTCACATTCTTACCTTGAATTTTTCTCTGTGTGTACAAGGATAGAAAAAAGAACATGATTGATATCTTTTCTGTTCATTTTGTGTAACAGTAATTTGTTTTCTACTAAAATATAGTATTAAGAATACATCACATGTGAATGTATTCACATAAATGCATAATAGCATGATATAACCATTCTTCAGTAAACATCTAAGGAAATTCTCATTTGGGAGTCCCTACAAATATTACCACTGTAAAGGTTATACTGGATGTTTTGAAGAAATTCTTCAGCACTTGCAGTGATTAAAAGCAAGATCACTGAGATTCAAGGTACCAATGTTCAGCTTCATTATGTCCTATGGATCAATTTTCCAAAACTGCTGTACTATTTTTATATTCATGCCACCAGTATTTAAGCCTTCTTATTCCATTCCACATTTAACTCAATACTTTTTTCCTCTTTCAACTTGGCTATTTAGATGAGTACATTATGATTTATTTTGTATTTCTTTGATACGTGTATATGAGTAATATGCACCTTGTGGTTTCTTTATTAAGTTAATTATTGGGTTTACTGTTAACTGGTGGTCATTAATATAATATAAATTAATATTAAAAAACAGTACACAAAGAAGCTATCAGAACTTCTATTGGAAGAAATAAGCATTGCTATCATTCAGAACCTTGATTGACTATAGTATTGTCAGATGGTTAGAAGGTCAGGTCCATAAATGTCACTGATCTGTGCTTTGATGCAAAGCCTCCCAAGAGTATGAAACTTGGTGTGTCCTCATTTCTCCCTCATTTTGTTTATATGCTTCAGCTTCTTGCTAATAGCACAATTTCCCTGTTAAAGAGAAATACTTTATACTTAATATAATGTTTTCATTATTTTTAAACTTCTTAAACCATTTAATAATGAAATTCATTGAAAAGTTAGAGTTGTAGAATACACTGGAGATGCATCTTCATTGGCAGAGTGATTATCTGAAATTTATGAGGCTCTGGGTTCAATACTTTGCACCACTATGCAGGAACTGGGTGACTGTACAGACCTGTAATCCCAGTACTCAGAATGTGGAAGCATGGAGATGAGGTGTTTAAGGTCATCATAAAAAAATGAGGAATTCAAGGCCAGCCTGGACTATGTCAGACTCCGTATTTAAAAACAGGAAGAATCTATCTCTCTCTCCTTCTCCCTCCCTTCCCTGCTTTCCCCCCTCTCTCTTTCTCCCTCATTATAAAAGGTAGGTGTCAGATACAAATACACCTCAGAGCTACACCATTTCTCTACTTTGCACAGGGCCAGTTTCCTCTCCAGCACATATAATAATAAATACAGCAGTGAAGCTTTAAGAGAAGGTGATCATACTTACTCAGCAGTCAGCTTTAAAAGAGACAAGAAATAGGCCTGGTAGAGAAGTCCTCTGATCCTATACACTTGGGAGGCAGGACAGGAGTGTTGTCCTAGGCTCCAGACATGGGAGCCTGCACTATATCCTAAGTTTTAGGTGACTTTAGGCAACAGAATAATATAATGCATAGTCAGATAGTAGAGCACTTGCTTAGTATTAGAGAGATAGAAGTCAGGAAGACAGGCAGGTAGGCAGGCAGACAGACAGACAGGAAGAAAGAAAGAAAGGAAAGAGGAAAGGAAGGAAGGGAGGGAGGGAGGGAGGAAGGAAGGAAGGAAGGAAGGAAGGAAGGAAGGAAGGAAGGAAGGAAGGTTATGTTTTATAAATAGTAGGAAAGTAACTTTTTCTAAAAGAAATGTATTTTTCAAAGACACTTTGAAAATGGTTATTTGAACTATTTCTTCTTAATCATCTGTACTATGTCAATATGCCATTAAAGTACTTTCTTCTGCCATTTAAAAATCTAGAAATATAAATTTCTAACCACAGCATAAGTCTAAAGATGTGCCTATTTGAATTTATGTGTTAAAATGTAATACTACAACATTTTCTGATTAGTTAGCCAAGATAATTGATTTAGTAAGGAAGACTGACTTTCAGAGCTCAGCTTTCACCAAAAAGCCCAAGAATTGTTGAATTAATGGACAAATAAAATGAATGTCATAAAAATAAAGCTTTCTAAATACCCTTTCAAAATTTTAATATTTTCTTAAAAGATAACTTTCAGCCTGGAAGACTGCTTGAAAAAACAAATTAAATTATGACACAAAAATCTAGTTATAACCTCAAATTCCCAAGTTGAAATTTCCAAAACTTCTAAAATTTCTAAAGATATGACTATAAGTAAAATAAGAATATTTATTTACTACCAGAAATTTTTTCTCATAATTTTATTAAATTATATGGAAATCGTACACCATTATCAACATATTAACTGGATATAATTAGAAATCAATAAATATATAGTATAGTATATATTGATATTTGTTTTATACTATCATACATATATATGTAGAATTTTGATAGAATAAAGGGGATTAATAAGAAAGGCAGGTAATGAGAAACTGTTAAGTATAAGATAAGTTACTCAGTAGCAAGTATGATTGGGAAGAACTATGAATCAGTTACTGCCAAGCATCAGATCTGAAAATGTATCCCTGACTAAATAGTTAAAATTAGGATATGAATGAGGTGTTATCTCTGGGAAGAAGGCAATAAAACTCACTTACACAATACACTTAAGTATCTTTATGACTTCATTTCCTGGTGTTGATTATAAATCCAAATCCAGATATAGAATAGGAAGTTTTAATAGCTCCATCATGAAGTTCAATATAGGGTTCACTCCTTGATCTGTTAATGAGAGAATCATCACCATTAACTCAAAGCCATGAAGGTGTGTAGCCTATTGATTTCTGATTTGATATGATGTCTGCTTCCATAAGAGGGAGCTCATGTCCAGTAGAGTGTACCTGGTCAAAGGACAATGGCTAGGAGGTCATAGGCATGGGGTTTATTTACCATTTTTGAAGCGCTAAAGAGAAATATTGTCAACCTTGCCTCTTGATGTTTGTTTTTATACCCAGACAAATGTTGTCCTCAGCCTGGATCAAATAAGTTTCTTTATGTTACATACAGTTGTAAATACAGATACACATGATGCATCAAATTGCTGAAAACAAATGATTGATCAGAGCTTGGTATTAAAAAAGATACTTAAATCACCCCATCCAAGGCTGAGGGACCATTGCAGAAGATATGGCAGAAAGAATGTTAAAAACCAGAGGTTATGGAGGAAGGTAGTAAAACTCTCTATTATCAACATGCTATTTTCATGACATTAATGAACTTTCAACAGCTATGGTTTCCTGCAGAGGGCTTGCACCAAATACGACCAGTAAGTATTCTGTCAAAGGTAGCAGAGGGACTCATGAGATATACAATGCCCAAGGGAACTAATGACCAGATGGTTGCTGCAAGAAAATTAATTTTTTGTCTTCATTGATGTAACCATTGTAGCTAGCTTCAGTGAGTCAAATAGCAAAAACATAAAAAAGAAAGAAATAGAAAGACATGAAATGGAATAGAGATTTGTTGAGAGGAAGAGAATGAGGGAGTAAGAAGAGGTGAGAACTGAAGTATGGCAAGAATATACTACATATTTATTTAAAATGTCAAAAAATAAATTAATAAAAAGTCCCACAGAAACAAAACAAGAGAGGGAGAATAGTACTAGAATGGAAACAACAGGAATCCTGAGAAGGGAAGTGAAAGGATTGTGTGAGGGGCCTCTTGAAGTTTACAAAAGTAGGCAGAGAGACAGGAGGAAGAATGCGGCAAGAGAATCAACCAAAGTCAATAGTGTTGAAAAATGTCATAATGAAATCTATACTGTGTATTCAGATTTAAAGCTTAAAATTACAGAAGTAAAACAAAAGCATCCAGATCTTCCAAATAATATGTGATGTCCAAGGGAGGAGGAATGTCTGGAGTGTTTAGGCTGGGTGAAATGCCAATACTTGACAAAGAGCATTGGAGAAACCAGAGAAATACATGATCATAAAGACAGTAATTATGAAAGAAGAAAAATTCAGAGAGCCAGTGTTCTGATTGTAAAGTTTAGAAAATGACCATAAAAGTAAACACTATCTTCTGGCTAGATGGAGGGAAGACAATAGAACTATCAACAAGAGCTGGCTAGATAGCTCAATGGGTAAAGATACTTATCTGAGGTAGAGCTCAAGGACACACACACCAGAAAGAGAAAACTGACTTAGGTACACTATCCTCTTAACTACACATGTCCTCTGTGGTGCAAGTATATATTTATACAATACACACACACACACACACACACACACACACACACACACACACACATAAACACACACACACACATAAATATAAATATAATTTTAAAATATGCCAAATGAGTGGTAATTGCTGAGCTTTTCAAAAGTGTTTATTTGCTTCATGGATCAAAGTGGTATATATTAACCTGAGTATGCTATCACATACCTGAAAACACAGGAATTGAGAGATAGGGGCAGGATGATCAGGAGTTAAAACTGGCTTGCTCTACATAGGGCTATAAATGCTAGATTGAGTTAGGAAAACCCTATTTAAAATATTTAAAAATAATATGCCCACATTTATAGTTTACATAACTATTTTGAAGTATGTATTTACTTACAGATTATTGTAATTGATATATTAAGCTAGTCAATACATGCATCACCTAACATATGTATCTTATTTTTTATAAGTGCATTTGAAATTTCCTCTTTAACATAGTTTCTACTATGTAATCCACCATTATTAACTCTACTTATCATATATATCTCTCTATTGAACTTTATTCTTCTTGTCCAATTACAATTTCAGCCTGTTCTCAGCATCACTTCACTTCTTACTTCCCTTCTCGCCTTTGAGAACTGCCACTTTATTCTATTTATGTGAGTTTTGTTTTTTAGATGCCACATATGTATAAGATCATGTGATAGTTCTCTTCATATATCTTCCTTATTTCACATAGCTGTGTCTACAGTGGTTACCCACATCTACTTAAATAATGAAACTTCTTCTTTTCAAAGACTGTAAAATATTTCTCTGTATTAATCTTTTCATGGACATTTGAGTGTGTAGCTTTGCTGTGGAATATAACACTACAATGAGGAGGGGAGTGTACATTGACATCTTTATATTTAAGACTGATCTAGGGACAGGAGAACAAAATTGTTCTAACTACAAACTGAGTCTCATTTATGTTAAATTATCAAGTCAGTTAATATACTCTCTTAGACAAGCCCAAAGCTGGAGAGAAAATAAAACCTTTTTGTTTACAATATATATATATGGGCTTTTTATTAAATAGTGACTACTAAAAGCTCCTGATGGTCCCAAATTTTGTTCTTTTTTTATGTTTTTTTTTTTTTTGTTGTTGTTGTTGTTTTTTTTAAATATAGGGTCTCTCTGTGTAGCTTTGCACCTTCCCTGGAACTTACTTTGTAGAACAGGCTAGCCTCAAATTCACAGAGATCCACCTGCCTCTGCCTACCGAGTGCTGGGATTAAAGGCATGCACCACCATGGCCTGGCCTGGTTTCTTTGTCACTGCTTCAAAATACACAACACAAGCAACTTAAGTGGGGAGAGTTTGATATGGCCTCAGAGCCTTCTGGAGGGGCAAGCATGGTAGAAACAAAGAGCTCCATATATGGTAACAAGAGTTGTGGCTTGGCTTAGTCATATTGCTTTGTTCATGGGATGCATAAAGAACTCAGCCAAGCAGTAGAGGCAGGTTTAACCTTTAGTGACCTACACCTGCCAGCAATATGCGCTATCCTATAGGTTTCATGAGCTTCCATGGCAGCACGACCAGGGGTGGGTCATGTACCCAAATGCATGAGCTGGTTGAGGATATCTCATAGTTTGCAAAAGGACACATCAATAGAGTAAATTATTGTTGAGAAATGAAATAGCATAGAAACACATCAATAACAGTTAAACAAAATGCAGATGCAGAGAGTACACAGAAAATTAACTTTAGTTTTAATATAATAATATTACAATGTAATGATGTGCCCTTACCTTTATTTCTGAAAAGACCTTAAAGAACTAAGCCAATTTTCAATATATTCATGATCAGGAAGTCATAAGAAGAATTATAACAAAATACATACTG
This sequence comes from Onychomys torridus, assembly GCF_903995425.1. Taxonomy (NCBI): domain Eukaryota; kingdom Metazoa; phylum Chordata; class Mammalia; order Rodentia; family Cricetidae; genus Onychomys; species Onychomys torridus. The sequence goes on along the minus strand of NC_050447.1, from coordinate 25,991,100 downwards.
AGCTAGAACAATCCTTTCTGTTCCATATCCATATGACATTGTAGCTTGCTGAGTGCCAAAATACAGAATAGCCTTTAAGAGTTTGCAGGCTATTGAAAGAGATCTGTCTATTATTTCTGTTTTCCTACCATTAATTTCTAGACTACAGTAGATGCTCAATAAATATCTGTTTGATGAAATCCTCACAGGAATGACTCTGCCACTGAGATAAAACAATACAAGTTGTTGAAAATTATTCTTGAGAGAAACTGTGAATTATATGCTAATGAGTTTTAAAACTTTTAACAATTCCCTATTGCCTTCCAAGTGAATCTGTGAAGAGAAGTCTCATGAATAGAGATGTACTTTAAGGAACGAACACTGGTTATAACTAGGGAAATAGATGGCCGGAGTAAGAGTCTGAGCTCTGGTATACCTCTTAGGAGCCTATTAAAATACTTCAGTTGCAGTGTTCTGCAGATCTGAGTTATGGCAGCAGTGGTGGAATAGGATTGCTATTACTGAGGAAAAATTGGTAGGACTTGACCACTGATTAGATGTAGTAATACCATAGATGGTGACTATCATTTTTGAGCTCAGTGATCTTGACACTCTTGGGCTATTAATGAATAATGTAGGCAGGAGGAAGGAAAGAATAGTGCAGGGGCAATAAAATGATTTGTGTTCCAGACACATACTTTAGATGACTTCTGAGAATTGCTTATGTGTGCCATTGGCATGCTCTTATCTTCTTTAAATGAAAACAATGTGACATTGTTTCATTTCCTTTTAAGTGAGATGAAGGCTGTGAATAATTATTCAGCATCTACTTTATCCCCTTAAAAGGACTTGTATATTCATCCTTATATTCTCTTGACATTCTAAAAATCCAGAAGGATTTCTGTTTTCAACACCAATCAATCTACATTATTTCTATATACTTTAACGTAAGACATTGTGCATAAACATGCTGTCTGAGAAAGCTTGTGTGGTGTTTGACTTTCCTTAACTACAGATGAACAGATATCTATTCAGACCAGAGAGGACAACAACAACAAACCAAAAACATTTGACACCAAGGATGGACATTACTTCAGGGTAAAAGGTTGGGGAAAGATATTAGAAGCAAATAGACCTAAGAAGCAAGGTGGCATAGCCATTTTAATATCTAACAAAATAGATATAATCTAAAGCTAATCAAAGGAGATAGAGCATACTACATATTCATCAAAGGAAGAGCCCACTGTGATGACTTTTCAATTTTTAATGTCTATGCCCCAAAGACAAGGTCACCAAAGTTGAGAAAAGAAATACAATTTTAGCTTAAATCAGAAACAATGGAGAACTTTGACACTCAGCTCTCACCAACAGACAGATAATCCAGACAAAACTAGACTCAGAAATGCTGGAGCTATGTGATGGTGTAAACCAAATGTACCCAACAGATATTTACAGAACATTTCACCCTAACACAAAAGAATATACATTCTTATGTGCACCTCATGGACTTTCTCCAAAATTGACCATGTAATTGGACACAAAGCAAGTCTCAAAAGAAACAATAAAACTGAAATAATTGTTTGCATCCTATGAGACCACCACAGATAAAAGCTGGCTGTGAACATGACTGGAAAAAAGTTAACAAAATGATTCCTAATGAAATTCTACTATTCTTATAAATTCCTACCCAGCCCAATCATCATCAGAGAAGCTTCACCCAGCAACTGATGGGAACAGATACAGAGAAGAGACACACACCCTCACATTATGTTTAGAGAATCCTAGGGAAGAGGAGGAGGAGGGATTGTAGGAGCCAGAAGGTTATTGGATACTACAAAAACAAACAAACAAACAAAAAACCAAGAAAACTAAGTAACCAGGGCTCTTGGGGGCTCACAGAAACTAAAATGACAACCAGGAAGTCTAAAAGGGACTGATGTAGGCCTTCTGCATAGATGTTGTAGTTGTATAATGTGGTCTTTTTGTGGAACTCCTGGCAGTGGAAGCAGAGTCTATGCCTGACTCTAATGCTTGCTTTTGGGACCCATTCCTCCTACTAGATTGCTTCAACCAGCCTCAATAAAAGAGGAGGAGCCTAGACTGCAATTTGTTATAACATGTTATACCATGGCTAGCTGATATCCATGGGAGGCTGACATATTTCTGAAAAGAAACAGTGGAGGAGGATAGAAGGAGTGGCAGAGGGGATGTAGGGGGAAAGAATTTTGGGAAGAAGATGGGGGAACTTTGGATGGGATATAAAAGCAAACAAACAAACAAAAAGCTGGGTATCAACAATGGAAGCAATAGAAAACTTACAAACTCATGAAAGCTAAAAAAACTCCCTACTGAATGAAAAATAGGTCATGACAGAAATAAAGAAATCAAAGACTTCCTAGAGTTCAATGAAAATGAATAAACAGCATATCCAATCTTTTGGGACACAATGAAAGTGGTTCTAAGAGGCAAACTCATAGTACAAAGCACTATGAACTATCAGCCACTCAACAGCACATTTGAAAGCTGTAGAACAAACAAACAAAAACGTAATCATACCCAAGAAGAGTAGATAACAAGAAATAATCAAACTCAGGGCTGAAATCAACAAAAGAAAGTTCTTGGAAGTCACAGCTCTAACTGGGATGTCTCTGTGGGGATACATTGTGTCCCCCAATGTATTTTGTACCCTAAAAAGCTTATCTGAGGATCAGGGGAAAAATCCAGCCACAATATTAAATATAGAAGTCAGGCAATAGTAGCACATGTCTTTAATCCTAGCATTTTGGAGGCAGAGGTCCATCTGGATCTCTGAGAGTTCAAGGCTACAATGGGGAACAGAGCCAGGCATGTTGACACACATCTTTAATCCCAGAATTAATCATGGAGGTCTGGAGGTCTGTATAGACAGGCAGGAAGTGATGTAGCTGGGTGGAGAGAAGAAGTGAATTTGCAGAACAGAAAACCATATAGACGTGGGTATACAGGAAGTAGTTCTCTTTGAAGACTGAGGTGTTGGTGAGGTAAGGTCCACTGTGGCTTGTCCTATTCCTCTGATCTCTCAATTATAACCCCAATATCTGGCTCTGGGTTTTTATTAATAAAACAGTGTAGCATGAATTGTTAGATGGTCTTATTAATAAAAACAAACCTGGAGCCAGGTACTGGGGTCAACACTGGAAGATCAGAGAAGCAGAACAAATCACGGATCCCTCACTTCAAAATTCCTCAGCTGATCCTATTTCCTCAGACTGGAAGCCTCTGTGTTCTTATCCAAATGGATCTCAGCTGAACTGTTTCTCAAAAGCCTGAAAGCTTACCTAGCTCTAGTTCCTGGTCCTCATGCCTTATATACCTTTCTGCCTCCTTCTGTCACTTCCTGGCATTAAAGGCTCTTGTTACTACACCTGGCTGTTTCCAGTGTGGCTTAAAACTCACAGAGATCCAGACTGATCTCTGCCTCTGGAATGCTAGGATTAAAGTGTATGTGCCACCATTTTCTGACCTCTATATCTAGTGGCTGTTCTGTTCTCTGACCCCAGATAAGTTTATTAGAATCACAATATTTTGGGGAACACAACATCACAAGACTGTTTAGCAGTTTATCCTCATATCTCCACTAAATCCATCCCTCAGAATTCCCTACATAGCTCCTAGGCAGCTGTGGTCTGAGTGCCCTCTCCTTGGGTATTGTTACTGCTTATACAATCTTGGAGAGGGACATTGGGAATCCTATAAATTTCAGAAAATTTCCTGAATATATATATGTGTGTGTGTGTGTGTGTGTGTGTGTGTGTGTGTGTGTGCCTGTGTGTGTGTGTGTGTGTGTGTGTGTGTATCTTCTTGAACCTTATAAGCTTTGTTTACTTCCTGAGTTATTAAGCTTCCTCCTCCTAGGGTGAAGGGTTGCTATTCAGAGGAAAGTGCTGTACAACTTGACAAAGACAATAGGATTCACTTCCTTGCAGAGTGTGAGATAATTCTTCTCAAGGGACAGTGCTGTGTATTGTTTAGGTCATAAGTATCTCCCCAAAATAATGGGTCCTAGATTGGTGTTACTGGGAGCTGATGACACTTTCAGGAGGTAGGACCCCATGGGAAGCACTCAGGTAACTAAAGGCATGCCTTTGAAGGAGATTGTATGACCCCAGAACTTTCTCTTTCTTTTGCTCACTGGTAATGAGGTAAGCTCTTTTGTTCTTCGAGAAGAATTCATAATGTGATTACTTGCTCTAGCCCAGAAGCAAATGGGCCAAACATGCATTAATTGAAATCTCCAGAGATGTGAGCTCAAATACAACTTTGCTATTAAGAAATTGGTTTTATCTTGAGTATTTGTTACAGCAACATTAAAATTAACAAAGAAACAAAGATTTTGGTCAGAGTGGTAATGGTCCCTTAAGTTAGGGCCCTGAATTTTCATTGTCATAGTCAACTCATGAATCCACCAACCTTTTCAATAAGCTTTGCTTTACTCACTTGGTGTGGTAGGATATGTAACAACCTCTCCTGCAATTCTTCAGAACCAAATTTTCCTTCCTCAGGGAAATCATTATCTATTTTTTTTTTTTACTAAGTCAATGTCTCCTATCCCATTCCTCTTCTTCAGATCACTTGTCATAATTGAGAATTTAATTCCATGTATGCAATTATTTCACTAAAGTCTTTCCCAATAGACATTGTCATGAGATTAAACTTATTCTTATTCAAAATTGTATTTATAATGCTTGATATAAGCACTTATAAATGAAAAATATCCAGTAGATATGCACTGAGTAAGAGTGACTGAAAGATGAAGTCAATATGAAATAGATTTTTGAGTCTCAAATATGCTATTTCATTTTTCTCTAGAACAGTGATTTGCTTCCCTACCAGAGTGCTTTTGCATTAGCATTAAGACTAAGAACGATCTATTAAAGGAATCTCAGATATGTATGTTTTTAAATAGTAATATGACTGTAGAGTAAACACGAAATGAAACAAATGAAGGTGTCTTAAATATGTGGGTAAGCTGAGCAGGAATACAGAAAGAATTGCTGATCTACTTATATGCATGAGATAGTTTGTTGCAAACACTTATTTTTAGAGATTGTTAGTTTCTAACCAAACAATAAATTGCTGCTATTTGCATAAGAGAATTTTTTACTTGTTTGATTTTTCTCTCTAGATCAGGAATTATTAATATTTAGTCTTACTTGAGACTGGCACCTTGTCACTAAATATGAGTATAAAGTATGAATATATTATAAATTTTATTTTCAATACTTTATGGCAAAGGGCATTGTATTATTCTCCTGTCCTTCAGAAAAATTTTAGTTAGAGCTTAAATGCAAATGTCAATGAACAGTTTTAGAAATCTGGGTTCAAAGACTCCATGTACTATTCACAGCTGCATGATGGCCTGTGCAATGGCTGACATGTCTAATAAGTGTTTAAAAGATGGGTTCTCAAAGGGAGACAAATTTAAGCACCCCAACAAGGTCAGTAGAATGAAAGCCTTTTTGAACTTTCATGTTGATAAACTTACACAAACATTCTGTTAGTCAAGAAGATTTTTTCTAATGAATTTATTTAATTCAAATAAAAAATGCTAGGTTCTTGGGATATGGATCAGAGGCTAACGTGCTTGCACACAGTCAAGAGTGTCAGATTTCAAACCTCATAATTCATGTATATTCAGGTGAGTTTGGCAGCCTGCCCATGATCCTAGCACTCAGGAGGAAGAGGTAAGGGATTCCCAACACAAGTTGTCTAACTACTCTAGCAGAATAAATTAACTCCAAGTTCACTGAGAGACTCTACTTCAATATGTAACATGGCGAGTCATGGAAGAAGACACCCAAGAGCAGCTTTGGGCTCCAAACCCACATACACACGAGTGCCTGAGAACTTACACACATTACATGTATAAAAAAGACATAAACATGCACAGAGATGCATATCACAAACATGTACATATGTACATGCAATATTTAAATTAATTAAAAGTAATTTTACATGAAATCATTGAATGTTACGTTTCTTACTACTATATAGAACATAGGCTTTTAAAACAATTTATATTCTTTTTTTTTTTTTTTTTTTTTTTTTTTTTGGTTTTTTTGAGACAGTGTTTCTCTGTGTAGCTTTGCGCCTTTCCTGGAACTAGCTTTGTAGATCAGGCTGGCCTCGAACTCACAGAGATCCACCTACCTCTGCCTCCTGAGTGCTGGGATTAAAGGTGTGAGCCACCAATGCCCGGCAACAATTTATATTTTTGTAATTGCACATTTAAGTGAGCAATTATGTTAATCTAATAATTTGAGCTTTGGTACACACACACTTGTTTTCTTTCTTTCCACAGACAAAATAAGTAAGCTACCAAGACCAATAAAAAATAGAAATAATTTTTAACAGTAGACAGAAAGTTGTACTTAACAATCTCTCCAAAAGGATAAGAAAACTGGAAGCAATCCATTTGTGAATTATTTTAAATTTTTTAAAGTATAGCTTGGTATTCTATTAAAATAATGACAATTTCCATCTTTCAGAATTCTATGAAGATTAAGTTGACTAAACTAATAAAATAGCACACTGTTTAATACAAGAAAACCCTCAACTAATGGCATTGTATATGTTTTCAATTTTTTCTATTTATAGTTTATGTTTGAGCTAATACTAGTAAATGAAGTAATGAAAAAAGAATAATAATAACATATTGTTACCTTGTTTTAAAAATATTTTTATAAGAGAAGACTAGTCTTTGAAAACCAAATCTTGTAAAATAACACTGTAATTTACTTTGGAGGTTTTAAGTATTGCTAGTAAATTATATCCAATAATCTTACAGTATGGAATTCAATTTATGCACCAACAGTGTGATCTTTCTGTATTTAGTTGGGCATGTATAGTATACGCCTACCAAACTTTCTTAAGAGCTAAATAAAGGGCAGTTCACACAGTCCTGAACATGAAATTATAATAATGAAATTCTTTTGTCTCAATGTGGTCCACTAGTTGAGAAATATTTAATAATTTTCCTCTGAGAATGTTAGCAGTGCTCTGCAGTAGATGGCAAGGTATAACACAGGAAGTAACATACTAGTGCATAGGAAGTGCTATAATTGTCATGTTTCCACTCAAAGCCTTAAACTCAAAAGCCAACTTGAGAATTATTAATTAAAAGCAGAGTTAAAATATATCTCCCAGGAGAAAAAAAAAGGAACAAGAAATGACATTTGATTAATAGAAACTTAAAAATCATGAACTATGCAGCCAAGGACGTGTACCTTTCTGGTATAACCTTGTGTCCACCAGCCTTAGAGCTACAGAGTCAAGGGAGAATAAAACAAAACAAAACAAAACAAAAGTGCCTTAGAAAAAGAATAGGGAAAACATTGATGAAAACAGGATCTCTGAGTTATGTTAGTAAAATGGATGTTTCCCCATAATGGATCTTCTTAAGAGTATGGAATACTGATATATAGGAATAAGGGAGGCTACAGCTTACAAAAGTGAATGTGATATATAGGAATAAGGGAGGCTACAGCTTACAAAAGTGAATGAGCAAACTTAGAAACCTATACAAAGAGAAACACAGACAAGATATTCTCTTCCCTAGCCCAAAGTCAATTGAGTTTGTGTGTGTGTGTGTGTGTGTGTGTGTGTGTGTGTGTGTGTGTGTGTAGCAATTCAAATTTGTTGCTTTCTGTTGCTGTTCTGAACATCATGACCAAAAGCAACTTGGGGAACAAAGGGTTTGCATGGCATATAGACTCTGGTCAATCGCTCAAGGAAGGCAAGGGAAGACATGGAGGCATGGAGGTATGACCATAGACACCATAGAGATGCTGTTTATTGGTTTGTTTTCCCTGCTCATGCAGTACCACCTTGGCCTGGAGTTGGCACCACTCACAGCTAGCTGGGCATTCTAATATCAGTTGTCAATCAAGAAAATGCCCCCAAGATGTACTCACAGGCAAATATGATGCAGACAATTTTCATTTTGGTATTCCTCTTCTCAGATTTGTTAAGGTAACAACCAAGATTAGCCATCACAAAAAGAATCAGAAACATTATCTGGTTCAACTTCCATAATTATATTTTCTTACATAGGGATATATGTGACATAGCTATAAAACATAAAACCTAAAGTTATAGAACTATCATTTTGATTGATGCTAACAAATTGTGTTAGGAGGATTAATATTCTGAGTTAATGAACTCAGAGAAGCTACACAGATAAGTAATCTACCAAATAGATTAACTATGAAAAGGTGCATAAAATATACCGACATCCAGACAGGATAAAACTGTGCAAAGTTTATTTAATACAGCACACCTGTGTCTCGGAAGTTATGTGCCTAAAGGAAATAATTTCTTTAGAAAAAACAATGCACTTTAAACATAATTAGAATCACCCTGGAAAATCTCTAAAGCCTTTCTTTGTAAAATTATTAGTCATAATCCTATATTACTTTCTATTGAACCAAAGTAACAAACTCTGTTTTTTTCTACTTTAAATACGCTTCTATATGCTATAACTTTTTCATACTAATCTTAGGACATCAGACTTAACTAAGAAATGCTGCCACATGGCTTTGGCTTTATTGGAAAAGTACTCTGAAATTTTTCTGTAATGGAAAAATATGTGATAATTCAAAAATGAAAGTATAATACGGTACTGCCTTTTATCATAGGTTGAAGTTCATTTTCAGCTACTCATTTTGAAAATATGTGTGAAATTTTGTGGAAAACTTTAGGAAAAGAAGGCCCAAAGTCTTGAATGCTGTAAAACTACAAATGTTACGGAAGACCATTGCTGCATGGGTGAATCTATTGCTTTATGAAGATAATCCAGCAAAGTTTGTTGAAGATGATGGAGGCAGAAATGGAGTTATGAAAGGAATGTCCAAACAAAAGTCTTTCCATAATTTCCTCTCCAATATTTATAAAAAATTTTGAAAGTCAGCAGGGAACAACTTAGAACTTGCAAACACATGGTATATATATATATATATATATATATATATATATATATATATATATATATATATGGAGAGAGAGAGAGAGAGAGAGATGATATGTGATAAGTGAAATTAACAATTTGAAAAAAATTTCAATCTAAGAGTGATACCACCTTTTGCTGACCTTGATTTTACAAGGGAAAATCCCCAAATTTTCCTAAGTGTGGTGATTGGGTGATTAAGTTATGGGGTATTTGTTTGAATTAGAGGAAAGCTTTCTTGGTGGTTCCCAGACTTATCAAAGGTGTTCCTCTCCCTACCTTTCTAACCCACTTGTTGACATTTTGCCATTCCCTTGCTTGTCCTTCTGCAGTAGTATTGGCTTGTTCCTCAGGCAAGTTTATCAGATCTGCTTGTTTCTAGCAATCACTCTTTCTCCCTTTTCCTGGTTTTTCTTCCCAGCATTCTTTTGTAATTAATATAATACATGTGGTTTTGTGTATCTCTTTCACATACAGTCCTCTCATGACTAGGTAATACAACAAGAAGCATACTTTTTTCTGTATAAACTTGAAATTACAAAAGGAAGCCAAGGAAGGAAGGGAGGGAAAGACGGAGAGAGGGAGGGAGGGAGGGAGGGAGGGAGGGGGAGGGAGGGAGAGGGAGAGCAGGAAGGAGAGCTAGTATTTGTCAGGTGCTATTATGTGTATTTGCATGCTCACTTAGTTTTCATTTTACTTTCTTGTTATGACACATCTTACAATCTCCTTTGCTTTCTCATAATAACAAAGATCTCTTGTCAAACTTTCTTATCAGCTGATAGCCCCCAAATAATGACAAGGAGAATTATGAAATCTTAACCTTTTGTTTAGGCTTTTTCCCAACTAGCTCTTACAACTTAAATTAACCTGTTTCAATTAATCTGCATTCTATCATGTGGCTTTCTACCTCTCCTTCATTCTGTATGTCTGATTTCCTCCATGTCTCTGGAGTCTCCTGTCATGCCAGATTCTAATCCTGAGTACATCTCTGCCCAGAAGTCCCATATAATCTCTCTGGCCTACCTATTGTTCATTCACACATAAAACCAACTACAGCAATACTTCTTCACACAGTGTACAAATATCCCACAACAATATTTTTTCAACATGGTAAGAAAAGTGTTAGAGCTACTAACAGTTAGAGTTAAAATGATGTCATGCTATAGAATCAGAAAAAAATAATAAGGCTCTACATACATGTTGCTTTAACTCATTTCTTCTAGGATACAATGGAGCTTATTGGAATAGTTTCATTCATCAAGTGCATTAATCACTATTCAACAAACAAATAAACAACAACAACAACAGATCAATGGAATGAGGTATCATGGCTCATCCTTTGATCTTGTTATTCAGAAGGCATAAGTAGATAGATCTCTGTGCATACCAGGCCAGGGAGGACTACACATAAGATCCTGTCTAAGGAAACAAGCTGTGGTAGATTTAATTTTTTTCTTTGTATATTCCTTAGCAATATATCTCAAGATGTTATGAAAAGCAATCCTGTTGATGAATGAAAGGAAGTAGCTCTTTTGTAAAATATGTCTGTGATTAATTCCAAAGATCCCAGCCAATTATTTCTTCTATATTCAAGGGTTTTATTTATATATTTATTTGTTTTACATTTTAGTTTTGTTTTCACATGAATTTCACTAAACAAGTTCAAACTGAAAAATACAGTTCAGACCCTATCCAAAGAATTCAGATAGATAGTCTAACTTGATTTTGATGCTTTATTCTCTCTCAAGAAAATGGGGGGAAATCTATATGTTCAGTACATTACAAATAGTCGTCTGCTTAAATTCAATATGAAATTTTGAATCATCTTTACTCAAAGTTAGGGAAGTAAAACTTATTTTTCACCACAAATTAGATAAAATGGAGTAAAAATATTCTACAAGCTAAATTAATTTGTGGACACGTTGAGTAGGATGAGAAGAATTTGATATTTGTTTGTCCCTTCAGTAGAGCCTTCCTAGTGATAAGTAAAATTAACAATTGAAAAAAAAAAACTATCAATTTAAAATTGTTTATTAATTGCTTGACCAGCTGAAAATTTTCAGTTAAGCAGACATTTTCCAAGTAGAAAACAATATTATTTTGAATATCTTATACCAATTATGCACTATGCTATCACATTTAGCAATTGAAGGTTCTCTGCTGATCAATTTGAAATGTGCTTTTCTGGGGGAAACTGTTGCTAAGATGAACAGCTACAAAATACCATAAGAATGATCACTCTATTTTTTTATAGTACTGCTGTGACCCAAAAAAGCAACCTGCTGGTGAGTGGTTATTTTGTTTTAAGGTGTGAGTATAGGAAGCAATGGCAGTGGCCCTGTGAACTGCTTCTTTCATGGTATCCATGCTCAGGAAGCAGATGCATTTGCTTTTTCCTTTTCTCCTTTAGTCAGGAACTCTGTCTCAAGAAATGTTGACAGTCACATTCATGGTGGGTCTTCCTACTCAAATAAAATCTCTCACAAAACATTAGACATAGGAGAGATTTGTCTCTTTTATGATTTCAAATCCAGCCAAGTTAACAACTCAGATTGTCTCTCACAGTCACTAATCATTACTATTTGCTTAGAAAAAGAAGTTTAAAAGAGGCTATTCCTATGCCACTTACTGACACTATAATGTATACCTTTGTACTGTTTTACATGGGCACTTGGGAAGAGTGGCTTCAATGGATCATATACTTATAAATGCCCTTCCTTTAAAAAATCTTTTTTATTGTTAATAAATTTATTCATTTATTTTACATCTCAACTCTAGTTTCCCCTCCTTCTTCTCCTCCCATTCCTTCCCTTCCACTACTTCCCCCTGCTCCCCTCTCCTTCCACTCCTCCTCTGTTCCTGTTCAGAAAGGGACCGGCTTCTCCTAGGTGTCAAAAAATTACGGCGTATCAAGTTGAGGTAGGACTAAGCTCCTCCACATGTATTAAGGCGGGTAAGGCAATCCAGTATGAGGAATAGTATTCTTAGGAGACCTCACTAATCTTTGAGAAAGCACCCTGTATGTGGAAAGAAGACTGTTTTTCTTAGGTTGGCAGAATAGAGCATGATGCCCTCATCTGAATCAGGGAGGAATTTAAGTGAAAGGTCAATTATTTGCACTTCCACTTTGATTAAGAGGACATGGCCTCATAGTTTAATTTACAATGGCTAGTTAAACTCCCTAGAAAACACTTCAGACTGCCTAAATAGCAATTAGTCACTGGAAAAAAATAAAGAAGGCAGCAAAGTTCAAATAACTATCAGATTAACACACACACCATATATCTTAGTCTATTAACTCATTAGGAAAGTATTTGGGAAAAGAACAGAATGATGGTCTATAAACCACATAGACATTCCATGAAAAATGCAAAAACCAATTTAAAAGCATATTATAAGGACAGGGGAACAAGAGAGGAAAACGATCATGGGGATAAATTTGTGTAGAAGGTAAGGAAGAAATGGCTTCCATTCGGTTTGACTGAATTGATATTACAAGTGCACAAGTTTTCATAGACACGGGCTATTTTAAGTGGCAGGTTTCTCTAAGGAGAAGAGGAAAAACATTGTAATTAGTAACAGCCTCATTTGATACTACCTCATGAACTGGACTCTAGATCACTACTTCATATGCATAAAAATTAGAAAGTCACAATTCCTTTAGAGATTATCTAAGTGATGATGGCTCAGCAATTAAGAGCTCTTGTTACCTGGTTCATTTTCCAGCCAGCATATGGCAGCTTACAACTATCTTTCACTCCAGTTTCAGGAGATCCACTACCATTTCCTGACTTCTGTGAGCAACAGGTTTGGCACATTCATACATGCAAGCAAACAATAATCAATGGAATAAAACAAGAGGTTTGGGATATACTAGCCTATACAATGTCTGTGATTCTCTGCAAATTCAACAACCCTTAGTCTTGAAATGTAACATGTCCATTGGTTTTAAGTTATATTACACTCTAGAAGTTATCTTAGAGTATTTGCATGGGCAGTTCAGTAACAAGGACAAAATCTCTATATGAAGATCCATGAAATCATCAAAACAGGCCTGAAGGAGTGAGGGTGACCTCCTTGATCTCATTGATTGAAAGCTGTTCTCCAGAATTAGGAAACGAAAATAAATACTAGTTATTTATATATCTTTTCTGACTATAGAATTGTTGTCTTTGGAAGCATTCAATTGCTTTTGTGCAGAATAGACCTCAAAGTGCATAAATCATGAAGCTCCCTTCTATGGCTCTGAAAACTTTTATTGATTTAAGGGTTTGCTTCAGGGGGAAATGTCACAGTGTCAAGACAATTGTGGGTTTCATGTGAAAAGTGCTTATTTACTTTGCTCTTTGGGAAACAATGCCATGTTGCTATGACAACTGCCACATGACTGAGTTTTTATTTTCACTGTACACATACACATCATACTGTACACATTTTAATATAATAAAGCCTATTCAATGGACATTGGTGTCACTCATTCATAGAAATCACTACATAGGAAATTGTGCAACAAAAATTTGTTTCTGTTTCATAGTAAATACAAACCCAATCTGCAAGACTAGAGAATAACTTCTTTCAAAGTGACTATTAGCCATTCAGACATTGGGTTAGGAAAGTAAACATTGAACTAGGCAATAGGTTTAGTAACTCCAAAGCTTTGAGATTATATGTAAAACATTGCTAGCATATTGAACTTGGTATTTATAAAAAATGATTAAGTTTAGAATTACTGAGAAGCTTAAGGTTATTTGTGGTTTTATTTTAATTAAACATACTATACAATATACCTGCATATTTTGTCATCTATATATTTTCCTATGGGCTTAGACTATCTATGATTGTAATAACTCATAATGTTTTTCTTTTCTTATATGGAAATGTCTTAAAAATAAATAAACTATATATTAAAGAAAAAGTCCAAAATCCCTTGCAAAATTATTGTTCCATGTGCATTTCATTAGTTATAATCTTTTGTGGAACCACAGGTGAATTTTGTAAATTAAAAAAATGTCATAGTTCACCCACTCAGTTGACAGCTTATCCTATATATATATTTATCAATCTTATGACAGATATTGACGGCATCACTTACAAGGAATACTATTTTCCGACAAAAAAATTGTTTTCCTGATATAGAGTAATATGCCTCATATATTTAATAATTACTCATAATGTTTTTATTCAATGACTTCAATCTCTTCAATGAAATTATCTGTTTCCATAACAATTTTCTGATGTTTTTATTTACTTGTGTATGTGTATTGTTCTTATAAAAGTTTCTGTTGTGAATATATTCACTAGTCATTTAGAAGAAATAGGATGGAAAATTATTTGGTCTCACTTCTTGATTCACAATACAAATATAAAGCTTGCCAGGTGGATGAGTATTGGAACAATCTTCCAAGGAATCTGCATACAGGCACAGAAATAGGAGCATGCCCAGGCAAGGCTAGACCATGGAATGGGTTTCTAGGTGACTCACAGGTGGAGTGGCTTGTCAGAAAGGAAGAAAGACCACAAAGCCATTGTCTCTCAGGTAACATATTTAGGTCTTATCTTGCAGGCAATGTGATGTCACTGAGTGATATGAAGGAGAAGGAAATGCTATATTTTATTTTCCAGACAAAGAAATGTGACAGTGTATATAGCACAATAAGATTTACAACTAATAGAAAGAGAACATGGGGAATAGTTCAAGGTACAATTCAATAACCTGTCCAGTTGGTATGGTGGAAAGGAGAGATTGGAAGACAAGGAGACATAAATAGAAAAGTTGAGAAAGTGTTTGGGTTCATGTGTTGGCAAATATGTGAAAATGGGCTTTTAAAACAGACAGGAAACATGGTGTACTGGTGTAGTGTTCCTTTTAGACAACTGGATAACCAAGAAGAGAGCTAAAGACTATGGGTCTGTGGGCTAGTTTACAGACCTGGAAGGCAGGGGATGGTCAGTAGAAACAAGTGCCTAGCTTTCAGGCAATGTCACACTTAGAAATGTGATTTGGGATAAATCACTACTTATTACTAAATGAGTCAATGGTTTACTAATTTGAGAAAAATGGAGAAGTACCACAAATAAATAAAGGCACATGCTATAAAAACAGGACAAAAAGTAAACTCCAGGAATATGGTCCACTATTCAAATTCATAGTCACATCTTTTCCAATGGAAATGAGAATTTGATAGAAAATTTGGGAACAAGATATTTATACAAATATTCCCAATAGCTGACTTTCTGAGGAAAGATTCAGAGAACAAAGGTAGGATGTTGCTGAGAAGAGATGGAGAAAATGAGTGTAGAGGTACCTTCAAAGTGCTCACCTAAAGTTGAAAGGCTGAAAGAGAGCTGAAAGCTGAATAGTGTTCTATGCAAGGGGCTGTCCTTTTCCCTATCCAGATCATGAGCTGATTCTGAAGACAATGTAGTATTCCATGTGCACCTTACAACCAGCTGCAGTTTTCAGGGCAATACAATTCCCCATAAAAGCAGCATTGGTTCTCTACCAATAAACAAACTCCTTCTTTGCACTTCCACATTCTTTCCATAACAGAGCATAACAAAAGCCTACCTAACCATATACCCTTTTGTTTGTTTTATCATTATGTGTTTAAATTTTATACATCAGCCATGGGTTCCCCTGTCCTCCCCCCTCCCGCCTCCACCCCCGCCTTCCCCCCAGCCCCTCCCCTCCATTCCCATGTCCTCCAGGATCAAGGCACCCCTGGGATTCATTTAAACCTGGTGGATTCAGTACAGGCAGGTCCAGTCCCCTCCTTCCAGGCTGAGCATATGTCCCTGTGTAAACCCAAGTTTTCAAACAGCCAGCTCATGCACTAAGAACAGATCCTGGTCCCTCAGACTGGGTGCCTCCCAAACAGATCAAGCTATTCAATTGTCTCACTTATGCAGAGGGCCTGATCCAGTTGGGGGCTCCACAGCCTTTGGTTCATAATTCATGTGCTTCCATTCGTTTGGCTATTTGTCCCTGTGCTTTTTGCAATCTTGGATTCAACAATTCATGCTCTTGCAGACCCTCCTCTTTCTCGACAGTTGGACACCTGGAGCACCATCAGGGGTGTGACTGAGGATCTCTGCATCCACTTCCATCAGTTATTGGATGAGAATTCCAAGACGACTGTTAGGGTGTTTAGTCATCTGATCACCAGACTAGTCAGATCAGGCTTTCTCTCGACCATTGCCAGCAGACTACAGAGGATATATCATTGTGGATTTCTGGGGACCTCTCCAGCACTCTGCCTATTCCTGGTCTCATGTGGTCTTCATTTATCATGGTCTGTTATCCCCTTTCTCCCTTTCTGTTCTTGATCCAGCTGGGATCTCCTGTTGCCCTAAGCTTTCTTTCCCTCAAATCTTGCCCTTCATTACTCCCACTGTCATCCAGGTTGTTCATGTAGATCTCATCCATTTCTCCGTCATTGGGTGATCCTTGGGTCTTTCCTAGGATCCCGCTTTCTAGGTAGCCTCCCTGGATTTGTGTAGCAGCCTAGTCATCTTTGTTTTCCATCCAGTATCCTCCTATGAGTGAGTACATACCGTGTTTGTCCTTCTGAGTCTAGGTTACCTCACTCAGGATGATTTTTTTCTAGATCCATCCATTTGCCTGTAAACCTCATGATTTCATTGTTTTTCTCTGCTGAGTAGTAATCCATTGTGTATATGTACCATATTTTCTTTATCCATTCTTCAGTTGAAGGGCATCTAGGTTGTTTCCAGGTTCTGGCTATTGCAAACAAAGCTGATAAGAACATAGCTGAGCAAATGCACTTGTGGTATGATTGAGCATACCTTGGGTGTATACCCAAGAGTGATATAGCAGGGACTTGGGGGAGATGGATTCCCAATTTTCTAAGGAAGCACTGTATTGATTTCCAAAGTGGCTGTACAAGCTTGCATTCCCACCAGCAGTGGAGGAGAGTTCCCCTTGCTCTACATCATCTCCAGCATAAGCTGTCTTCTGTGCTTTCAATCTTAGCCATTCTGACAGGTGTAAGGTGATATCTCAGAGTCATTTTGATTTGCATTTCCCGGATAATTAGGGATGTTGACCAATTCCTTAAATGTCTTTCAGCCATTTGAACTTCCTCTGTGGAGAATTCTCTGTTTAGTTCTATATTCAATTTCTTAATTGGACTGTTGGGCATTTTGATGTCTAATTTCTTGAGTTCTTTATATATTCTGGATATCAGCCCTCTGTCAGATGTGGGGTTGGTGAAGACCTTATCCCATTCTGTAGGCTGTCACTTTGTCTTGTTGACCATGACATTTGCTCTACAAAAGCTTCTCAGTTTCAACAGGTTCCATTGATTGATTGTTTCTCTCAGTGCCTGTGCTACTGGTGTTATATTTAGAAAGTGATCTCCCATGCCAATGTGTTCAAGAGTACTTCCTACTTTCTCTACTATCAGGTTCAGCGTAGCTGGATTTATATTGAGGTCTTTGATCCACTTGGATTTAAGTTTTGTGCATGGTGACAGATATGGATCTATTTGCAGCCTTCTACACATTGACATCCAGTTATGCCAGCACCATTTGTTGAAGATGCTTTCTTTTTTCCATTGTACATTTTTGGCTTCTTTGTCAAAAATTATATGTTCATAGGTGTGCGGGTTAATGTCAGGGTCTTCAATTCAATTGCATTGGTCCACATGTCGGTTTTTATGCCAGTACCAAGCTGTTTTTATTACAGTAGCTCTATAGTAAAGTTTGAGGTTGGGGATTGTGATTCCTCCAGAGGTTGTTTTATTGTACAGGATTCTTTTGGCTATCCTGTGATGAGTATGTAATGTCCTTCATCATCTCTTTTCATTGATTTTAGTTTGAAGTCTATTTTGCTGGATATTAGGATGGCTACACCAGCTTGCTTCTTAAGACCATTTGATTGGAAAGTCTTTTCCCAGCCTTTTATTCTTAGGAGGTATCTGTCTTTGAATTTGAGGTGTGTTTTTTGTATGCAGCAGAAAGATGGGTCCAGTTTTCTTATCCATTCTGTTAGTCTGTGTCTTTTTATAGGTGAATTACGTTCATTGATATTAAGGGATATTAATGACCAGTGATTGTTCGTCCCTGTTGTTATTTTTATTTTTTGGTGGTAGTGTGTGTGTACTTCTCATCTTTGAGGTTTACTGCTGTGGTGTTACCTATTGCTTGTGTTTTCATGGGTGTATCTGCCTTCCTTAGGTTGGAATTTTCCTTCTAGTGCTTTCTGTAGGGCTGGGTTTGTGGATAAGTATTGTTTCAATCTGGTTTTGTCTTGGAAGGTCTTGTTCACTCCATCTATGATGATTGAATGTTTTGATGGGTAGATTAGTCTAGGCTGGCATCCATGGTCTCTTAGTGTCTGCACTATATCTGTCTAGGTCCTTCTGGCTTTCAGAGTCTCCATCCAGAAATCGGGTATTATTCTGATGGGTTTGCCTTTATAAGTCACTTGGCGTTTTTCCTTTGCTGCCCTTAATATTCTTTCTTTATTCTGTATGTTTAATTATTATGTGGCGAGGGGACTTTTTTGGGGGGTCTAGTCTGTTTGGTGTTCTATAGGCTTCTTGTATCTTCATAGGCATTTCCTTCTTTAAGTTGAGAAAGTTTTCTTCTATGATCTTGTTAAATATATTTTCTGTGCCTTTGAGTTGGTATTCTTCTCCTTCCTCTATCCCTATTATTCCTAGGTTTGGTCTTTTCATGTTCTCTCAAATTTCTTGGACATTTTGTGTCATGACTTTGTTGGTTTTAGTGTTTTCTTTGACTGATGAATCTATTTCTTCTACTGTATTTTTCAACACCAGAGATCCTCTCTTCCATCTCTTACATTCTGTTGGTTATACTTGCCTCTGAAGTTCCTGTTTGTTTACTCAGATTTTCTATTTCCAACATTCCTTCTGCTAGTGTCTTCTTCATTTTTTCTAATTCCCTCTTCAGGTCTTGGATTGTCTCCCTTGCTTTTTCATGATTTTCATTCAAGGATTTATTGTTTTCTTATGCTTTAATTGTCCTTTCCTCTAGTTTTTTATAGCATTCTTCCCATTTTTTGTTTGTCTGTTCCTCTATTTTATTTTTGATTTCTTATATATACGGCTCTAGCCCCTTCATGATGTTACTTATAAGGATGTTTTCTTCTTCTTCTTCCATTCTGTGATGTTCAGGTCTAGCTGTTGGAGAAGGGCTAGGTTCTGGTGATGCTGTATTGCTCTTTATTTTGTTGTATGTACTTCTGCCTTGAGATCCGCCCATCTCCTCTTGTGTTTGTTCTTGGTATTATCAGTGTACTTGGTCCAGAGAAAGTTGACAGATTTAGGGAGCCTCTCTCTGGTCCAGATGGAAGTTCTGTGCCAGATGGGAACGCTGGTCCAGATGACAGTGCTGGCAGGATAGGAGCTGGGTGGCTGGACTCTGAGTCTCGGGAAGTCCCTGGGGTCTCCTTATTTTGTCCAGATGGGAGCTCCTCTTGTCCAGATGGGAGTTCCTCTGGTCTCTGGTCCAGATGGGAGTTCCAGGGCAGAATGAAAGCTTGGGGCTGGTCTCTGAGTCTCAGGAAGTGGCTGGGGTCTCCGGCAAATGGGTGTAGGGGCAGGGTATAGAGACTGCAGTGTCTGCCTGCAGTCTTGGAAAAGGGGAGCCTTCCTGCAGGGCCTGCTGATTGGCAGGAAACTGGGGCCAAGTTGGTCAGGTCCTCCCGGGGCGGCCTGTGTCCAGTGGTGGGACCCAGGTGCAGTTGCCTCTCTGACTATAACCCCAGCACTCACCTCTGGTCCAGATGGGAGTTCAGGTGCGGACCCATATACCCTCTTATGTCGACTTAATAGATGCCAGTTTCAAAATGTAAACTTTCCCCACCTTTAACAGTCCCTAACAGAAGTTAGACTATGTGACTGTGCTTCAATAAAAATTCCATATCTTGTGTCTTCTTGAGAGCCACAAACCAATATGATTGCAGTGCTTTGTAATTTGTTCATTTGCTAGCTTGTATTTGTTCTTACAGGTTAACTTGGGAGAGCAGAATTCTATGGTATACTTGGGGAAATGGTGTGATGGGGAACACTAGAATACTTAGTAATCTCTTTTCATGTTACAGTTACATGTTTCTTGTAACACCCTTTGATTTATGCAGTGTTATAGTCCCAGTTATTTTGATTGAGGAACATGAATTGTAGAAAATTGTGCATTAATTCTTACCAGTCCACTTTGTTGGACTAATCTACATAGCGTGCATTCTAATGATCAAACTTTATAACCTCCAATAATGTTCATTCCTAGATACTAAAACAGTTGCCCAGTGGGATTTGGAGCGGTGGTTTAGAAGTTAAGAGTGCTGGCTGCTTTTGCAGAGGACTCAGATACCATTCCCAGCATCCACATCATGCTTCATAATCAATTGTAACTGCTATTTCAGGATATCCAGTTATGTCTTCACTCCTTACACATACATGAACACAAAACATGCATATAAATAAAATAAGAATAAATAATTTTGTAATAAAAGATTCTCAATAAATGCTGGTTTCCTTAGTAAATGATTTGCTCTATCTTTCCATCTTTCTTTTGTTGTTTTTTTTTTTCCTTTTTGTCCTAGCAAAAAAGTCAGTTGACTTCAGCTTCTAAACTGATACTTTACAGAGTCTTTAGAATCATTTAGAAGCTGTACTTACTAATCTTTGTTAAATGTGCTTTCTGCTTGAAAGAAAAGACTTTGGCCATGCTGTACAGTTTTCCTAATTCTTTTGTATTACATTAGTTCAGTCTCATATCTATAACATATTATAGACAATAACTTACAAAATGAATATTCCATGTAAAATCTTGTTAAAGCTTCTCATTGAGTTCTGCCTCCACAAAAACAAACAAACAAACAACTGTTGGTAAAATTACTAAGGCCACTCCATTTAGTTAAAAAGATAGGCTTATTTTGTGGGTTAACTTACAAGTGAAGGGATAGGTTACAGGGTCTGGGAAAGGTGTAGCTCATTTCGGCGGTGTTATCTGGAGAACTCTGCTTTGTCTACCTCCAGCATCCAGGGTCCAGGAACTAAGAGAGCCAGCGCATCCTGATCTCGGGTCTTCAGTGTCTTCTCCTTGTAGGTGTGACAGTTACCAAAGCCTCTATGGGGGTTGGAACTTCCAGATCAAAGCTGTAATGGCTACTCACTACATCAGATTTTAAGCTCATAGAACTAACTTCCTGTTGAGTTGTATGGCTACAGAATTTTATAATAATCCTGTTGTTCTTACCCTACATGATCCTTCTATGTAGTACACTGGACCTTTACATTATTCTTACAATGCAAAATCCTATTAAAGTCAATGGTGCATGTATCCATTTCTTTTCATTGTGACTTTGTATAATAAAAATAAAATATAGTGAGGAGAATGCATAATGAATTGTCTGCCTAAACTGTTTAAAGCACAATTACACAACCTAGGAAGTGAGAAATTACCTTAGTAGAGAGAATGTACCCACAAATAGATTAGTGTCCATTTAGGGTATGCTCCAAATTAAACACAACTGCTGAACATGTCCTTAATTCACAGAGCATCCCAGTGCCCACCAGGATGATTAATAACATTCCCCTTTGTAAAATGTAAAAACATACAATTCATTTTTCTTTTAGTTTCTCAATATTAGTCTGTACTGGATGTGACATGAACTATAGAATATGTGTTATAAGTTATGTTTAACTTTTAAATATCCTTCTCCTTTACATCACAATAAAAACGCAGCAGTTAGCAATTTACCAGAAATGTTTGCTCAATTTCAGGGTAGTTTGCTATTCCCAACTGTACTATTTTTCAAACACTCAGAAGAGAAAAATGTTTTAATTGTCAAATTTTATTGTTGGATTCTTGGTTAATGTTAATGAATTGATCCTAATGAAAAGAGATGTGATATGCAAGAGGAAGGGATGAGATTTGATATGTAAATCATAACAAATATACATGATTTA
Organism: Onychomys torridus; assembly: GCF_903995425.1. NCBI lineage: Eukaryota > Metazoa > Chordata > Mammalia > Rodentia > Cricetidae > Onychomys > Onychomys torridus. The sequence continues at coordinate 25,969,182 of NC_050447.1, read as the reverse complement.
TAATTGAAGACTAGCCTGTGTGTTGAATGACTTCATCTCAAAATGTAGCTTAATGTTTTTTTAATTTTTTAAGTAAAACAATTAAGTTCTAATGAGTTATTCTGTTCGATGATGTTTCAAAGAAGAAATATTCTTTTTCAGCTAATGTGCTTTCAAACCTTGACCCATTTAAATTCATTTTGGCAATCTGTGTATTTCTTCATCAGTGTGGCATTACTTCAAGCACTGTTGCTCATTCAAAGAAATAAGTGTCTTTGAGTCATTTTTTTTTGTGAGATTAATATTATTGTTGGCTTTCTGAATATTTTTTAAAATTATATTTGTGTTTTAATTTTACATATCAGCCATGGGTTCCCCTGCCCTCCCCTCTCCCGCCCCCACTCCCACCTTCCCCCCCAGACCCTCCCCTCCATTCCCATCTACTCCAGGGCCAAGACTCCTCTGGGGATTCAGCTCAACCTGGTAGATTCAGTAGGGATCACCCAATGACAGAGAAATAGATGAGATCTACATGAACAACCTGGATGTGAGTGGGAGTAATGAAGGGCAAGATTTGAGGGAAAGAAAGCTTAGGGGAGCAGGAGATCCCAGCTGGATCAAGAACAGAAAGGGAGAACAAGGAATAACAGACCATGATAAATGAAGACCACATGAGAACAGGAAAAAGCAAAGTGCTAGAGAAGTCCCCAGAAATCCACAATGATACATCCACTGTAGACTACTGGCAATGGTCGAAAGCCTAAACTGACCTAGTCTGGTGATCAGATGGCCAAACACCCTAACTGCAGTGGTGCTGGAACTCTCATCTAATAATTGAAGTCATTTTTATGATATATTCACTTGTACAATCTTTCACCACTGAGCAGAAGCATCATACATAAATTTTGAAAGGGTTCATGGAGTGTGTGTGTGTGTTGTGTGTTGTGTGTTGTATGTGTGTGTGTGTGTGTGTGTGTGTGTGTGTGTATGTGTTTTTGTGTGCTTGTTTATTGCTGGAAAAAAATGAATATGAAGCTATTTGGTTTGTAGTAGAACCCCAATAAATTGTATTTATCTTTATTTTTGTTTTTGGAAATATGAATATTAAATAAGCTTTCTATTTTAGAGTACTCAATGAAACAGTAAGTTTATTCATTTTTAGAATGATACATATACCTTTTATCTCTGTTGTACAGCTGAGCACAGGAGATTCGGGTCACATACCACTTCTTGAGAGAATATGTCAGTTCTTGCTTGGCTTTTAATTCTACAATTTGGATCAGTTTTTTCCTAATCTCATTTTTGGGTCATTTTAGAAACTGCATATGGTATGCCTCCAATGTTTTCAGTAATGTGATGCTTCAACTCTCCAAGTGCAATGAAACCAGGTAGTATGGGGGAAAGCACAAATAAAATCTATAGATCTGAATATTCCATTCTAGTCATCCTTGTGTTCTTTTGATATATTACATGTCTGGAAATATATATGTGTGAAGGGCAAGTGAAGCAGGCATGAGTATGAATATGTATCATGACCCCTTATATGTCAGTCTCCCTTCTCTCCTTTCACAGAACAGTACATAAAAGAGCTCATTACTTAACCAAGGTTTAGTGATTTTGCCCTGAACAGAGAAGAAAGTTAGATATACATTTTCTTGTTTCAAACATTGCTACAAAGCTAAGGTAATTAGGAAAGCACCATGTTGATATAAAACAGATTAAGTACATCAGTGAAGTAGAATTGTGTTTGGTAAATTACTATTTAACAATGGCATCAAGACAAATTCAGCAAGAGAATAATCTTTTCAACACTGTGATGATGATCATATACCTGCACACAAATGAACAGGGCTCTCATATATTGAACAACATTAATTTAAAATAGATTACTACCATAAACATAAAAGCTAACATAAAATTATTAAAATAAATCATAGGTATTATCTTCATGACCTTGGTTAGTTAAGGCTTTCTTAAAGAAGACAATGACACTATGAGAATGAAGAATAACTGGAAACTTGGACATTATTATAAATAAAATGGTTATTATTCAAACACACAATGTATAATGAGGGCTGTGTAGAGGCAGTTGTTACTAAGCCTCAAAACTCAAAGTTCAATCCTCCAGAAGTATACAGCAGTGGAAACAACATACTTGAAAATGGATTCATGTATACACAGTAGTAAATGTTCAAAAATTACCAAGAAGAATACAGAGAGAGAATATTTGGTAACTATATATCTGGTAACTACCTACAATTTCCATCAGTTATAGAGAACTTTTGTGATCCATTAGCAAATGATACTATTCAACTAAGAAGTGAGGAAAATAAAATGATAAAAATTTCTCCAAATAAGATGTACAAATTCCAGCAAGGGAGAGCTAGTCTAGGTTATTCACCACTTAGCCATTAGAAAATGGAAACTGAAACTCTGAAATATCATTTCATACTCTCAAGTATGACTACAGTCAAAGTAATGAAAATTAATAATCAAGAGACAAAGCAATTGGACTTTCCATAGATGGCTGATAGAAAATTATTGTAATTAACAAGTCCCTCCCTAAGTTAACATAAAATTTCACTCCTATAATCCAGCATTTCAACTTTTAAGAATATACCAAAAACATTTGAAGATATGTTTAAACAAAACTTGTCCATGAATGTTTATAGCAATATCATTCACAGAAGTACAAGCTATAAGCAACTCTAATGCCAATAAGCTGATAAGTGGGTTAAGAGAGATGCCATACCAGCACCCATGTGCTTGTAAATGGTCGGGGAATGTCTCTTTAAATGTAGGGGAAACACTTACTATAGTAAAACAATGCAGATAAAAATCTATACAACTGAAAAAACAGTCTGTTCAGCTATTATTCAGCCAAAAAAAAAAAAAAAAAAGATGAGGCACTGATACAGAGAAACAAGGATTAACAACACAAATATTATAGTAACTAAGAGAAGCAAATCATAAAGTCAACTTATAACATGATTTCATTTATATTCAGTCTCAAGAACAAGTAGATCTATCAACCTAACAAGCAGATTAATAGTTACTCAGGCTTGGAGGAATAAAAAGGACATGAGCAAGAAAGAGTAGCAAAAAGACTAAGACACGCTGCACTCTCTAGAAGAGACACACAAGGGTACCGTTACTTCAGACACCAGCTGTACATTTTCTGGTTCTCCAGAGCATCATCACTTTTTATTTGCTGAGGAAAAAAACCAAAGGTCCCTCTAACAAACCTCAGATTCTGTGCTTTGCCGAACAAGTCCTAGAACTCCAGGGAGTGTCGTCCTTAGGACTGTAGCTTTTCTACAACAACAGAATACAGATGGGAATCGTGCTGGTGTTTTGTTTTGTTTTGTTTTTCTTATGTCAACTTGACACAAGCTACAGTCAGATGAGAGAAGGGAACCTCATTTGAGAAAATTTCTCCCTAATATCAGACAGTAGACTAGTTTGTAGAGTGTTTCCTTAATTAGTGGTTAATGTGAGAAGATTCATCCTGTTGTTGGTGCCATCCCTGTGCTAGTGGTCCTGGATGAAAGCAGCCTGAGAAAGCCTTGAGGAGCAATCCAGTAAACATAGTTCCTCCACCGCCTCTGCATTAGCTCCTGCATCCAGTCCCTGTTTCCTTTCAGTATCTGCCCCAAATGCCTTCAATAATATTCTTTATTTCCTAACTTGGTTTTGGTCATGGTATTTCCTTGCAGCAATAAAAATCTCTGAATATAACAAGCATCCACTGAAAGGAGCAGAATACAAGATAAGCCGGGGGGGGGGCAATACAAATGTCAAGCTTTTTGTCATCTGTTGCATTGAATTTCTGGAAGATCATCATTTCCCAGCTATGATACTGAACAATGCTCAAACAAAATATCACAAAGATGGAAATTTATTCAAGACTTTAGTGCCCAAGGTTTTAATTGGTTGCTTGATAATATCTAATCCTCATGGATGACCTTTGATTTCTAGACTTTCATGATAATATCAGTTACTATCTTCTGCCTCTATTACTTTGAATGCTAGAACTAATCCTGGATGTCTCCAAACTTTCAAGGTACATCATACTGTATAATCCAGTGGCTCATGTCTCAAAACAAAAGTACTTTTCCCAGCTTCTTGACTGCAGAAACCGAAAACTCATCTGTGTGGACCTGAAGGTAAAAATCTATACAATTCTTCTAGTGGAGTTAATTATTTACTGTATAGAATGGATATAACCACTTATAAGTGTGGAGATTACTTCTTGCTTCAAGAACACTGTTCTGAAGTTTCCACAATGCTGAGTTTATTAAAACTATAGGATTGTGTACATAGTGTGCAGATTGTAGGCCAAGAAAACTGATCTCTGAAGAAAGCTGTTTAAAAATGATAAATGCATTTCCTTTAAGTGGACTTAGATAGTTCTACAATTTTCTAAGCTATTTTTTCTTATATTTTCTTTACATATTTAAATTTTTATGATTAACAGTTTACAAATATTTTCTATTTTCAACTCTCAAGCTGAAATCCTATCTTCATTTCTACACATAGAAAACTTGACTAACTTATTTTCAAAATGCCTTCCTTCAGAAACATAGCAAGAGTTCTCATTTAAAAAGTTAAAATATAAACAAAATATTGACATGGCTGCAGGAAGTTAAGCTAAAGCCTTCCTGAACACCATAGAGAATTCCAGGGCAGCCTGGTCAACAGTGTAAGGTTCTGTTTCCTAACAAGAGACTAAAGAAAAAGAAAAAACAAGTCTAACAACAAAACACTATGCAAACTACTTGCTTCCTATGTTAGGGGCACATGTAATGGTGACCCCAAAAGGTGAAAGAGATTAATGATTTTGAAAGTTGCCAAACATTATTTTGCAAATAATACATACAAAAGATGAGACCTCCAGTGCAAAGTTCAATCATAGAGCAATAACCAATGCTAAAAAGAATAAAGGCCTCATGCTAGGGGGAAATGGGAAAAGGGAAGGGAAATGCTATCATATCATGTAGTCTTAAAAGAACACAAACTACTTGAAATTTAAATCTAGGAAGCTGGATATTAATAAATACAAAGCTTAAAAACAGAAACAGCCTCTTTAAGTTTTTGCAAATATGACAATAAACAAAATAAGGCACCCCCAGGAAGAAAAAAAAAGAGGTAAGAACACCTAAATAGACTAAATAATGCACCATTTGTGTCATGTGCATAATGTAGTAGAGAAATGGGGTACCCAGGTTTACAGAGTTTTCCATGATATTCCAGTGGCAGGTTTGACTCCTTTCTTTTTCAGTGTGCCTTTGGCAAGCACACCAGCTGTAATTTTTGTCTCAGTATCTATAAATTAGAATTAACAAAAATTTACTTCTCACACACCAGTGTAAATTTAAATAATATAATATATTATATAATAATAAATACATATATTATATACATATATAATAACAAAATACATATATGGAAAGAATATGAAGACAATACATATCAGTATATATCAAAGTTCATGTTGACTATCATTAACAGTAGTAACAATGAATAGAGTAATCTCATTACCAAGGATGTGGTAATAAAGGAATCTTGAAGAATACATTGTCTAATAATATTTAAAAACCTTCTTTTTAAGTTTTACACACACACACACACACACACACACACACACACACACATGCAGACACCTTCAAAGTAAAATAATTGGATATGAGTAATAACTACTAATTATCATGGAAGTTGTGAGTTGCTAGTATGAAATAGAGAAATCAACAAATTGGGAAATTGTTTCCATAGTTCTTCGCTTAGACTACTTTGTACAAGTGTTAGTTAATGTATCACAGAATTCAGATCAGTTAACAGTAAATTAAGTCAAGACAGCACTCAGTAAATAAAGAAAGCCAACCATGGCCAGACTTACTTAGTGATGTTTTCATAAGTTTCACTGTTAGATAATTCATTACAATAAAGTCTGATGAATGAAGGTTTAATTATCTTCAGAAGAAAATTTTAATCAAGACAAGAGCACCATAAAATGTACTATTCTGACAGCTGATGACATAAGCAATTAACTATGCAGTACAATACTTAGTGTTGCAGGTGAAATGGTTTTATCAGCAAACAAAAGGTGGTATTATGATCTATTTATTCTAATTATACTATGTATCTCAACAGTGCACTAGAAAAGATATAAACTAAGAATGAGTCCATATTAATTCCAATTTCACAGTGTTAAATTTTAGTATGTCTTAGAATTGTTAAAAACAAGACATTGGAAATATTGATAATGTATTTAAATATTGTGAATATTTCAATTAATCACTCAATGTTTGCATCCTTGGTGATGTAACAATGTTAGGGATGATGCTGAGGGGTGGCCTTGTAATCAAGGAACTATGACTGGGTACCTCCCTGTTACTGTTGGAGACAGCCTCACTGGAAGGTACTGAAAAGCACAACACCACTGAATTTCATTGTGTTTTTTGGATTTATTTCTAAAGCAATCCAAACTAACAGCTACTCATAAATCATAACCAGTGAGGTTTGATGGTGAAAGCTCTTTATAAAATTGTGACAGTTCCTCTTTAAAATGGTAACAGAATAGGACTTTTTGATAAAGGGTGGAAAAGAAAAGAAAGGAAGGAAAGAGATAGAAGAAAGAAGAAGAAAGGGGGACATGAAATCAGTAACTAGTAGTAACTAGCATCTTATTTATTTAACTATGAACTTTCATAGAATTAAACAAAACTATGCTTTCTATGACCCAGATCGGTAGATGTTGTTGAAGCTTTTATTGTATGTCTGTAATTTGTTTGCTCACATATACACAAACACGCACAAATTCCTGAGTGGTATCACCTATTATTAAGTTTACATATGTTTATTATTAATTTAAATTTTCAGGAGCAAAAAGAGAATTCTGTATACAGTTGTATTTGTTTAAAGATATGAACTTGAAATTGTAATGATAAGATTCAGACTCCTGTATCATTCATCAATTCTTTCTCACTACTTTCTTTGAGTTCAAAGGACTGACAACAAAATCAACATAAAGCCAACAATCAAACCTGTTTCCTCAGATCTTGGGAACCAAGGATAAGTAGAACAAGAGTAGGTGTCCAAAGGAGCGACAACTACCAAACTCATGTCCATAGGTTATAAATACTTCACTGTCTGGGCCACTATGTACCTTCAAAGGGAGAATACTAAAAAGCCAACCATTTACTGTTTCTTCTACTCTATTGTCTAGTGCAAATTTCCAAGAACATACTGATTTTTGGAATGAGGCCCCAGGGATTCAGGACTCAGTCTGTCTTGTCAATACAGCAGTCCCAGCACGGGAGTTCTTAGATCGCAGCTTCATCCACTTCTTAAACAACAAACCTGATTGCATTTCAAATGATGCACATGTCTACTTCTCTGACAGCCTGTTTTCTGGCTCAAACTCTCTCTACCTGTTGAAATAACAATGGCCGTTATGTGGCTACGTAAAACACGATATGACTAAAGAGCATCTCGTAAATTTGAGGCCATTTTTATCAATGCAGCTGAAGAAAAATGAACAGCCAAAAACATGCCCTAAGTACATAGAATCTTTGTCACTACCTCCTTTCTCATTTTTCATGTCTTTTTTCTACATACATTCAGAATGTTCTCACACAGTGTCATTTGTGTCAACCATACTGCTCTACCCACTGTAAACCCTCACAGACTTTCATTATCTTAGTAAACACGTACAGCCAAGTATATTACAATTGAATATGTAAAAAGAACAGGGGTTTGTCTTTCTGTTGTTTCATCTGCTTGTGCTTAAGATCTTTAGAAAGGAAATTCAGTTTAAAAACAAATACACAATGTTCTTTACTGATATTTTATTTTTAGTACAACAGGGTCATTGCATGCCACAGAATCTATTAACGAGAAGGCTGCCATCCGAGCCATTGTCAGCTTCGGTATTCACTGCTCTCTTTGCCTGAACAAAGATTAAGAGAAGAGCAGATGGTGCCAAGTTGTATGAAACCCTTTCCCCCTGTAGTAGTCTCTTTCACTCACAGCCTCTTTGGCAGCCTTCTCCAGCAGCTGTGTTGGCAATGGTGACAGAACTGATCCCATCCACAGAGCTGATAAGCTTTCCAACCACTCCATTGGAGTAGTTTACATTTGTTTTGCAGTCACCTACCCATCTCTGAAGTTTGTGAATGAACCTAGCTCATCCTACAGTCAAGACCCTTGGGAGAGCTCCAGACTTGAAGATGGTTTTTCTGTTATGCAAATTGATTCATAAACCTTGGGGCTGTTTCCTTACTGACTGGGGGCAGAAAATAGGCGCTCAGGTAAATGCTTGAGGACATAAGATAACATGTCATTGAGATTGAGGTTTTCATTTATCAGAAACAAAAAGTCAAATAAAATATTTATAGTATTTGTATTACAAGTAATGAGCAAGAACACAGTTATAGAGTGGTCTTTTTTTCACCTCTCATGCATTTTCTTCTACATGACATAACAGGATGGAGGCATTCAACTCATTATAGGAGGTCCACAAATATATATATATATATGATTTTGATTTTATTGTTTTTTTTCCAAATAGTATATATCAGTGGAGACATTTCTGTTACAAACATTTCAAATGAAGCATAGATAAGAAATACAGAGTAATAAATCTACTAACCCTTTGCCCATCCCCTCCATTCTTACTGCCCATGAGTACTATTGGTAAGCTAGAGTCAACCATCCTCTTAACATATGAAAGTGACACATAGAAGTATATAGAGTGTTTTTGAGGGAAAAATAAGACAATTTATGAATTCTCTTTGGATAAAATCATTAAAATTTACTAAATCTAGGGGCTGAACTAGAGTTAGCTTGTTGGAGACCATGAAAAGTCATCAGATTGGAGATCGAACCCCTCTTGCCAGTTGGATAGCCTGAATGGTTAAGTAGAGTAATGGGCAATTTTTTAAAGATTTATTTTTATTTTTGTATGTGTGTACAACTTCCTGCATGTATTTGCACGTGCATGCAGGTACATGCAGGTACCCACAGAGGTCAGAAAAGGGTGTCAGATCCCTGGAGCTGCAAGATTCCTGTCAACTTGAGATGTATAATCACAAAAGAGAAAAAGAAAAGAAAATCCCTCTGTGCATATCTGAGTGATTGTTTTAGTTATGCCATTTGATGTGGGAAGATCCTCTCTAATTTGGGATAGCATCATTCTATGGGCTGGAGTCTCTGACAGAATGAAAACTAGAACGAGTTGAGAGGTGAGTATTTATTGCTTTCTGTTCCTTGACTTCAGAAACAGAGTGACCAGTCAGCCACATGTACCCCTTGCCATGACTTTCTGTCTTCATCAGAGTTATTCTCTTGAGTAGAAAAGCCGTTCCTTGTCTAGGTTACTTTTTCCTGGTCTTTGTCATAGCAATGACAATGAGACAAGCAGCAGACACAGGTTGCTAGTCAGACCTTGGAACACTCAGAGGTTATTGATTAGGTCCTTCTCCCTCAGAACCTGCTCTAGCTCAACTTTCTACATCCCTGGTAGAACTAATTTTAAGGAAGAGAAAGCTAACATAACTTATCCTCCTTGGAATTTAAAACACCCTGTGTAAGGAGGGAGGAAGCACCAGGACTGTCCCTTTTTGAAGCTTAAAATACAAATGGAAGAAAGATGTCAGTAGCTGAGCTTGGTTGAGTCCCACTAAGGACTAGTAAGGCATATCTATTGCATAAATTTATTTTTCTTTATTTTTTAATCTACTCTTAGATTACTTGGGTTTAAAACATTGGCATGAGTTATAACTCTGGTCTTAGGTGGAGACATTACATTCTAATCTGCCCAAAGGATTACAAAGACATACTATTGTTCATACAAAGTTCATACAAAGTTCAAATGGGCCTGTCACTCTTCTATAGAAGAAAACACTTGTGATGATGAATTGTGGTTGTCAATTTGAATGGATCTGGAGCCATTGAAGAAACATACCACTGTGATAGGTTGATGAAAGTATTTGCTGGAAAGAATATGGAGACAAATTGCTCCACCAGAGTGGGAGCCAATCTAGTGTAAGGCAAGATCTAAAGAGATCTTAGGAAAAGCAGTGCTGCCTACTAGCCACCTTTACTTCTTGCAAGCCATTGCACTATCTCAATTTTTGCTGCCACTGCCATGTTTCACTAACAGACACCAGCTTATTCAGGGGACTATGTGGACTACAGACCAATGACTCTTCAAGAACCTTCCATACCTTCAGTACCAAATTGAGACTGGTGAAGAATTCAACTTTGTAATCTCAGAAGCTAAAGGTCTCTCAGCTTTCTCAGTGTGTAGAGAGCCATTGTTGGAATACTCAGTTTCAATTACTTAAGCCAATAACACACACACACACACACACACACACACATACACACACACACACACACACGCACATTATATTGTTTCTTTTCCTGTAGAAGAGTCTGACAAATACACTATCCACAGAAAACTGTTAGTTCCAACAATTTCAAGAAACAAGATAGAGTTGAGACTCATTAAAAACACCAAAAGTGAAAATAGTTTCTTCATGAAAACTTAGATACTTAGACAATATACATTCCCAAAGCCCCTCCCCTGGTTAAGTTGCTTACAGATCCTCACTGCTAAATCAGGCATTCTGAGTTCAAAAGTTTTCTTTCCTTTTGTTCTATCTTCATTTTTCAAATTCCTGGCAAAAATCTAAACAAACTTGCCCGGATATGTTGTAGTCTGTTTGTATTTCTGTCTGTCTATCCTTCTTTCTCATAAGACTACCTCTCCTCAAGAGCCTGCTCACAGACTTCCCTTGTTGAGCCTGTCTTCTTTCTCATCATCTAACTTAGAAAACATGATTACCTCTCTCCAGCAAGCTGCCTTGCCTACTCCATTGATTTTTGTCCCAAACTCCAATAAAATTGGCCTTTTTTTTTTCTAGGTCTATTTCTTAAACTCTCTATTAGGTTAAAAATCACCAGTAACAGGAGTTGTTCAGTTGAAGCCAATATTCTTATGGTATAGATGGAAACTTCTAGAAAGTAAGTATAAAGCAAGGGGTAAACTAAGTAATGCAAGGACTTATTTGGTGTAATTTAAAAACAAGAGGCTTTTTAAAAAAGCACAATTGTCTTTAAGTGTAAGTATTGAGAGAGAGAGAGAGAGAGAGAGAAATATCAAACATCAAAGATAGGACAATACTTCATAACTGAGGCAATGAGTGGATATTTTTATTGAGTGGGATTTTGAACATTTCCACTTAATAGGCAATGGCCAGGAGAATCATTCATAAGTTAAAGCATAAGAAAGGAAGAAAATCACAATAACAGATTTCAGAATAGATTCATTCCACTTCTCTGTGATTATATAGTGTTTCATGTATGTGTCATCGTACAATGTGCATGGAGGGAAAAAGGTGATTTTGAAGGACTACATGGATAGACCACTATAATGAAATAAAGGATAGTTAGCATTCATTCCAACAGTCATAATTTACCCCATATCTTTTCAGATGGCCTTGCTCTCAAACAGCTCTGTGATTACAGTCACTTAATGACCTCATGTTACTGTAGATTCTCCCCCACAACTAGTTACCTTTAATCTGTAATGTTTTGGGGCCCAGAAAGAAGTATTATACAATGAGTTTATATTTTATAGGCAGCACAAAGAAGAACAGAGATATCTGAGCTCCTCAGATACCCAAAGAAAGCAGCAAACTTAGACATACAGAAGTCTCATGGCAAAGTCTTGCTCTGGACTTTTCTTCTACATGTTGCCAAGGTAATAAGGAAACAGTAAAGAAAACTCAACACAATCAAAATGTTGAGCTAAAGAGAATGACACACAGACTCTGAGTCTAGGATTGCTTGTTTAGGTTATCCAAAACAGATTATCTTAGTGTTACAATGAATTTCAAATTAATCAAGATTCACTTAGTGGTGATCTAATAACTATATGCTATTATTATGGACCCTTTCTATTGAACAGAGAATGATGGATGAGAATTAATTGTACTTGACTGCAATTTCATATTGAAAGATGCCAAATACATGACACTAAGTAACTATCAGTTACAGCCCCAATTATCATACTTAGTTTGTGGAAAAGGGGAAGCCAACCTATGTATAAAGACTTTACTCATGTCCTCTAAACCACTTTACTAGTGGCAGTGGTAGTTTGGGAGCTTGTTTAGTTTTGATTGGTTTCTTCTTTTGTTGCTAGTTTTTGTATCCACAGTACTCTATGTCACATAGCACAACATTCCATGTTTTATGTAACTTTAATTATACCTCATTACCTGTAAACTGACACTATAATCACATGAAAATAAGTATTTATAAAATGAATATATTAAGTTACCTGTTAACTACCTAATTTATGAAGCTGAAATTAGGATACTTAAAATCTCACAACACTAAATAAAGTATATGACCTTGGTAAAGTATGTGACCACCAAAAGCTCTCCCCTTAACAACTATGTATTTTCCCTATGATTCAGTGCTCACTAGAAACTCAGGCACCTAAGAAGGAGAATGTTAGGTCTCAGGAAGTCCATATATCCAGAAATGAGCTCAAGCTAGACTATAGAAGGAATTCTGCCTATTAAATAAAAGCCAACATTCCCCAGGAACTCCTGAAACAGGTTCCTGTCATGGAGAAAAGAGTCATTTCCCTTACCTCTAGCAGGAGGGACCTATGGTTCTCCATATACCTATAATTTCATATCAAAGCCCACACAGGCCTCTAGGCTCCTATCGTCCCTATTCAAAAGTATCCCTTATACATTCCAAAGTCTCACTCAAGTATTCTGGCCCTCCTCACCTCACCTCAGAACAACTTCCCACCCCCACCATTAGGTACTGTTGCTATTCTCTTGTAATCCTCTTGCTATCCTATTTCCTGCTTTCATTATTCCCTATCTCTTGCTATCTCCATTATTCTCTCCTCCTCTCCCACCTCCCTAGGCCTGGCCATGTCTGGCCTACGTTTCCCTCTCTCTCTCTCTCTCTCTCTCTCTCTCTCTCTCTCTCTCTCTCTCTCTCCCTCTCTCTCCTATAGACTCTTCCAATATCTCTGAACATTCTCTCTCTCTTACTCACAATCAAAACCTTCATCTGTAGTTGGAAGTTTTCCTGTGACCTGCCTGATACCCCCAGCTGCTCAGACCCAAGTAAACACTCAGAAGCTTATATTATTTACAAGCTATATGGTCTATGGCAGGCCTCTTGCTAGCTAGCTCTTACATCTTAAATTTACCCATAACTATTTATCTGTGTATCACCACATATTCTGTTGATTTACCTGCTTCCCATTACATGTTGCTCTTTGGGAGGCTGGCTCATGTCTCCTCCTTTCTGCTCTTCTTCTTCCTGTCTATCTGCTTGCATTTCCTGCCTGCTTCTTAGCTGCATTACCATCGGCCAATATAGCTTTATTTATCAATCAATCAGAACAACACATATTCACGGCATATAGAAAGATATCCCTCAGCATTTCTCCCTAATGAAGCAGCCATTTCTGAGTTTTGTTTTGTTTTGTTTTCTGAGCCTCCTCATACACAGATAGAAAGCTGGGAAATTATATGGTCAAGAGGAAGTAAAAGATCCAGTGACTCACTCTCTGAATCTAGTTCTCTCTCTCACTGGTTGAGAACCAGGAATTTCAACACAAAGAACATGTGTGTAGGGATTAGCTCACTTTTCTATGAGAAACCCCAAACTAGAGAATTAAAGCAGCTGGCAAGTAATGCTTGATGGTAAAGCATACACCTTCAACCTTTGTAACCTTTAATTTTTAACTTTATCAGCAGTCTTTTCATGCTGTAAAATCCGAGAGCTGCCCTTAATCAACCACTTTACTATCTCATTTGCTAAAGGAAATTCTGTGTGAGCATTCAGGCATTTACACTGGCCTGCCCTCCAGGAACTAGCAGGACATGTCAGCAGCAGCAGCAGCAGCAGTCAAGATGTAACACTTTGACTACTGCTGCCACTGAATAGAGCCCTTTCCCTGTGCGCATATATTATATTGTCTTATAAAATGCAAGCCCTTATTGCCCCACTCTCTCTTCATTCTGCTATTGCTCAGAGTACACCTCCTTCCAATAAACCTCCCCCATGAGCTCTGTTGCATGGTGTGAGTTTGTGGTGCCTCCATTTCTCCAATCTGCCCTGTGATATCTCAATCACTGGAAGACCACTTGCCTAAAAAGGGAAATTATTTAAGGTCAGAGAAATAAGTAAGCTGACTCCTTGTTACTTAATGTATAAACTTAAGTGAATCTTTAAAAACTCATCTATAGAATTATTGGTTCCATCTTTTGGACAAGATCATTTTAAATACCACATAATCACATGTAAACCTATTGTAAAGACATTCAGGGTTTTGTCTTTCCCAATTCCCAAATTTGAATGTAACTCAGATTATGAGACTTTTCCTAACAGACTCATCCTGAAGGTCTTTTCTGTGGTGTAATTCAATAAGTTCTCTAAGGCAAACTCAGCTTCTCAGTCCACTTGCTGCAGGTGGTGAGCGCTGTACTGAACAGGTTGATGACTGGTCCTAAATTCTGCCTGCCCACATAGGAAGATTATTTAGTAACAAAATGTTTTAGCAGGATAATCATGGGATTATATTTATAATTCACAATTTCTTTCATCTTGATATGTAGCTGAGAACAATAGGGTAAAAAGAAGTGAGACTTTGTTGAGATTGTGTTACTGTGAATTTGAAGAACTGTGCCAGAATTTCCTCATGCTACTGAGAAAATCATGCCTCCTTTTTGGAGTTCTTGTCCTCCTCAATAAACTAATTTAAGAACAGACACACACAAAAAAAAGAAAGAAAGAAAGAAAGAAAGAAAGAAAGAAAGAAAGAAAGAAAGAAAGAAAGAAAGGAAAAACCACCACCAAAGTAAAAAGCTATACATCTCTGCAATTGCTTGGAAAGGGGTGAGAGAAAGACATGTCCTTTAGTTAGGCAGACATGGGGTCAGCCACATAAAATTCTAGCATCCACATGTCAGGGAGTGGAGATTTAGAGAAAGAATGAAGGCCAACATGTTAGAGAACAAATTAGACAACAGGAAATCAAAAGTGAAAAGTTTTGAGTCTGGAGTTTGGAAAAACAGGTACCCAAACCTAATGATAGTTCTGTAGCAATTTCACAGGGGGGAATTCTGGGAAGGAAAAGTCCATTATCTTGTGAGAAAGATGGTTGTTTCTCCTACCTCTGTATCAGGCCTAAAAAGTGAACCCACCTTCCTGAGGTTGCTTCTTCGACCTGTGCAATTGGATTAACTCTTACATGGAGAAGCCAATGCTATGCCTTCTCCTAGAGCAAGATCTTTCCTTACTAGAACAATTGGCTGCTTCTCTGACTAATTTAAAGGCTGTTGTTTTCTCTTTGTTTTTCACTGAAAGGGAAGTGCAATGTAAGGAATTAGTATTAAAAAGCATTGAGTGAAAACATGAAGAGATGCAAAGTGTTCCAAATTATTTCTCCTTGATTAAAATGTTTTAAATCGTTATTGTAATGTTGGAAAAACAACTGCAAAATATAAAAACAATTCCACTATTGGTGCCCAGTGAATACTTTTAGGTAGATGGCACATTCCTTGTTTTTGGAAATTAGTATTCTGATTAGATAGACATTGGCCAGACATTACTGGAAGTAAGAATTAATAATCTTTTCTCTTCAAAATGTTGTTTGTAAAATTCCATTCTCTCCTAGCTTAAATGAACCTCATCATCACATAATGCCATTATGTACTCCTGAACTTAACAAGTGGTTATTCTAGTTTTCTTTATCTTGCTGGGACAAATACATTGCAATGAAAAGCAAAAGAAGGGATAAGGGAGAAAAGAGTAAGTTATTTGGCTTACAACTCCAGGTTACAGTCCATCATTTCTGGTAAATCAAGGCAGGAATTCAAGCAGCTCATCACATTACATCTATAATCAATATTAAAGACAGAATAAATGCATCCTTGCTTGTTTTGCTTGATATAGGTAACTTCCTCTTCTTCTTTCTTGTCCAGAAAGCCCTCCCTAGTGAACGGTACCACTACAGATGGGTAGCGTCTTCCTATATCAGTGGCACTGAAGACAATCCCTCAAAGACATGCTGGAAGGCCACAGTGAGCTAAATTCCTCGTTAAGATTTCTTTTCTGTATGATTCTAGGTTGTGTCAAGATGACAATTAAGAGTAACCAGCATAGTGCTCCATTTAAAAAAAAAAACAAAACTATAAAACCCACACATGTCTCATACACTACCTCAACTATCACTTTGTTGAATGAACTTGAAAATACTTTTGTTTATAGTCCAAATGTATGTGTTTATATTTGCATATCTGTCTATATCAAATCAATAATCACAAAAAGTTAAATATATGTGTCGCTACAACTCTATGTATATGTCATTCTGGTGAACTGTGTTACATAAAAGTAAAATGGTGTCTATGTCTAGGAAAAGAAGTGGTCCAGTTTGGGAAGAGTTTGATGGCAGGCCAAAAGAGGAATGCCAGGTGGAAATTCAGCTGTTTGGACTCTTTTCCAAGGAAGCCTCACCTGAATTGCCATATGTTGCCTTGTAGCCAGTAAATCTGTACTGAGACAAATAATCATGCATATAAAAATCACAAAGTTTTGCTCCAAAGCTGTTTTCTAGCCTGTGAAGACACTGTGATACTAATTAATTTATGGTTATTAGGAGCAGAGACAACTATTTATAAACATGCAGAAGTATTTGATTATACAAACATTGACCCTGATATTATTTATAAATAACATTTAAGTCATTAGTAAAAAAAGAAACTACCTTGACTGACTAAAGGGAATTTTCTTGTAAATTATGACCCATGGACAGGAAGTCTACAGGGCTGAATTGACTCAGTTATTTTATTTTCTTGTAGTGAAAGAAATGTTAATGTGTATGAATGTGTTTCTTTCAATACCAGCAATCTATATTCCTTCTGTAAAGAAGTGATACAATGTCTCCCTTAAACTAATGGAGCTTTATTCAAAGAAACTTCTTAATGCCCTACACGATATGCTAGTGAAGCTTTTTCCTCTACTCCTGGTATCTTGAGTGGACATGGGCACAAGTGACCTAATAATGGAATACCAGTGGGGGATTATGAAAGGCAACTAGCATGAGAAGAAAATAAGCAAGATACAAGAGAAGAGAAAAAAATTTTGGATGGTGAGGTAGTTTTGAAGACAAGGTGCTCTTCCACAGATACACAGACATACACACACACTCACACAGACACACACTGACACACAGATATACACACACTGGCACACACACAAATACTAACACACACTCACACACAAACACATTCACAGACACACACACACATCTTTGACATTTTAGAGTAGCCTAATTTATTAATTTCTACAATATCCATAATCTTCCTTCACTAAGAGCACAATACTGTATGTCTGTAAACTCACAGACACTGAAACACAGAGAGAACATTCTAGTACTCTCAACATTACTAAACTTTCAACAATGTGGAACTAGAAACCACACCATGCTTGGTAATCAATACTGAAGAGTCTCTAAAACAATAGAGAATGGCGAAGATCAAGTAGCCTGCTCAAAGACTTCCCCTCTCTCTGTTCCCCTGCAACCCCATCCTTTAAGCTCCTTCCTAGCACTGTGACAGAATACCACCTCTAGCCTCCCTTCCCCCTCTCTACATCTCTAGTGGATGCAACAGACCATTTCCTCCTGACATCCCTCACTCAATCCATTGCTGCGTCCAGCCCCTCCATATTGGCAGACAGCTCTTGCTCACCAACATGTCATGTTTGCCAGAACAGGTAACCAGCCCACAGACCTTCACCACTTTCTATGTTCCCCCAACAGACGATACCTCAAGTTAGTCCCTAGTGCTAAAACAGCACAACAGATTCAGTCTCCCATCCTTTCTGTCCATGCCTCCTGTGGATCCCACAGAGCATCCCATCTTCACCTTCCTACCTTGACATATTGCTACATCCCAATCTCCAACATCAGCAATATTAACTGCAAATACACCAGGGAAGCAGATCAGTGAAAAAGGCAACAAACAAACAGCTATAACACCATCAGAAAACCCAAAGAGGAAACAGAAACCAAGGAACAAACTAAACAGGAAAATACTGAAGCTAACAGAAGTTATAAACCAGATAGAGCCAGAAGGGCCTGAATATATGCACTGTAGACTCTAAGATACCACAGATGTCAGCCCAGACTACTGTAACCAATAAAACTTTCAATCTCCACAGATGGAGAAATTAAGCTATTCACTGATAGAGTCAAATTTATATAATATATATGCACAAATCTAGCCCTACAGAAGGTACTAGAGCAAAACTCCAAACTACAGATGAAAATGAAAACACAGGAAATAATCTTATACCTTCAAAAGAAGGGAAACACACACACACACACACACACACACACACTATATATATATATATTTCACAAGCACACATATACCATCCACCACCACCACCAACAACAACAACATAACAGGAAACAAAATCAGTGGTCATTGATATCTTTCAATGTCAATGGTCTTAATTCCCCAATAAAAAGACACAGATTAACAGAATGGTTAGAGAAATGGGATCCAATCTTCTACTGCATCCAAAAACCACCTCAGAATCAAGAGTAGACCTTATTTCAGAGTAAAGAGTTAAAGAAGATATTCCAAACATATGGACAAAAGAAGTAAGCTGATGTAGGTATTTTAATATCTATCAACATAGACTTGAAACCAAAACCAATATAAACAGATAGAGAGGAACATTTCATATTCAGCAAAGGAAAAATCCTCCAAGATGACATTACACTCTTAACAGCTATGCCCCAAACACAAGGGTACGTGCTTTTGTGAAAGAACACTACTGCTGCTTAAATCACATATTGACCCTCACACACTGATAATGGATGACTTCAACACTTCACTCTCACCAGTGGGCAAGTCATTCAGACACAAACCAAACAGGGAAATACTGAAGCTAACAGATGTTATAAACCAGATAGGCCTAACAGATATTTCCAGAACATTTCTCCCAAACACAAAAGAATATACCTTTTTCTCAGCACCTTACGGAACTTTCTCAAAAATTGAACACATACTCAGACACAAATTGAGTATCAACAGTCACAAAAAAAGTGAAAAACTCTCTGTATCCTACCAGATGAAGACAGATTAAAGCTGGATATCAACAACAGAAGCAACAAGAAACTTAGCAATCCCTGGAAACTGAAAAAAAAAGAAAAGAAACACTACTGAATGTAAAATCAGTCAAGACAGAAGGAAGAAACAAATGAAAGACTTTCTAGAATTCAATGAAAATGAATACACAACATACCCAAGCTTATGAGACACAATGAAAGTGTTGCTAAGAGGAAAGTTCTTAGCACTAAATGCCTAAGTAAATAATTGGAGAGATCTCATGCTAGAAACTTAACAGCACATCTAAAAGCTATAAAATACTGTGGAACTGGGTGTGTCTCTGACTCTTTTGTCTGCTCTTTGGACTCTTTTCCTCCTGTTAGGTAGTCATGTTCAGCCTAGGTGTGAGGGGTTTTATCTTGTCTTATTATATTTGGTTTTGTCCTGTTTGATTGTTGTCTTTTGGAGGCCTGCCTGCTCTTTTCTGAAAGGAGACAGAAGGGGACTGAACCTGGAAAAGAGGAAATTTGTGGAGGAGCTGGGAACAGTAGAGAGATGAGAAACTGTGGTCAGCATTTACTGTATGAGAGAAGAATCTATTTTCAATTAAAATAAATACAGCAGTAAATAAACAAACAAATAAATAAAAATATTATTTTCTAGTGAAAAAACAATTAAAATATATTTTGATGAGTGGAATTTTGACACTAAAGTAGGAAGAGACAGTGAGGAGTGACAAAACTATGCATTTAAGAATTTCACAGACATTGGAGCAGGAGTTGACCATATAAAAGAATCACTTTTGATGTCCTCTGTAGGTATTTCGGCTCTCAGACAGATGAAGAGTTGTTTGTTTCACTCAGCTCTTACAAGCAAGTCCAGCCCAACAGGCCTAGTGACCATGAATTCCAGGTAGCTGAGCTCAAGTTCAATCACACTTACTTAGAGTTGCTGCTTTGCTATTAAAAAAAGATCATATTTTCCAATAAATAAATAAATAGTAAATAAATAAATAAATTAGCATAAAATATTTGTCATTCATTGTAATTTGGGAACATCCTTCAACATATTTGTGTTTGGATCATTCACGGATGTTGAAAAATGAGACACATTTATTCTTGAAGTCTGAAGACAAATGTTTTGAATTCTATGTCTATCCAAAAAAATTAAATTTTACTTGTCGATATCTTCATGAATAAAATGTAAAAGTATGAGAATGATATTATGGTAATGTTTTACATATCAGCTTAAAATAAGTTAATTTCAATAAAATAACTGAATCAATATATATATATATATATATAAGATAGCCTACCATCAATTTATATAAAATAAATTATTATTTAGAATTATTACAGTAGAGGCAACTGCTCACATTTGTTATTGAAATTTGACTATTAGTATTTTTCAGTAAAAATCAAAAAATAAATAAAGGGAAGTAAGTACGTGTTTGTATGTGTATTTTGTGTGTGTGTGTGTGTGTGAAACATGCACATGTACATGTGCATGTGTGTCTTTGTGTACTTGTACATGCATGGAATGGATGATTCTTCCTTCCTGGTACAAAGGAAATGATTAACATATTTAGAAAACAAAAACTGACTGTCTTTCTACAACCAATCAGAACACACGTTACTCAGCATGATTGCTTCATCTTGGCACTCTTTGATCATCAGGTCAAGCTATCCCTCACATGTATTCACAGTTTGAAATAGCACTGATCATGAAGTGTTCCTGTCACCATAAAAGTACTGCCTGTATTTGAGAGGGAGGGTGGGGATGTGGAGATAAAGAGCAGAAAATATGAATGATGATTCTGTTAGTATCACAGAACTCAAAATGGAGGCTCCTCTAAGATCCTTCTGCCATACAAGGAAAGCTTTATAGTGTTTTTTGCTTTTTGTTTTCTTCATTAGACTCTTAAAACATATATATTAATGAGATTCAGGGCACAAATGACGCAGTGGTAGAGAGATTTGTTTTCTGAGGTTTACCTAGGAGCAAATTGTTTGACCCTCAACATCCGTCATTTTTACTGGATCCTTCTGAGGTTCTGAGAAAGACTAAGCAATGTTGTGTTTCTCAAGGAATATTCTACCAGTAAATAATTGGAACCTTATAGATGGATAAGAATATTCTCTCTTCAATTTACCTGTAATCTTGAAGTTGGAAAAAGATAGGGATTTGATGTGGAAACTGTAAATACCACTACCTGCTCATAGTACTGACTACTTAAGGATTTTCATTTAGGCACTTCTGGTGGAAAAGCATTCTTTTATGGGAAACACATGCTTAGAATTATAAAGGTTGCAAATAACTATTTGCTAGTTTCACAAATATATTAAGTAAAAATGTTTAGTGAGCATCAGACTGTTCACCTTGAAGAATTAACTATAACTCTCAAAATACACCATAATGGACAGAAAATTTCACTCTGTATCCTTTAGCATCCTAAATTATTGTGTAATGTCTTTTATTCAATGCTAATCACACCACACAGATAAAGATCTGCTTTAAACTAGATGACAAACCTTATTGTATATGGATTTTGCCTCTAGTCTTATTACAGATAATTTTTCTAGTACTTAAGAGGCTAAGACTTCACAGGGGAATCTAGTTAGGAGGAATTACAATTAGCTTTATTTTAATAGTCTATACATGGGCAGTTTAAAATTATTTCTGTACCTAATATAATTGCAGCTGATTTGGTGGGGCTTCTGTATACTCTTTGTTGTGTAAGCAAAATTGGAAGAATTTCTAGACATATCTGACCTACCTGAGATAAACAAAGATGACATCACTCATTTTAGCAGACCTATACTAAGCTAGGAGATCAAAGCAGCAATACAATATTTCCAGACAATCAAACAAGCAATCCAATTCAGGTCTAGATGGATTCACATTAGAATTCTACCATTTCAAAGTAAAATTACCACCAATATTACCAAAATTATCCCATAAACTAGAATTCACAGGAACACCTTCAAATCCCCTCAATAAAGCCAATATTACTCTACTGCTAAAGTCAGATAATCCTGAGCAACAAAGAGAAACATAAACCAACATCCCTGATGAACATCAACAGAAAAACTTTCAACAAAAACACTTGAAAACCAAATATGGGAGAGCATCAAAAACATCACTAACTGTGATAAAATTAGCTTTATCCAAGAGATATGGATCTGGTTCAATATGTGAAAATCAATAATTGTAATAAGTCATATAAATGGACTCAAAAACAAAAACTCAAAACCTGAAACATTAAAATCCAAATCACCCACTTTTAAATGTTTTAAAGATCAGAACAGAAATGTCTCAAAAAAAGAAATATGAATAATTTGAAATTTTGTCCCACTCCAATTGGAAGGGCTATCATCAACAAAACAAATAGCAAAAATGCTTGTGGGGGGGGTTGTTGGGAAAGAAGAGTTGTTATTCACTAGTGATAGAAGTGCAAACTATTACAGCCTCTATGGAAAATACTGTGGAGATTCCTTTAAAACCTAGGAATAAAACTACCATACTACCTAGCTCTTGCATCCTGGGCACATACCCAAAGGGCTCTCTAACGTAGAATAAAAACACATGCTCATCAATGTTCATTGACAATCTACTCATAGTGAGTAGGAAAAGTAACTATTGTGGATATTCATCAACTGATGACTGCATAAAGAAAATGTGGTACATGTATAGGATAGAATTTTATTTAGCTGTAAAGAAAAGATAAATATGAAATTTACAAGTAAATGAATGGAACCGAAAGCAAATATATTGAGTTAGGTAATCTTGGAGTATGCTACATATTCTCTCATATATCTAGGTCCTACCTCTGAATCAATCATTTTTGTGTACAACTTGGAGTACCTGTGGAAGCCATGATATCACAAAGAAGCCTTTGGGATTGGAAAGTCTTAAGGGACTGAGTTAGTAGAAAATAGGTGACATGGAAGTAGAGAGGTGGAATACTGGGGATGGGAATGTTTAAACAGAAGATGATGGGAGATTAGTGTGGATGAGGGAATATTATGTGAAAGTATTCATGGAAAAATGTGAATAAGTGTCTACACACCCATATAGGTAAACAAGTACAGACCAGTGGAAAGTATACCACCAAAGTCCAAATTGGTGAACCAATGAGTTTACTGAGGTTAAGTACCGGGATATGGGTAAGTGGTTACTTGCAGGATCAGAAATGACTCAAAGTCAGCTGCATCACCGGAATTCCATCCCAGAATGTATGACAAAACACCAAATCTGGAAACATGCAATATGCTGCACTCAACCTGCTGCTGAGTGTCTAGGTGATCTGAGCCCCTTTCAGGCAGCTCAGTTGGTCTCTGCTTTGTCCAGTGCACTTGGTTCATCTGCCTTTGCCAGGCATGTGGCTAGTCAGAGAGTCTTCTACACAGCTCAGCTTACAGAAAGTATCTCTTAGCAATCCTTACTGCCTATGTTTAGCAAAAGAGGGGTCTTGTAAATCTAGTCAGTTTTAGCCACATCCTAAAGGCTTTGAATTGTCTACTCCCTAACCTAGCAAACTTGCCTACAGAATAGAATGTTTCACCCACTTTTAGAACATCCTGTATGTGACTGAGCTTCCTTCCAACCTGGATAGTTCTATCTCACTGGAGATTGCTATGTAACAAGGAGCTGGCCTAAGGAAAGGAAAAAAGGCAGAAATAACCAGAGTGAATGAAGAGTTATGAAAAGCCAAATTGAGACATACTATCTTGTAGTCTAATATTTTTAATATATTAAAGAAAATATAATTAGATCTTATAAAAGAGAGGCTTAATGGAGATTCCCTTCATGGCTGCTAAGTGCTACTGCTGGAAGCCATGGGTTATTAAACAAAAACTCTAGTGCCAGTGTGCAATACTTTTGTAGGAGTTGTTGGCCAGAGAGAACTCAGAGGCCCCCAAAACAATATGTACTTGACATTTCTCATGATAACACATTAGCACTGTATGGCAATATTATTTCTGAAGATACTTCATACCTTTGATGCAAGATGCTGACAGAACAAGATGGGACAGATGGGAGCTTCCTGCCTTAGCTGACTTCCATAATCCCAAAAGGAGCTATAAAAATGCAAGGAGAGAAATTATATAAATATTCTTATCCAGCTTTGAATTAAATGATTTATAGGTGAGATAAACCTGTGCTACTGTTATGGGGTAACCAATTCCCTCTGACTTGATTTGTGGTCCACTCTACAAAGGGACTCTATGTATGTTACTGTGAACCTGCTTTAAAAAAAATGGCAAATGAGATTGTGAGTCCTGGGGATGGGGAGAAGGGAGAGAGAGATGGGATGCCATACAACAATGCAGTTAAACTCACATGCTATCATGTTGAATTTAACTATTTATGTTTATAATATAGACAAATGTTACTCTTAACATTGGTAAGAGACACTTCTTTTTCCAGTGAGTGGTGGTTACCCATGACAGCCTATGATGATGATAAAGTAATGTGTGAGAACTCAACAATAAGACATTTATACTGCTTCCTCTATGGCTCAAGAAATATTGTAGAAGTGGGTGTGAAAAACATTTAAGAGCCAGATGATAGAATGGCCATGAAATGTCATATTCTGTTAAAGACATAGCCAATGCAATCATAGAAGTTGCAGGTGTCTGCATTGGGTCTGCACAGGAATGTGCCTGTCAACAGACAGACAGGAATAAAAAAGAGGTTCCCAGGGTCCCACCACTTATTACTGAACTAGTCTCTGATAGATTCATTGATTTTAGATGGTTTTCTGTTAATGGCCCATAAAGGTCTAAATGGGTAGAAAAATCCAATGGTCACACAGCTTGCACTAATTAAACTAATAGGTCACAAAACAAAATCAGAAGTCCTGAGTCTTGGAAAGGGACTCATAGGGAGGAGGAGGATTGATGCTGACGGAAGGGGTGAAAGAAGCAGGGTAGAAGGGAAGAGAACAAGCAGAATACTTTGCATACATGCATGAAATTATTATCAAATAACAGAACTAATAATTTTTCTAAAAAAAAAAAAAGACTAGAAAATATAGGTAAGAAGGTAAATGTGTTTGCTGCCAAGCCTGAAAACATGTATTTAATCCTTAGAACACACACAGGAGAGAATTGACTTTTCAAAGTTGTCTTTTTGCCTACTTATCCATGGAAAGATGGGAGCATCACACACACACACACACACACACACACACACACACACACACACACACACTGATGTAAGTACCCTTTTTAATGTTCCTTCATTACTGGATTTTTTATATTTGCATTGTTAAATTTTGTATACAATTTATTTTTTATTTTTAAATTTAATTTAATTTTACATATCAGCCATGGGTTCCCCTGTCCTCCCCCTTCTGCCCCCGCCCCTGCCTTCCCCCCAAAACCCCCCATTCCCATCTCCTCCAGGGCAAAGACTCCTCTGGGGATTCAGCTCAACCTGGTAGATTCAGTCCAGGCAGGTCCAGTCCCCTCCTCCCAGGCTGAACAAAATGTCCCCACATAAGCCCCAGGTTCCAAACAGCCTGCTCATGCACTAAGGACAGGTCAGGGTCCCACTGCCTGGGTGCCTCTCAAACTTTTTAAACTATTTAATTGTCTCACTTATCCAGAGGACCTGATCCAGTTGGGGGCTCCACAGCTTTTGGTTCATAGTTCATGTGTTTCCATTTCTATACAATTTATAACAACAAGTTTTTTATCTTAAATCATTTCCATATTTCTTCAATTCCATGTTTGTGAACCTGTATGCTCTTTGAAGATTAAAACTTACAGATTTACTACTATGCTTAAGGGAGGAAAGAACATGGTAAGAGAAACAGGACTTTGAACTTTGACTTCACTATTAGCTTATCATCTCATATTAGAAAAGTTCATTAGTTTCCCTGAGCTTCATTATCTCGTAATTATTTGAAATAACAGATAACTTTTAATGTCTTTCTATATGTAATTCAATAATCAAAACTATTACATATGGTGAAATAATGCTTTTAAAAATGTTATATGACTTTTCTTTTTTGCTGCTGTTTATTTTCAATAGATAAATGGAAAAACTTCAATGGAATTCATCCCCATATCTTCTGGAAAGATGTAACAAAACTGGAATGTATTCTGAAGTTGAGGAATATTAATCAGTACTGTGACATTCCGTGCAAAACTATAAATGATGGAATTAAAATCTTTGTGTCATTGTTGACAGACCCCTTTGGAGAGATCACAGAAACTCTATAGTTTTTGTCCATAAAGATAAGGAAAAAACAATCAATATAATTTTAAATAGAAATTGCATCATTTTCTTAGAAAGCACTTTCACTGAATGCTTATTATTCATAATAAATAGCCTCTTTCGAATGACCTGATTATTTATTTAAACCTTTAGTAACATTACATTAAAATAACATCCACCAAAGAGCCTGCTCAACTTGGCTGTGATGATTCACATTACCAGGAAATGATTGTAAATGAAAAACTCTACCATGCAGTGGCTAAAGATAAATGTGACACTTGAATATGATTTGGCTTTTTTCTTAGGCTGAAATATGACCTTGTCCCAAGCTCATCCTCCCAAAAGTTTAGCACACACACACACACACACACACACACACACACACACACACACACAAATAAACATACACACACCTGGACACACACACACATGTAGTATGTGTGTTTATAACATTATCCCATGTTCGCCCACTTAGGATAGCTGAGTTGATGAACCTCTTCTCACCAATGCTACACCTGGATCAAGGACAAGCCATAGAAGATTTGGGTTTGGCATTGTTTCTGAAGTTCTGAGACATTTTGAGAACAAAAGCCCAAGCTTCATGGTATAGAGAAGTCTTTAGTCCTCTAGCCTCAGCATTGAAAAAGGTAAAAGAATACAGTGGTGCATATGTCTACAGTAGTGTTCATAAAGCTATTAATACTCCTTAGCAGCAGAAGAGATGCAAAGGGAAATAGGAACTTTACTTAAGATTCAAGTCAATTCCCCATGACCTTACAAGATGCTACAGTATAAACGGACAATTAACTAAAGGTACAATTCCATTATGCAGCTGGCATGAATTCAACACCCATGATGACAAATGACTTGGTAATGTGATAGTTTTTGAGTCACTCATGCTCATGCTGTCACTATTCTTCCATGTGTAAGTAACCAAGCCAAGCATTGGTTCAAGACCATTTGTTGAGATAGCATCATTTCTTCTGTTGTTGACACTTAATCTGGAGGAAATATATATCTTCTGACTTGCATTAGTAGAGTCTACAGCAGGTACTGTTTTCAGAGTTGTTAGGGTCTGAGTCTGCGTCTTGGTAATCTTAGTAAACCAAGATTTCCTGCAATAGGTAAATTAAAGTAAAAAAAAAAAAGTCATTTTATGTGGCTGCACAGCGAAAAAGAATAAAGCAATCCATGGACATCTCCCCCAAGTCCATCTTTGAGACTCTAAAATGAAGTTGAGGTTTACATCAAGGGCAAGAAGTGTTACAATCAGAAGGAACATGTAGAACATTTGGCCCCACCCACCATCATTGTTGCCTAGATTTTTCTTGCAAGGTGGTCTGATACATTATCAGAACTGTGTGGAAGAATTTCTTGTAGAGAGATGATTTTCACTTCTGGTTGACACCAGGCTCCTGGCATGAAATTCCTGAGTGGCATTCCAATTTCTCAAGGTCCATTATTTCAATAGTCTGATAATTATGTGGAGAGATACATGTGTCTCTTATAATATCTTTCTCTCTTGCCAGGAAGGTTACAATATTACCACTATTACTATTTGCATTTGTAATTCCACTAGAAATTTGCTCAGGTGGACAAATTAGTAACACCTCTACTATATTAGCTTCTTCACTTAAGATTGTCTCATAATCTTTCCCCTCTCCTCTTCCTACCACAATTCCTACTTGTGGAGAAAAGGTTATGATTAAGGAGCAAAAAGGAAATAGGTCTCCATCAGAAAATATATACAATTTAAAAGTGGTCCAAGCATTCCTCAAAAGAAAACAGTGGTTCATTTCTAGCCAGATCTTAGTAGGAGAATGTCATGATGCAACAGAACTAATCATTATCAACTGCAAGCAGATACCACAGTATTACTATCTTATTAACCTAGCCTCTACCTGCAATCAAATACTGACCAATTAGACCAGTCTCCTCTGCATTATGGAAATTGCATGGTAGGTTACACAGCCACAGCCTCTTGTGTCATGGTGGTGTTTTTGGTATTTCTAAGTCTGCTGCATGCTTGAAGTCTGTTAAACAAACTTACCTCATTCTACTTTGGTCTAATGGAGAAGTATTTTCAACATCTTGCCAATGCACCCTGGCCATATCTGATAGAATTTCTCTCCTAAGGTGAAGGTAAAGGATATAGAAATAAGTGAAATGATGTAGATAATACCCTACTATTTTACATTGTTAAATCATAAGGCAAAGTTACCAGAAGAAAGAAAAGACACAGAGTGCTCAGATGTTTGCTTAGATGGGCATTGAACAGGGTCCTTCACATTGAATTTCTTAGTAAGCAAACTTCAACTCATTAAGTAAATGGCAAAGCCCAGTGTGGTAGCTCACAACTGTTGTCCTAGCACTCAGAGGCTGAGGCAGCAGGCTTGCCAACATTTCAAGGCCAGCCTGAGCTATAGAGAGCTCCAGGTCTACACTAACAAAGGATCCCCATTTTCAAACAAAAAATGATAGTAGCAATAATAACAGATCCTCAATGTCAGATTTAGTTGTCATATCCCAGGAAACTGAAGTGGAATTCACCACAAATCACCCATGGACCTCCAATTAGCTAATAAAATATTTTCTTTTTTTACTTCATAATCACCTTATCAAAGTTTTCCCTTAGCATTTCCTTGGTGAAGTTCAAATGCCTGCAATCTGAATCTTCCTGACTCATGAGTACTTTCCTGTTCAAATTAATTTTTTTAACTTGAATATGACATTTTTTTGCTATCTTTTGTTGTATTGTTCATTTTGAACTTTGTTTTAATTTGTGTGTGTGTGTGTGTGTGTGAGTGAGAGAGAGAGAGAGAGAGAGAGAGAGAGAGAGAGAGAGAGAACATAATGCTGAGTAGCAAAGAGGTGAAGAGGATCTGGGAGTGACTGAGGGAGGAGAAAGATATGATACAATGCATGTAAAAATTATTAAACCAAATGTTCTTAATTAAATATGACTAATTTATATTTTAAAACCAGTTAAATTTCATTTTATATACATAACCTATATTTTATTTAAGATATGTATATATATACATATATATACTTTATACATAAATATATGAATGTTGTATATCTAAAATTTTAATTTAGCTTCTGACCATGTATTTTTATTTCCAATTCTAACAACCATTCCACAGTATCAAGTCATGCTGTATCTTTTTCTATTCCTTTCAGTAGTATCAATTTACTACTTCTCTGCATAGTTTTGTATTACTTGTGATAAGTATTA